>NW_028147597.1:2291923-2387781 GCF_008360975.1 Lichenostomus cassidix
CTCAGGCAGCTCCTGCAGCCCCAGGGCCAGCCCTGCTGCCCAGGACAGCAGCAGAGAGTTGGCCCCAGGGCTCCTGAGGCAGCTCCTGGTGCCCCAGGGACACAATCACAGAACCACAGCATTAACCAGGATGGAAAAGACCTTTGAGACCATCAAGTCCAACCTGTGACCTAACACCACCTTGTCACCAGATTGTGGCTATAAGTGCCACATGCAGTCTTTCCTTAAACAGCTCCAGGGACAGTGACTCCACCACCTCCCTTTCCAACTGGGTGTTGGTATTGGGTAGCCCTTTCCAATACCCAATGACCCTTTCTGTGAAGAACTTCTTCCTAATATCCATCCTAGATTTCATATAGCAGAGCTTAAGACATTTGCTTTCAACCTCTCCCATGTTCCCTGGGAACAGAGCCCAATCTCCACCTGGCTGCACCCTCCTCCATGAGGCCTTAGAGTGTCACAGTGGTCTCTATGATTCCATGAGGCTCTGTAGTGTCACAATGGCCCCTTGGTTCCTTGGGCCCTGCAGTGTCACAATGGCCCCTTGGTTCCTTGGGCCCTAAAGTGTCACAATGGCACCTTGGATCCAGGAGGTCTTGCAGGGCAGTAATTGTCTCCTTGGTTCTGTAGTGTCACAATGGACTTCTTGGTTCCATGGAGCACCACAGTGTCACAATGGGTCCTTGGTTCCGTTTTATCCCACAGTGTCACAATGGCCTCTTGCTTCCCTGGGGCCCTGCAGTGTCACAATCATCACAGAATCAACCAGGTTGGAGAAGACCTTGGAGATCATCAAGTCCAACCTTTGACCCAACACCACCTTGTCACCCAGACCATGGCAGCAAGTGCCACATCCAGTCTTTCCTTAAACACCTCCAGGGACACTGACTCCACCACCTCCCTGGGCAGCCCATTGCAATGCCCAATCACTCTTTCTGTGAAGAATTCTTGCCTAATGTCCAGCCTAAATCTTTCCAGGTGCAGCTAAAGTCTGTGTCGACTTGTCCTCTCACTGTTGTCCAGGAGAAGAGCCCAACCCCCACCTGGCTGCAGCCTCCTGTCAGGGAGTTGTAGAGAGTGATGAGGTCTGCCCTGAGCCTCCTCTTCTCCAGGATAAACAACCCCAGCTCCAAACTCAGCCACTCCTCACAGCACTTGTGTTCCAGACCCTTCCCCAGCCTTGTTGCCCTTCTCTGGACACGCTCCAGCCCCTCAATGTCCTTCCTAAACTGGGGGCCCAGAACTGGACACAGCACTCGAGGTGAGGCCTCACCAGTGCCGAGTACAGGGGAAGAATCACTGCCCTGCTCCTGCTGGCCACACCATTCCTGATCCAGGCCAGGTGCCATTGGCCTCCTTGGCCACCTGGGCACACTGCTGGCTCATGTCCAGCCTGCTGTCCATCAGTGCCCCCAGGTCCCTTTCTGCCTGGCCACTGTCCAGCCACTCTGTCCCCAGCCTGTAGCACCGCAGGGGTTGTTGTGGCCAAAGTGCAGGACCTGGCACTTGGTCTGTTTAAACCTGACATTGTTGGATTTGGCCCCTGGATCCAGCCTGTCCAGGTCCCTCTGCAGAGCCCTCCTACCCTCCAGAAGGTCTACATTTGCACCTAGCCAGATGGATGTCAGTGTCTTTTCCTGGGCAAACAGTGAGAGGACAAGAGGGGACAGCCTTAAACTGTGCCAGGGGAGGTTTAGGCTGGACATTAGGAAGAGGTTCTACACAGAAAGAGTGATTGGGCATTGGAATGGGCTGCCCAGGGAGGTGGTGGAGTCACTGTCCCTGGAGGTGTTTAAGACTGAATGTGGCACTTGCTGCCATGGTTTGGCTGACAAGGTGGTGTTGGTTCAAATGTTGGACTTGATGATCTCAAAGGTCTTTTGCAACCTGGATGATTCTGTGATTCTGTGATAATTGTGACATTGCAATGCCCCAGGGAAGCAAGAGGCCACTGTGACACTGTGGGGCCTTGTGGAACTAAGAGGACCAAAGTGACACCGTGTATTGCATGGCATCATAGAGCCAAGGGGCCATTGTGACATTTTGAGTCCTCGTGGAACCACGGAGGCCACTGTGACACTGTGGGGCCTTGCTGAACCAAAGGGCCATTGTGCAACTCTGAGGACTCTTGGAAGCAAGAAGCCACTGTGACACTGTGGGGCTAAATGGAATAAGGAAGACCATTGTGACAGTGTTTGGCCTTGTTTAACGATGGGGCTATTGTGACACTGCAGGGCCTCATGGAACCAAGGGCCAAGCGTACTAAGTGGAGCCTTGTGGAGGCACAGAGAGCACTGTGACACTGCAGGACCTCTCATAACCCAGGGGCGGTTGTTACATTGTGTGGACTCGTGGAATGAAGAATACAATTTTGGCACCATGGCGCCTTGTGGAACCAAGAGGCCATTTGGGCACTGTGGAACCAAGGAGACCATTGCTGACCTGTGAGACCTCATAGAACCAAGGAGGCATTGTGACACTGCAGGGCTTTGGGGAACCAAGGAGCCATCAGAATGCTATGGAGACTCATGGAATCATGGAAACTGTGAAACTCTAGGCCTCGTGGAACTGTGGTGAAACCAACTCAGCTGGGTGAAACCAACTCAGTGGATCTGCTGGAAGGTAGGAGGGCTCTGCAGAGGGACCTGGACAGGTTAGACAAGTCCAACAATGTCAGGTTTAACCAGACCAAGTGCCAGGTCCTGCACTTTGGCCACAACAACCCCTGCGGTGCTACAGGCTGGGGACAGAGTGGCTGGACAGTGGCCAGGCAGAAAGGGACCTGGGGACACTGATGGACAGCAGGCTGGACATGAGCCAGCAGTGTGCCCAGGTGGCCAAGGAGGCCAATGGCACCTGGCCTGGATCAGGAATGGTGTGGCCAGCAGGAGCAGGGCAGTGATTCTTCCCCTGTACTGGGCACTGGTGAGGCCTCACCTCGAGTGTGTGTCCAGTTCTGGGCCCCAGTTTAGGAAGGACATTGAGGGGCTGGAGCATGTCCAGAGAAGGGCAACAAGGCTGGGGAAGGGTCTGGAACACAAGTGCTGTGAGGAGTGGCTGAGTTTGGAGCTGGGGTTGTTTATCCTGGAGAAGAGGAGGCTCAGGGCAGACAAGGTGGTGTTAAGTCACAGGTTGGACTTGATGATCTTAAAGGTCTTTTCCAACCTCATTGATCTTGCAATTCTCTGAAAACACCCTTGAAGCAGTTGCAGGATGAGCCCTGGGCCTCCTCTTCAGAAGGTCCAGCAGCCCATGGCCCTCAGCTTCTCCCCACAGGCCCCAAAGCCCATCCTGTCAGTCCTGCAGAGCCCCTCCAGCTCCTCCTCACTGCCCCACAACAGGGAGCCTCACAGCCACACACAGCAGTCCAGATGTGCCTCCTGGCCTGTGCTGCCTCTGGCAAGGGAACAGCATGAGGCACTGCAGGACCCTGCAGACAATTCATGAAGCACTTGTAGGATGATCCTGCTCACCAAGGGATGTTCCCATGGTGCCAAGTCAGGAACTGAAATGGGGAGTGGGGCCAGAGAGGAAAGGGCAAACAGGGATGGGCTGTTTGCAGGGGAGGGGACAGGGATGGGCAAGAGGAAGAAATGTGGAGCAGGAAAGAGGAAAGAAAACAAGGGTGAAGCAAAGGAAATGCTCAGGGCTGTTTGGGGGTAGCTGCCAGGCAGCCCTGGCTCTGAGCAACAACATCTGCAGTGGGACAGGAAACTCACAGCTCACGGGAACAAACTTTCTGGCTGACTTCAGAGGTCACAACAAAGCTGAGTGGTTTCCCTCCCATCCCCACCCCTTGCTGGCCCCCAGGGCTGATGGTGTTTGTGCTCACTCAGGTTCATCTCCCCACACCAACCCGATGGGGTGCTCACGTCTGCTGTGTGCAATGCAAACAGGGCTCCTGAGCCAGTGCTGCCGTGTCTCTGCCTGGAAGGATCAAGCAGCTCTGGGAGCTGGGGGAGAGGCCAGGGCTGCCAAGGGGGGATGTTGTTGGCAGCTCCATGAGGACGCTCTGGGACGCTGCCCTGGGCGTTCCAGCGCAGTGGGGATGGATCAGCCCCTGCTCTGCTGCTCCTTCCCGGCTCCCCCAGGGACCTTGCAGAGCCCCAGCCATGCTGTTTGCCCCCAGCCTGCCCACGGCCACCCTGCAGCTGCTCACAGGGGTTTTCTCTGCTCAGCATTGGCCTGGGCGTGTTCTGGAGAGAGCCTGGGCAAGGAGCCTCGAGCCCCCAGGCCCTGCCCTGAGGCGTCAGCTGTGCCCCAGCAGTGCCCATGGCCTGTCCCTGCTGCAGCCCCGGCACTGCCACCCCCAGCACTGGCAGTGACCCCGAGAGCACTCAGGCCCTACAGCAACACGAGGGGCAGCAGGGCAGCGGGGCAGTGGCACGGGAGCAGCACTGGCAACACCAAGTGCTGCTGCTCCTTGGCACAGCTGCTGTGCCACCCCTGATCTGCCCCAGCTCTGCACACAGACATTGCTGCTGCAGCTCCAGGGAAGGGAACAAAAGGGGATCTCTGGTGAAAACTTGGCTGGGAGATCCTTTAGTTTGTTTAAAGCCACCACGAGCACAGCTCCTCATTGACAGAGACTGTTGCCACAGCGAAGATGGAGGGAAACAAAATGAGAAAAGGTAGACACAGAGACCTTTGTTTCTGGAAAATCTTAAAAAACACGGGGAAAAAACTCATAACCAAACCAACAAGAACTACCAAAAATGACTTTTATTACAAGTGACTTGCAGAAATTGGCAACCAGTTTAATGTTTCTGAAACGGTTCCATCATCAGTCTCCACACTGCAGCCTTGAGCTCCTGGTTCCTCAGGCTGTAGATGAGAGGGTTCAGTACTGGAGGCACCACTGAGTACAGAACTGACACCACCAGATCCAGGGATGGGGAGGAGATGGAGGAAGGCTTCAGGTTGGCAAACATGCCAGCGCTGAGGAACAGGGAGACCACAGCCAGGTGAGGGAGGCATGTGGAAAAGGCTTTGTGCCGTCCCTGCACAGAGGGGATCCTCAGCACAGCTCTGAAGATTTTCACATAGGAGAAAACTATGAACACAAAACAACCAAATCCTAAACAGGCACTAAAAATAATAAGCAGAAGTTCCCTGAGTCTGGAGTGTGAGCAGGAGAGCTTGAGGATGTGTGGGATTTCACAGAAGAATTGGCCCAGGGCATTGCCATGGCACAGGGGCAGGGAAAATGTATTGGCTGTGTGCAGCAGAGCATTGAGAAAGGCACTGGCCCAGGCAGCTGCTGCCATGTGGGCACAAGCTCTGCTGCCCAGGAGGGTCCCATAGTGCAGGGGTTTGCAGATGGACACATAGCGGTCATAGCTCATGATGGTGAGGAGGGCAAGCTCTGACCCAAGGAAAAAGACAAATAGAAAGACCTGTGCAGCACATCCTGAGTAGGAGATGTCCCTGGTGTCCCAGAGAGAATTGTGCATGGCTTTGGGGACAGTGGTGCAGATTAAGCCCAGGTCAGCCAGGGCCAGGTTGAGCAGGAAGAAGAACATGGGGGTGTGCAGGCGGTGGTTCCAGGCTACGGCGCTGATGATGAGGCTGTTGGCCAGGAGGGCAGCCAGGGAGATGCCCAGGAAGAGGCAGAAGTGCAGGAGCTGCAGCTGCCGTGTGTCTGCGAATGGCAGGAGGAGGAAGTGGCTGATGGAGCTGCTGTTGGACATTTTCTGTCTCTGGGCATGGGGACCTGTTCATGGAGGAGAGAGTGACAAGTCAAGAGAGACTTTCCTGAGCAATGTCCCAGCCCTTTCTCCCAGCCCTGCCCTCCCACTCTGTGTCACCCAATTTCCCTTTTCTCAGAGCTCTTCCTCCAGCCCCATGCCTGCAGCTCTGCTGGGATCTGGCCCTGTTGCTGTGACAAGCAGTGGCTCTGCCCATGGACACCGAGGAGTCAGCTCTGCTCTGCAGCAGTGGTCATGGGAATGGGGGACAGGGACCAGTCCTGGGTTGGACTTCATCAGACCAAACTGCCCCTAGAGCAGAGGAGCTTGGCAGCATCTCCTGTCCCAGGGCTAAGGAACAGTGACAGCCCAAGGCAGTTGGAGAGGATTTCCTGCTGTGCTCAGGGAGAACAGAGAGAACTGTGCAAGGCAAGAGGATTGGCTGTAACTCAGTGAAGGGTGAGGGGAGCTGCTCTGGTGCTCCATCTGTTCCCAGCTGCCCTTTCTGAGATCCAGGGCACTCACTGTGTTCCCCTGAAAATCACCCTGACACAGCTGAGAGCAGAGGGACTCACAGCAGAGCCAAATGGCTCAGCCTTTCTCAGAGTCTCAGCCCCACTGCTGTCCAAGGACACTCCTGTCCCCCAGTGTCCCCTGGAAGGCAGCTCACAGCTTGGATGGACACCCTGAGGACACACCAAGGGTCCTGGCCATGGAACTGCTTGAGGAGAGTCATTTCATTGCCAGCCTGCCAGCCTGCCCTGCCCAGAGCTGCCCAGGGCAGAGGGAGCTGGGACACCTCATTGCTGTGCTCACCCTGCACAGGAGGAGCCCCAAGGGCTGCGCCTGACCCTGCAGCTGCAACTGCCATTGCCAGAGAGCCTGTCAGCAATGCCAGGAGCAGCTGAGCAAGGCAAGGAGAGAGACAGCCCAGCCCTGAGGAAAAGCCTTTCCCTGCCCAGCCCTGCACAGCCCCTCGCAGGCAGCAGCAGTGCAGGACAGTCGCCCTCAGGCCCTGGTCAGCAGGGAATGGGCAATGGCAGGAGAGATGCCCTTCATCTCTGGTGCTGCTCTGCCGGCCCAGGAGGGGACTGAGGGCCCCGAGCCCCCGGGCTGAGGGCTGTGCTGGCTGCCAGGGGACACAAGAGCTCTGCTGCTCAGGGCAGCTGGCAGATCTCCTGCCCTGCCAAAGAGCCCTCAGGGCTGCAGGAGCTGCTCTGCAGGACAGCCCTGGGCACCCCTGGCTGCACCCCCACCTGCACAGCCTGCAGCCATGCCTGGCAGCAGGAGCTGTCCTGCCCTGTCCCTCTGACGGTGCCCAGGGCAGCCCTGCTCTGCAGCACATCCTCCCCCAAACCAGAAACACCAGCAGAGCCATCCTTACAGTCATATCAGTGCTGTCATGTGTCAGCTTTAGAAGATCCCTGCAGCCAGAGACTTACTGTGTCAGAGGTTGTGAGGATTTCTCCATGAATAAGCTCAGAATTGTCCTTCCAGTTGCTTTAAGCCTCTGTCTGCTTCACTCCTCTCAGGTACCTGCAGGCAGCACCCTCAGCCCTGCTGGGCTGGGAGAGAAACTGCTCCTCAGGAGAAATGTCTTTTTGAAGCTCTTCTTGGTTGTCAGGAGCTCCCTCTGTGCCAGGAGCCCAGCCCAGCTCAGCAGCACAGCAACAGCACAAGGACTGTAATGAGCCTCTTGGGGATTTGGTGTTGCTCAGACCCTGGACATTAGTCCCTGGGAGGGACTTACAGAAACCTCTCCCAAATTCAGTTAGAATGAAATGTGAATGTTTCTTGAAGTTTTAATGGGTCCCAGTGAGGGACATGACTGAGAAAGTGTCCCCAGATTCCAGTTAGAGGAAGAAATTGGAGGCAGTGATGACAGGGTGGGACAAACAGAAGCCAATTCTTGGTGCCCTCGGGCACAGCAGCTTCTGTACCACCAAGAGCCGTGAGGAGGCACCTTGTCCTGAGGCACTGGGGCTCCTGGCACAGCCCCAGCAAGGCTGGGCACTGTCACCCCCTTGTCCTTCCTTTAGTAGCCCCCACCCCCCATATCCCAGTGGCCTCAGGGATCTGCTGGAAGGAGTCCCTGGGGAGCCTTGGTCAGGAATGGCCCTGGGGGCTCCTTCATGCTCCCAGGGACTGCAGGTTTGTCAAAGGACTTTGGGTTTTGCTTTTGCCTTGGACTCTCTGAGAGCTTTGTGCAATCATGGCCTCCAATTATCTGCTGTAACGAGTCCCTTGAGATTCTCTGTCAGTAACAACACTCAGTGGGGCTCATTAATGCTTCAAGGTACTCAGGGTTTGTTAAAGTCCTTCTTTTTGACACTGAGTCTCTGAGAGGTTTGTGCAATCCTGGCCTCCAATTATCTGCTTTAATTAGTCCCTTGAGAGCCCTTGTTAGTAATGACACTCAGTGGGGCTCATTAATGCTTTGAGATACTCAAGGATTTTTAAGGTACTTTGGATTTTTCTTTCTACACTGAGTCTCTTGGAGGTTTTTGTGCAATCATGGCCTCCAGTTCTCTCCTCCAAGGAGTCCAGGAGGATCCTGTGTTGGTTATGGACCTCAGTGGGAACCATTAATGCTTGGAGACACTTTGGGTTTTTCTTCTGACTTTGACTCCTGGAAAGGTTTGTGCAATCTCCTCTCAGGTTTGCCCTGAGGTTCAAGGGCTCAGCACCAAATGCACCACAGGGCTCATTAGGATCAAGCAAGTCCTGACAAACCATGGCTCTGCCTTGATTTCCCTCTGGTCTGGTGCAGTTCATTAGGAAGGTTTCCTAAAATAGTTATGGAAAAAATATGAACTCCTGTTTTAAAGGGTGTATTTTATTACTCTGCTCTTTAAAGAAGAGGTGATTGCAGCATTCTGTGATTGATATTGATCCAGGGTCTCTCCTCAGGAGGTCTGGTCTGGTCAGAGAAGCTGTGCCTTGAGGTCTGACCCAGTGTGAACAACCTTGCTCCACATTCCCCAACCCCATCCTGTCTCTCCTAACTCACCTGGCAGCTTCTTTGCTTGGAGAACTGGCTGCACTCAAGCAAAAAGGATTTCCCTCCCTTTTTTTTTTAAAGCAATCTAAAACTCCTAAGTTTCCCCACTGAAAACAGACACCCTCCTCAAGTGTGTGCCAAGCCCAAGCTGCCACCAAGGAGGTTCCCCTTCCCCAAGCCAGGCAGAACTCTGCAAGGAATGTTTTGGACACACAGGAAGTTCTACAATAAACACAAATCAAGAGTTGGCTGAAGGCACAATTAGACCAACTGCTGAAGGACAGACAAGCTTTGAACTCCTTGCAGCTCAAAGCACCAAGGGGTTGTTGGGAGGTGTGTGAGTGAGCCAAGAGTGAGGGAAGGGAAATGCAGAGAGCCCTGGAAGTGCTGCTGTGCAGCCAGGCTGCTGGGAAGGGCACTGCAGCCCTGCCCTGGGCCAGGCTGAGGGTGGATTCTCATCCCAACCTGCACTGGGCATTGCAAGGGGCTGTTGCCATGGTCACTTCACTGAGCCCACGGCAGCAGCCCATTGCTCAGGGCTGGTGTCACTGCCCAGAGGCACAGGGGATCCATGGCTGGGGTTTGTGCCATGGCCACCTGCCCTGTGCCGCGCTGGCTGGGCAGGCGCCGCGGAACCAGCAGCAAAGCCCAGTGCCAGGGCCAAAGGCCAGGTCAGCCTGACAGAAAGGGTCAGTGCTGGGGACTGTTTCCATGGCAACCAGCACTGGGATGTGACACCTGGGTCACCTGGCATGGCAGTTGCCATGGAAACCCCTTGGAGGGACTGATGGCAGGGACACTTGCACTGAGACACTGCTGGGCTCGGGTGCCATGGCAACCACCATAGGGCATCATTGGTACAGAGGTTGCCATGGCAAAGAGCACAAAGCCCTGTTCTACTCTCCAATGCCAGGACAACCTGCAGGAGACACTTTGCTGAGGTTGGGTTCATGGGACCTGCTGTGATGGGGATTGTCACTGTCACCTGCACTCAGGGCCGGGCTGGGCTGTGTTGCCATGGACATGAGCACTGAGCCATGTGCCAGAGCTGGCTGCCATGGCAACCATCCCAATGTCCCCTGGCCAGGGTTGGGGCATGGAAAGGAACCCCTGGAGCTGTGGTGATGCTGGATGGCCATGGGGTGCTGGTTTGGGTGAGGCAGAGGGAATTTCCTTCCCAGGGCTCTCTCTGGGGCTGTTTGGGGCTGTGCTGAGCACAGGGTTGATCACACAGAGATGGTTTTGTTCTTGCTGAGCTTGCACAGAGCCAAGCCTTTCCTGCCCCTCGTCTGGCCATGCTGGGGAGGGGCTGGGGGTCCATGGGGGTTGGGAGGAGACACAGGCAGGACAGGTGACCCCAACTGACCCCAGGGATATCCCAGACCATAGGACATCACACTCAGTGTATAAAGTGGGGGAACAAGGAGGAAGGGGGAGCATTTGGAGTGATGGTTTTTGTCTTCCCAGGTACCACTGAGGCAGGAGGCTGTTTTGCCAGGGGGCAAGGTCAGGACCAAAGACACAGACACCAACTGAAGGAACAGTGTAATTTATATAATTGCAAAACTGCAGAGAATGACAAAAGGATAAGTTCAGCAATGTACAAAATAATTTGCAAAGAATTACAACAGGAGAAGCTCAGCAATGCACCCAATCAGCAAAGATTGCCTGCAGTGATGAAGAAAGATCCATCACGAGTTACCCTCAGACTTTGCCATCACCCAGATCCCCTCATCAGCTGGGGAAGCTGTCACAGCCAAGGACTGCAGAGCCACTCCCAACAACTGGCAATTCCTGCAGGTGCATCCACCCACAGGTGAGGCTTCCAGCCTGGCTGGGAGAGGGCCCAGCTGTGACAGTGCTGAATAAACACACTGACAGCACTGCTAGTGCAGGAACATCTGGTTTCATCCTCCTCTTGGCTTCTCCCAAAGTCTGGCCAGGGCTCAAGGAGGAACCAAGGGAGTTGACTTTGATCTACACCCTCAAACAAGACCAGCTGGGGCCTTGTCTAGTTTCTAAATACAGAAAGTTAAATACATGTTTCACCAATGAACAGATACATAGATTGTATTGCTAATAATACTTTGTTGATGAGCAGATACAATTATAACAGTTGGAAGATCTATCTAGGTGTAACCTTTGGCTCAGGGCCTGTTGTTAAAGCCTTAGTACTTCAATTGGTCCTTTGACCGACAGACGAGTTACAATCTTCATAACAATTCTGTTGATAATAAAACCTTCATAACAACTCTTTCAATAATAGAACATTAAATTGACTTTTTAGGCATAAAGGCATCACCTCTTGTCCTTCAAGTAAGTGCTCTTCAAGTTCATTACTCAGAGCTGGTATTTCCATTCCTTCTAAAACATGCCTGATTAGTTGCTATTCTCTGTGTTATCAAATCTCCCTTTTTTCTTGAGGCTATGTTTCTTTTACACAAGTCTAAAGTCTCCATTTTGCAGCACAAAGTGTTACAACAACTCTAACATGAAATCAAAATACACCAAGTGCACACACTGCAGTGATTACAGTGACTGACATGAATGCATTTTGCAGCAGCCTCCAATTTGGCAGACATGAAACCAATCCCAGCAAGAACAATTTTCTTCTTTCTGCCACTCTTCTACTGATCTTTCTATCGAGGTGATTCCTGACTGTTGGATTTCAAACCCATCAGTGATACAAGTGCAACACTCCTGTCCTAAAATAGCAAAGGTTCCTCCCTGGCCAGCAAGCAGACAATCCAAGGACATGTAGAGCTAACATTCATGTTTGTTGGAGCTCTCAGGATGTGCTATTCGATATTTTAATAACACTATTTGCTACTTCTAAATGGTGGCACTGTGGCTGAGAGTGGTGTAACACTGACCCCAAGCAGCTCCAGCACCCCAAGTACTGTTTACATTTTGAGTAATGCTAAACCATAGAAATCCTTTCACATTTTGGCCTCTAACTGTGACAGAGTTCAGTTTCTCCTGAAGGGAAATCTTGTTGAATCCTGTAAAACTGATCATTGTATTCTTTTGTTCCAAGCACAGTTTTCTTTAACTGTCCCTTCACTGACTCCATTACAAGTCAGAGCCCATTGACAGAGTTCTGCCACCCCACAGGATGGGCCCTGCAAGGGAATCCCATTCCTCCCAACATTGGTTGGGAACATATCCAGCAATTAGTTACATGGAGTATTTTGGCTACTTTGATCTTTACGTTTTCATACAAATTTTCATGACTAATCCCTTGGTGAAACTCTAGAGGTGTTTCTGGCAAACAAAGATTCTGGTGGATAACAAAAATACAACTTACAGACCTAAGTGGTACTTTAGTGACAAGGTTATTCAATCTTTTTCCTCAGTCTCTATTGGGTTAAGAACAATAATTCCATTGTCCATGGAGCTGGTGCCTTTTTAATTCCACAATAATGCCCCAAGGTCCTTTGCTGTTCAGCTTCACCGCAGTGTCTGTGGGTAACAAGGCTTGGTGGGTCCTTTCCCCTTCGGCTGGAGAGCTGCCAGGTCCCAGTCCTTGAGGTGCTCCAGGCTCCTGGCTGAATTCCTGTGGAAGTCACTCAGTGTCACATCAGTCCTCACATGGAGCCCTGTGCATCAGAGCATTTTCCAAAGGGAACGTTGGGGCAAACAGGGAGATTTGGTCTGGCAGGATCTGTAAAACAATATTCTATAATATCTGCTTGTTCTCCCATAGAACACTTGGCTGCAGGGACAGATTCCCATTGTTCCTGCCCAGGTTTCAGGATTAAAAGTGGTGTCTTTCCCCAGAGCTGTTCCTTCAGCTGGCTCAGGAGGGCCATTTGGCCTCTGGACTCACACTGTGGCTCCGTTATTAGGACTGCTGGATCCAAACCCTTGATCTCCACAAACAGTGGTGATTTGAGGTGGATCTCCTTTTTTCACAACTGTTTTTAAAACTGCAATATCAATAATTGTCCTACCCTGTCATGAGGTTGCATAATCAAATCTTGCTCACTATTGTTTAAAAGAATTTAATTTCTCCTTGATAATCTGCATCAATTCCTCCTCCCATGACATCAACACTTTGCAAGGCCAAGCTTTAGTGAGCAGTTATCAAACCAAAGTGTTCTGGAGGAATCTGAATTCCTGTTCTGGTATTGATAACTCTCATTTGCTTCTGATTTATCCTCACTAATTCTAATGCATAAAGGTTCAGCCCTGCAGCTTCTGGGGTGGACCTGTAAGGGGGTCTCCATCAGGACAGGTTCCTATCTCCTCATTTTTTCATCTGCTCTTTTAACAACCCCTCCATCAATTCCACCAATCCTGCAGCTTGTGCATAGTGTGGTATATGAGAAACCCAGCAGCCTTAATCACTTCATTTCTCACAGTAACAGACAAAGCATTCCACATCAGAGTATCAGCAAACCCTATAAAAGAGCCAATTTCATCCCATCCTTCTTTATTCCTTATACACAATCTCACCAAATTTCCCACTCACATTTGAGTCCTGGCCAAATACTTTTTGTAGGGTATTTAGTGTTACATCCCTGAGCAGCCAAATGTAAAAAATAAGTATTGTCAGCATTATTTCACATTAGTATTTGGTTTATATATATACACATATATATTTTGATTATATTTTCACATATAATTTTTATTTTATATAAATCTATTTATTATATTATTATATTATTTCACTTGCACAAAGAAATCTGAGTTCAAGATTAAAAACGTCTGTTACTCCATGTGGGAACATTCCAAAAACAATTGTTCCTTCTGTTGGTGCTTTTTCCAATATATTGTTAACAAAATTTATCCTCATCATCCCAAACCCACAAGTTCTTTTCCTTTTTCCATATGCAATTTTGGATGCATTTTAATAAATCTAGCAGATCAGCTTCTTTTAACCAACTTCCCCATTGCTCACACACTGCTCTGATCTCAGCCCCCTGCAGAGCCAGCGAACTATAGGGAAGGTCTTCCCAACCAGGAATTTTGGATGGGACTGATTCCTTACATTTACATTTAAAAAGTGACATTTTGCTGTGATCTGGCCAGACTACACCAATTTTGTTTTGCCAGTGGGCAGGGCCAGCACCAAAGACACAGACACCAATTGAAGGAATCTGTGCAATTTGCTATAGTTCAAAGCAGCAAAGAATCACAACAGAAGCTCAGCAATGCACCCAATCAGCACTACCAAAGATTGCCTGCAGTGATGAACAAAGATCCATCACCAGTTACCCTCAGACTTTACCATCACCCAGATCCCCTCATCAGCTGGGGAAGCTGTCACAGCCAAGGACTGCAGAGCCACTGCCAACAACTGGCAATTCCTGCAGGTGCATCCACCCACAGGTGAGGCTTCCAGCCTGGCTGGGAGAGGGCCCAGCTGTGACAGTGCTGAATAAACACACTGACAGCACTGCTAGTGCAGGAACATCTGGTTTCATCCTCCTCTTGGCTTCTCTCAAAGCCTGGCCAGGGCTCAAGGAGGAACCAAGGGAGTTGACTTTGATCCTACAACCCCAAACAAGGCCAGATGTTGGATTTCATTGCTTTGTCCAGCTGACAACTAGAGAAAGGCAAATACATGTTTCACTAATGAGTGAATACATCTATCACAATGCTAATGATCATGCATATTTCGTTAATGAGCAGATACAAAGATAATATTTGGTTAGCAGGTTCATCAAGAGGTCACCTTTGGCTCAGGGCCTGTTGTTCAGGCCTCAGTCAGGCCTCTTGGTCAGGCCTTGCCACTGCAGGGATGTGGTTTAGTGCTGAGCTTGACAGTGCTGGGTAAACAGCTGGATTGATGAGATCAGAGATCTTTTCCAACAGAAAGGATTCTGTAATTCCAGGATTCTATCTGCTGCATTCAGCTAGGTCCACATTAGTAACATCACTTTGCTCAAAAAGTCCCCTCTTGGTCAGCTCTTGAGGCCTAAGGCTTCAGCTCCTTTAGCTCCTGGTGCTAAGCTGCTCATGCTGAACAAGATAACTCAGAGAGAAGAGCAGAGCTCATCCAGTTCATTCTGGGACACTGAGAGGGGAGGGTGTGAAAACAGCATTGTTTGGTGTCACTTCCTCTCTGCCCTTCACACCTTTCAGTGCTTTGAAACAGCCAAGAGCTTTCTTCAAGAGTGCAAGGAAGCAGCTGTTCCTTCTGCCAGGTCTGGCTCTCTCCAGTCTCTGCACTTGACTGCTTTTGTCCCTCTTGCTGTGCCCTCTGTTCCCCCTGGGCTCGCTGGCTGCTGCCCAGGACTGTGGAACTGGCCCAGATCAAGTGGTTGAGAGCCTCATTTCTCTGCCCTTAGAGCTGTCTGGGCACAGCAGCCTTTTCCATCTGCAAGCTCCATATGGACAGGGAGTGCCCAGCTCCGTTCCTTGCACAACCTCCAGGAGCCCAGGGCTGCCATCTCAAGTCCCTGCTGGCACTGAGGGCTCCCAGGTGCCTCAGGCTGCTGTGACACCACTGCAAACAGGAGGGAGGAGTGGCAGGGGCTGTGCTCAAAGTCAGCTCCATTTGCTGCTGCTGCTGCTGCTGTGGGGTCATTTGTCCAGCCCTGCCCAGACTCAGGGATCAGCTCCAGGCCCTGCTGCTGCTCCCTTGGGATCAGCCACAATGTGGTTGTTGCTCTCAGTGCCAGCAGGAGCAGTGGCTGAAGCAGCAGGTGCTGACAGTGCCCCAAGCCCCGGGGCCAGAGGGGTCCCTTGGCTGTGGGGCTGGGAGGGAGCTGCCCCTTGTTCTCACTGTGCCTCACGCAAAGCTGAGCCCCTCACAAGTGGGGAGCACAGCAAACAGGGAGCCTGCCAGTCTCTTCCAGCTGTGTCTGCTCAGAGTTTGGCCCTTGGAGCTTCAGGTGGACAAAGGCAGCTGCTTTTGGTCCCTCTGGGTGTCCCTGTGTTCAGCAGTGCTGCTCCATCAGTCTGTGCACAGCAACGGGGAAAAGCCTCAGCGCTGCAGGGGCCAGGAGCTGCCAGGCTCTGCAGGAAGGGAGCTCCTCCACATGGGAATGAAGGGAAAAGGACATTCCTCTTTCAGGACATGTTTTCTGATTTAGAAAAGAAAAATTAAAAAAAAAACAAAGGGAAAAAGAAATCAGAAAAAAATCGAAATATTAGAAGAAATTCCAAATGTGCAATGAAAAATTTTCTGTAAACTTCAATTAAGAGGTAACTGATCTTTTGAGTGTGAGAACTCAGTTATTTACTTTGAAAATGTTCTGATGGCATGGATCCATCTTACTCAGCAGCCTGTTTTTAAATATTATGGGGTTTGCTTCCAACATTGTTATTTTCAATTGTGAAGTATTAGGAAATTGATTGTGCCCTGCCAGCTCTGAGCAGGACTGGGAATCTAAACTCTGTCAAACCTCAACTCCTTTAGAAGATGCCCTTCCTTCTCACCCTGTGAATGAGCTGTACATTCTCTCTGAAACTATCAGTGGCTCCTTAAAGACAGAAAGTCCCACTTACGGCTTTTTGCTCTGGTTTGGAAGTGGAGAAGGGCAATTCTTCAGCCATCAACTCCAGACTGCACTGCCTTAGGAACAAGGCCCACTCACCAGGTTTGGCTCACTCCTAGAGGAGGAAGAAAGTGCAATTGCACAGTTCCAGCCCAACAGGAATGAAGAGTGGGACAGACAAAACATCCTGTGGACATAGAGGCATTCAGCTGGGACTGTGGAGTGTTTGGGCTCTTGCCAATTGGATGTGTCTCCCTCACTGCAATCTCTGGGCCTGCAGGAGAGTCTCACTCACCTGCACAAGCACAAAGCTCAGTCGCTGTGCTCAGAACAGGCTCGTCTGATGCAGAGCTGTCAGAGCAATGGGAGGGCAGAGCAGGCCCAGCCGTGCCCAGGGCTGAGCCCCAGCAGAGCCCAGAGCAGCCTCAGCATCCACAGAGCCCTGCTGGAAGGAGAGAAACCAGAAATCACCCATCAGCTGAAGGCTCCTGTCCCCTTGTCCCAACTGCCCACAGTGCCCAGGCCATGCTGGCTGTGCTCAGAGCTGTGCCCAAACCTCCCCATCATTGCTGCCTTTGGGAGGAGAGCAGGAGGGCAGGACATGTGCCCAGCCTCCAGCCAGCCATGGCAGATCCTCCCCCTCAGCAGCTGCCCAGAGCCAAAGAGCAGCTTGGCAGCCAACTGAAGAGTTCCTTGCATCCACCCCAGCTAAGGGGGAACCTCTGGTGCCCAGCCAGGCTGTGCAATGCCCAGATCTGGGAGCATCCCCTGGCTGTGCACTCACCTGCACACTGGGTGTGGAGTGTGTCTTTGCAGAAGGTGCCAGAATCAAAGTCAATCTTCTTCAGCTGCAGATGGCTGGGTCGTGGAAGAGGTGCTCATCCTTGAGGGTGTCCCTGGTGTCTCCAGCAGCAGCCCCACCTGGTCCAGCTTCTCCAGGGGCTCCTGCTCCTTCCCTGGGGGCAGAGCAGGCTGTCAGGGTTCTGCCCAGGGCCCCAGCCAACAATGAACCAGGACAAGCAAAACTGGCTTGGATGGTGGCCACCAGTGCTTGCCAGAGCAGCTCAGCTCCAGCACAAGAGCTGTGTGTTCCCATCTGATGATCCCTGCTCTGGGCTACAGGCAGCACAAAACAGTTTGGTTTTCTTTGCTTCTTGTTGCCAAGAGATGTGTGCAGCTGTTACCTACCAGGCCCAAACGGTGCCTGTGGATCTCTCCCATCTTCTAGGGCAGAGCCCTGCAGCCAAGGCTCATAGAAGAGATCTTCCAGTGATGGCCTGTCCAAGGAGTGCATGGATAAACACCCCTTGATAAGATCTTTGCACTCTGGGGAGAGAAACCAGAAACTACCAGTCACTTGGAGAAGGATGCTGTTCACTTTGCCTCCCTGTTCCCATGCCCTGCCTATGCTGGATGTGCTCAGAGTTGTGTTTAAAATTTTCAGTCAATTCCCTGTTTTGGAGGAGAGCAAGAGAGACATGTGCCACCTCCTCAGCAGCTGCCAGAGCAGGATGCTCATGAGCCTGCTGCTGTCTCCCAACACTGATATTCCCCCTGTGCCGCAGAGATGAGGATTTACCTTGAGAAAGGTGTTGTGGGAACAAGAGCTTGCCCCAGATGATCTTCCGGCCCTTCTTGAATGGGTGCTTCCCGCAGACCATCTGGTACAGCAGGATACCCAGGGACCAGATCGTTGCTGCCTCGCCATGGTAACATCTGAGCTGGGTCCATTCTGGTGGGCTGTAGGACAGTGTTCCTGTGGAATACAGATGGAGCTCATCAGGGGATGCTGCTGCTCCCAGAGCCTCACCCCAGCATCCCTGGGCATGCAGGGGCTGCACCAGTGGCACATGGGGTGATCTTCTGCCCTCTCGCCAGCACCTGTGACTTGTGTACAAACTTGGGGTTCTAAAAGAAGCCACTGGTGCTGGAAGAGTGCAGCAGAAGCCCTGGGAAGGCCCAACCATGACATGCCAATGAAAAACCCACCCAGTGGTGGGGAAAAACCACTCTCCTTCCTGCCAGCATTGCCCCCAAAAACATTAATAAGCCAAAACAAACAAGGGGAGCAGAGCAGTCCAAGCCCTTCCTCACCTGCACACCAAACCAGCCAGGGCACAGGGTCTGACCCACTTCTCTGCTACCCCATGGGTGTTTTTGTCAGGCTGGCTGCCCCAACCCCAGCCCAGGGCAGAGTGGGTGCTGAAGGCTGTCAGCAGGGCCAAGAGCTGGTCCCCCCACCCAAAACTTGGCTGAAGAAGCAATCCCATGACCTGCAGCAAATGGGGGAATCCCTGGTGCTACACCCAGGCTGGGCCATGAGGTGCCCAGGAGCATCCCCTGGGAGGGCTCACCTGCAAATTTGGTGTACACTGTGTCCTGGAGGAAGGTGCCACAGCCAAAGTCGATCAGTTTGACCTGTCCGGTGCACAGGTCCAGGAGGATGTTGCCAGGTTTGATGTCTCTGTGCAGCACCCCGCAGCTGGTGCAGTGCCGCACGGCCTGCAGCACCTGGCAGAACAGCCCCCGAGCCTCCTCCTCCGGCAGGAACCCCCGAGCCAGGATGAAATCACACAGGTCCTGGCACTGCTCCGGACGCTCCATCACCATCAAGAAGCTGGTGGGGAGCTCGAACCATTCCAGGAGCTGAATGACACCTTGGAACCCAGTGGACACCTTGTCCAGCAGCACGATCTCCAGGGGCGCACGGGTGCCATCGGGCTGAGGGAGGACCAAGCTGCTGTCAGTGGGGCTGAGGCTGTGCCAGGGCTCTGGGATCCCTCACCCAGCCCGGGATGCTCGGCGCCCCCCGCTCACCCCTCGCCCGCTCTCCCTCCGGGGCTCCCGGCGGCTCCCACCCTGCCGGGCCCCGGCTCCTCGCCGCCCGGCTCGCCCCGGCTTCTGCCGCTGGCCCCAATGGCTCACTCACCAGCTCGCCCCAATGCCGGATGCGATCCCTCTGCACGCATTTGATGGCGACCTGAGAGCAAGGGGCAGCAGCGGGCTGAGCTCGCCGCCCGCCCCGCCGCGCCCCGTCCTTCTCCTCCTCCTCCTCCTCCTCCTCCTCCGCCCGCCGCCAGCCCCGCCACTCACCGGGGCACCGTCCGCCAGCCGCGTCGCCGAGAAGACGCTGCCGAAGCCGCCTGTGCCCAGCAGCGAACCCAGGCGGTAGCGATCCTGCAGGGCCTCCTGCGCCTTCCCTGCGGGCGACACGCGGCCGTCAGCGCTCGGCCCGGGGCCAGACACGGCCCCCGACCGCCCCCCGAGCTCCCCGGGCTGGGCATTCCCACCCGCCCCGGGCACCGGCGGCTCGGGGCCGGCGGCCGCGCTGCCCAGCGGCGGAGCTCGGCCCGGGGAAGCCGCAGCGGAGGCGGCGGGAGCGAACGAGCCGCGTGTGTCCTCCGCGGGCCCCGGGAGGAGCTGGTAACGGGGTCGGGCTCGGGGCTGGACCCTGCGTCGGGGCTGGGGCCGGGCTCGGGACAGGCGGAGCCAAAGGGTGACGATGCCGCCCCAGCCCCAGCCACTGATGCCCGCCCAGCAGCGCCACTGCCACGATGGCGAGAAGCGGGCGAAGGCGAGAGCGCGGCGGGACGCCCAGGGGCGGGGAGGGGGCAGCCCCGCCCGGGGCCGGGGGCGCGTTTGGGGCATGGCCCGGGCTGGCAGGGGAGAGGGAGAGAGAGAAAGGAGGTGACACCGGGAGAGGAGGGTAGGACCGGGAAAGGGAGACGGGGAGAGGATGCGGGACAGCGGGAGAGGGAGAGAAGAAGCAGGAGAAAGATCCGAAGATGTTTGTAGTGTCGCTGTGTTCGCTTCCGCTGCTGCTGCCGCTGCTACCGCTGCTGCAACTGAAGCTCCAGGGCCGTTTGTCCGAGTGGCCGTTTGTCCGAGTGGCCGTTTGTCCGTTCCCCGCTCCCCCCGCGCGCCCCACGGCCGAGCCCCGCATGCCCCATGGGCATCACCTGAGTTTGTCCAAACACGGGAACTTTGCCCTGTTCAGCCCAGATCCAGAGGCTTCACTGCTGCACAATGGCAGAGCAATCCCCTCGGTTGCTGCTGTGCATTGTCCCTGCTGAGGGTCAAACACTAGCAGAGCATATTCCCTGTCTGTAGAATTCAGACCCGACCCAAGCACTGCACTTATGTCTCCAGCATAGCTCTCCAGGCAAAACAGGGAAAGGCAAACTGGATGCAG
Source organism: Lichenostomus cassidix (assembly GCF_008360975.1). Taxonomy (NCBI): domain Eukaryota; kingdom Metazoa; phylum Chordata; class Aves; order Passeriformes; family Meliphagidae; genus Lichenostomus; species Lichenostomus cassidix. The sequence goes on from NW_028147597.1 coordinate 2,312,252, forward strand.
CTTATGGTATTTTAGAGTGTATAAAACTCACTAAGTCACAGATCTTCGAGGTGAGATCCATTTGGAATTACTGGGATGGACAAGTAGTGCAACATGGAAAAGGGAAGCACAGAAATAAATAGAGGAAAACACCTTGAATTGTTTCTTTCCATTTTCATTTCACTTCTGGAAAGCTGTTTCAGTTTTCCAAGAATCTCCTCCACACTCCTGTTTCCTCTTGTCAAGAACCTTTTGAGCTTCTGTCACAAGATGTGCCACCAATTGCAGCTTCTCTTGGCTTTCCGCACTGTGTGTGCAGCATGACTTTTGCAGCAAAGCAGGACAAATGTTTGGAGAACTTTACAATTTGTCCTTTCTATTGCTTCTGGGCTGGGGAGTTGTGCCATTGGTAAGGTTTTCACTGTTACTGTTCTAACCTAAGAAAACATGAATTGATACCAGAAATTGTTAGGGAATTCAACCCTGACTGAATTCAGAGGAAGAATCTCCAGAGCCTGCAGCCAGAATGGAGGATTGTGTGAGAATCATTCCAACATCTCCATGGCCATCTTGAAAGTGATCTGGAACATGAAAATGGGCTGACAGAGATAGTTTGTTTCTGTGTTCAATTGAGATGATTCTACATCTCTTGTGCTGATATAAATCAAGAGCACAAGCAATTCCTGATAAGCACCAGAACAAGCTGGACCTCTCAGAGCAGACAGAGATCTGAAAGAACCTGAAAAGGAGAAATGCAGGGAATGCCTTGGTGAACTTTGTCTGTAAGAAGGGTAATTTTTCCTAATGATTTCTAATCCATTCCCTCTGCTTTTGTCCTTCTTAACAAGGCCATTGGCATCCCAGATGCCTCATGAAATGAGACCCCTGAGCTTCTGGAACAGGAAGGTGCCCTGCTCCTCTGCAGGGACACTCAGGGTGAAACAGGAGCAGGGAGCTGGAGCTCTCTCTTGGGAAGCCTCCTCCCAGCTGGAATTTGTGCAGTGCTGGGAGAGGAGCAGGGGGAGCACGATGGGTGCTGTGTGGAAGGAGCAGGAGGTTTGGGCCGCAGGACATTCCGTCTGTGCCGCTGCCCCGCGATCGGCGGCCGTGCCCAGGGCTCTGGGCCTGGCCCCACATGCTCTGAGCTCTCGGACACTGCGGGAGCTCCCCGGGCTGGGCTCAGGTTCCTCTGGGACTCTGCAGCAGGCTGGGCTCCAACTGGGATCAGCAGCAGCTGCAAATACCTCTGGGCATCTCCCATTTCTGCTGCTTGGAAGAAGCAATGAAGTGAGTAAAAAAGTTCTGGTTTTTCTTTCTCCTGGTGGATTTTTTTTCATTTTATTTGACAGTCCAGAGGCAATTTCTGTGATGGCCTCTGTGAGCTGATTCCATTTAAACAGCACCAGCAACAGCACTGTGCTTGAGCACTGCAAATGTGGCCTATTTGGCATTATTGTCCTCGACTTAGTGCTCAGGCCTTGTGAGCATTTCAAGATGTGCTAATCATGAAGCCTGCAAATAAAGACTGAGTTCACTGTCATGAAAGCACCATGGGTAGCACTGATCAAAAGAGACAACTGCAGTTTTAATGCTAAAATTCAGGTGGCAACCAGATGAGGGGAAACAGCAGCCTTGACCTCCAATTGATAAGTCAAACACACCAACAGCCTCCTGCTGTCACCTCAGGGTGAGTAAAGCAGTGCTGAAAACAGTGCTGGAACCTGATCCTTTCTTGCTCTGAAGGTTGGTTCAGGGCAGCACAGCCGGGCCTGAGCAATCAGGGCTGTTTGTGGGTGATTGTTGCTCTACTCCAGAATTGCCCTGGACAAACCCCTGGGGAAGGCAAGGCAGGAGCAGCTGGGAAGGGCTGGCAATGCTGCTGCTGCTCCTGCTGGGAGCCCCGGCTGGGCCAGGCTGGCGCCCACTGCGCTGTGCTCCTGCTGCTGCCAGAGCCGGGCGGGACTCGGGGACAGGGAATGGACACGGGGGGACAGCAAAGGCCTGGGGCTGCAGTGATGTTCGTGCTTGGGCCAGAGCCAGCACAGAGCTTCGGGCAGCCATTAACCCAGAGGGGAACGCTGGGAAAGGCTCCATTTCAGCCTTTCTTTACTTGTCGCTGTGAAGTGACTGAAGTGAAAGGAGAACAAGCAGGGCCTGATCCCTTCTGCTTTGGGAGGAGCCCTGAGCCTGGGGCTGAGAGGGGCTGAGAGGGGCTGAGAGGGGCTTTGGAGGGGCCATGAGTGGCTGTGAGAGACCATGAGGTGCTGTTAGTTGCCTCAGCCCTGGCAGGAGGTGTCCCACCATGTCCCCAGGGCAGGGCAGCTGTGAGAGTCCACGATCACAGACATGGCAGCAGAGCAGGCTTGGGGCACCTCTGAGATTGTATGTGACACTTCCCCAGCTCCAAATCACACCAAAATCTTGTAACTGGGACTTCCCATCTTTAGAATCCACTGGCATCTTGGAATGGACTGTACAGCTCAATCTCACTTGGAAAAAGAAGAGATTCTTCCCAGTGAGCTTACATCCAGCCACTATTAATAATGCAAGATTTAAAAAGATAACACTAATAAGTAATACTAATAAATAATAATAACATCAACAAGAAATATACCTGCAAATCCCAACACACAGCACCACACCAAAATGACAAACCTCATTTTTCTTTACTGTCACAAGGCCCATGAAAACAAACCCTGTTAACTTTCTCCCCCTCACTTCTTCCCCACTAGTTAAATGAGGCCATTTTCACAGTTTAATACCAGGGTCAGTCGATGGCTGGACGGAAGAACAGGGAGACACCACCAATTTCCATGTCAAACCCAGCAGGTCAGCTCCAAAGAAGAGAGAATAAAACAGGATGGGGGCAGGAGCTGATCAGATGTTGCTCTAAAGGGTCCCAACATCACCTCCAAATGAACAGGAGGGGAAAATAAATCCCTAAAAACCAGCATGTGTGTTCAGGGACTCACCTGTGAGGAACTGGACACACACAGAGGCAGCTGGAACAGTTCTTTCCTCAGGCTGAGCTTTCCAGCCAGGGCACTCAAGTCAATCAAGTGCTTTCCCAGAGGATTCCATGGTTGCCAACCACCCTTCAGGATGTGGCTCACAGGAGCACAGATCCTTTTTCAGGTCAGGAGAGCAGCAAAAATGACAAGAGATGCCCAATTCAGAGCTCTGCTCAAAAACCTGACAAATAAAAATCAGTAGAACTCTGAAGCCCAGCTGTGGGCCCTGGAATCTCAGATCCAAGGGAAAACTGGAAAGGCTTTTTGCAAGGATTGACATGGTGTTGTCCATGCAACATTTCCATCCCTCCCATGGCCTCTTCCCTCAGAGTCCCCAGCAGCAGCAGCTGGAGCAGCACATGGAAGCTGCAGATGGAACTGCTGCCCACCCAGCCTGAGCTGCACAAGGATCCTGCTGACAGGAACCCCAATATTCCCTCCCAGGGGCTCTGCAAACACTTCCCACCTGTTCTGTCTGCTCCAGGCAGACACTGCAGGCAAAATCCTGTCTCTCCTTTGGGGCAAGGCCAGGAGCCCAAAATCACACTCAAAATGCTGGATTCTGGCCCATTTCTGCATCTGGAGAGATGGGGGTGCAGCATTATCCAGAGAAACTTCCTGTGCTTCATACTCCAGCTTGCAAACCCAGCCCTTGGACAGTGGGTTTGTAAGGACCACAAGTCATAAACAAAAGAGAATTACATTTAAACCAGGACACTTCATTCTCTGTGGTAGATTCATCTATTCTGAGCCATGAAACACATCTTCAAGTAGGCTGCAATTAATGGGTCTGAAGCCTGAAGTAACAAAACCAAACAAAAGAACTCCAGGTTACCTTTCAAAGGTTGAAAGCCATAATAAATATGTTTTTATCTTCAAAAATAAATGTGTTTTTCTCTTCAAAACATTTTTCAGGTATACATGACATGTACAAGATACAGGGTGTAGTGTGTTGATGCTGGCTGGATGCCAGGCACCCATCAAAGCCTCTCTCTCACTCCCCTCTGCAGCTGCACAGGGGAGAGGAAATAGAACGAGGGGTTCATGAGTTGAGATAAGGACAGGGAGAGATCCCTCATCAAAAATGGTCATGGGAAAAACAGACTCTAATTAGAGATATTAGTTGAATTATTGCTGACAAAATCAGAACAGGAAAAGTAAAATAAAACCTTAAAAGTGCCTTTCCCACACCTCTCCCTCCTGCCCAGCTCTATCTCCTCCCCCAGCAGAGCAGGGAGACAGGAATGGTCAGTTCTGGTCAGTTCATCATCTGAGATTTCTCCCACTGCTCAGAGAGAGGAGTTGTTCCCCTGCTGCACTGTGGGGTTCCTCCCATGGGAGAGTTCTCCAGGAACTTCTCCAATGTGAGTTCATCTCACGAGCAGCAGCTCCCTGTGAACTGCTGCAATGTGAGTCCATGCCACAGGCAACAGTCCCCCAAAGCTGCTGCAGCGTGGGTCACTCTCCTACGGGGTCAGTCCTTCAAGGACAGGCTGCTCCAGCTGGGCAGCAGAGCCCCTCTCTGCAGGGGTCACAGCCTCCTCCCAGGCATCCCCCTGCTCCAGCCTGGGCTCCTCCTCCATGGGCTGCAGGTGGATCTCTGCATCCCCATGGATCTCCAGGAGCTGCAGGTGGATCTCTGCATCCTCATGGATCTCCAGGAGCTGCAGGTGGATCTCTGCATCCCCATGGATCTCCAGGGGCTGTGGATGGATCTCTGCATCCCCATGGATCTCCAGGAGCTGTGGTTGGATCTCTGCATCCCCATGGATCTCCAGGAGCTGCAGGGGCACTGCTGCTTCACCATGGTCTTCACCAAGGGCTGCAGAGGAATCCCAGTTCCAGTGCCTGGAGCAGCTCCTCCCCTCCTCCTTCACTGACCTTGGTGTCTGCAGAGCTGTTCTCCTCACATGCTCTCACTCCTCTCTTCTCTGGTCACAATTACAACTGTGCAACAACTTCTTGGTTATTTCTTTCCCCTTAAATCTGTTATCACAGAGGCATTACCACCATTTTTAATTGGCCCAGCCTTGGCCAGTGGCATGTCCACCTTTGGAGCCAGCAGGGATTGGCTCTGCCCAACATGGTGGAAGCTTCCAGCAGCTTCTCACAGAAGCCACCTCTGTGGCCACCCTGCCACCAAAAACCAGGCCATGGTACCAAGGGGCTGTTGTGACACTGGGGGCTGCATGGATCCAAGGGGCAAATGTGACATTGCACAGCCTCATGGAACCAAGTGACCATTGTGACACTTCAGGACCTCATGGAATCATGGAGACCTTTGTGACACTGCAGGTCCCCACTGAATCTTGGAGTCCATTAAGATACTACAAGACCTCATAGAATCACTGAGACCATTGTGACACTGCAGAGTGTGTTGGTTTTGCTTAGCCCAGAACACCAGCAAGGTATCTTTAGCATCTAGGGGGAATTTAAACCCTTAAAAGCTGTTGTGGTAGGTCTGAAGAAGTGGCTGAAGGGTTGGGAGCAAATGCACCCCTGTGTTCATGAGTCGGTTTTGCTTAGCCCAGTTTTATCTAGTGGGTGGGGGGCACATAGATAGCTCCTGTGTGTTCTGTGTGAATGTCCTGGAAGTTTTCACCATGTCCAGTAGAACCAATCTCTGATGGCTGTGAAGATGATGGACATGCTGCTGGCCAAGGCTGGGCCAGTTAGAGATGTCAGTTATGCCTCTGTGAAAACATATTTAAGAGGAAATCAAAACAATGTGAGCACACACTTCTTTTTAGCCAGAGGAGGAGGAGGAGGTGAGAATATGTGAGGGAAAAACAACATGGAGACATCAAGGTCAGTGGAGAAGGTGGGGGAGGAGGTGCTCCAGGCACCAGAGCTGACAATCCTCTGCTGGCCATGGTGAAGTCCATGGGGGGAGCAGGAGGTCCCCCTGCAGCCCATGGAGTGCACAGGGGTGCAGAGATCCACCCACAGCCCGTGGGGAGCTGCCCACACCAGAGTGGGTGGATGCCTGGAGGAGGCTGTGAGCCAGTGGGAGTCCCAGTGGAGAGAGAGGCTTTGCTCCCGAGATGGAACAGTCTGGCCTCGGAGGGCTGCACCCTGTGGAGGAGGGAGCCACGCTGCAGCAGTTTTGGGAGGACTGTCTGCCCGTGGGAGGAGCTCATGTTGCAGCAGGTTCAGGTGAGCTGCTGCTTGTGGAGGAGTTCACAGAGAACTGCCTCCTGTGGGAGGAACCCCATGGCTACACAGAGGAAAAACCTTCTCCCCCTGAGCAGTGGAAGAAGATCTCAGTGATGAACTGACCAAACCCCCATACTCTGTCCCCCTGTGCTGCTGGTGGGGAGGAGGGAGGGGGTGAGCAGAGAAACAGTGTCTTTGAGGGTTTTTTTTTACTTCTCATTGTCTTCCCTCTGACTCTGTTGGCAATAAATTTCACTTTGTAACTTTAAGAGGATCCTGTTCTGTCCTTGGAGCATCTCCCAGTCCTTATCTCAACTCATGAGCCCTGTGTGTATTAACTTTTTTTCCTCTCCTCTGCCCAGCTGTGGCAGGGGAGAGCAAGTGAGTAGATGTCATGGGTGCCTGGCATTTGGCCAGGGTCAAACCATGACACATCCACTTTCCATGTCTTCATTCCATGTCCCCATCCCATTTTTCCCATGTTCCCCATGTCCCCCATGTGTCCCTTGTCATCCATCCCACATCCCCCAAGTCCCCACTCCATGTCCACCATTTCATCTCCCACATCCCCCAAGTCACCCATGTCCCTCATCTCATTCCCCCATTCCATGTCCCCCATATCCCCCATGTTCCCCATTCCCTGTGCCTGTCCTGTGGTCCCCATCCCATGTCCCATTTCCTTCCCCCATGTCCCCATTCCATGTCCCATCTCCATCCCCCATGTCCCCATTCCATGTCCCATCTCCCACATGCCCCTTGTCTGCCATTCCATGCCCCCATCCCACATCTCCCCTTCCATGTCTGTTCCCCTGTGTCCCTCTTGTTCCACATCCCACATCCTCCATCCCCCACCCCCCATATCCCCCTGTCCCAATTCCATGTTTCCCATCCCAGATCCCCCATATCCCCCATCCCCTGTCCTCAATTCCATGTCCCATCTCATTTGTCCCACACCCCCATGTCCCTCCCCACAACCCCATCCCACAGCCCCCATGTCCCCATTCCATGTCCCCCATTCCACATTCCATAGGGGGAGAATGGGGGAAATTTTTGGGGAAAATGGGGGAAAGTTTGGGGGGAAATGTTGGGAAAATTTGAGGGAAATTTTGGGGAATTTCTGGGGAAATTTGGGAGCAAACTTGAGGGAAATTGAGGGAAATTTGGGGGAAATTTTGGGGAGATTTCATGGAAGTTTGGGGGAAATTTTGGGAAAATTGGGGAAATTTTGGGGAATTGCGGGAAAATGTTGGGGAAGTTTGGGAGAAAATTTTGGGGAAAAAATGGGGAAATTGAGGGGGAAGTTCAGAGAAAAATTCTGGGAAAATTTGAGAATTGAGGAAATTTGGGAGAAATTTGGGAAAAAACTTGGGAGAAATTGGGGACATTTTAGGGAAATTTGGGGGAAAATTTTGGGAAAATTTGGACAAATATGGGGGAAATTTGAGGGGAAATTTGGGGGAAAATTGGGGTGAACTTTGAGGGAAATTGGGGAAATTTGGGGGAAGTTTGGGGGAAATTTCAGAGAGAAATGGGAAAAATTGAAGGAAATTTCTGGGGAAATTTTGGAGAAGTTTCGGGAAAGTTTTGGGGAAATTTGGGGAAATTTTGGGGAAGTTTGGGTGAAAAATTTGGGGGAAAAATTGGGAAAGTTTGGGGATTTTTAAAAGAAAGTTCTGGGAAATTTTGGGGAAAATTTGGGAAATTTCAAGGAAGTTTGGGGGGAAAATTGGGGAAATTTGGGGAATTTGGAGGGAAATTTTTGGGAAGTTTGGGAGAAAACTTTGGAAAAAATTGGGAAAGTTTGGGGGAATTTTGAAGGAAAATTCTGAGAAAAATTGGGGGAATTTTTTGGGAAAATTTGGGGGAAGTGCAGAATATTTGAGAGACTGGGCAATTTTGAGGCAAAAATTTGGGGAATTTTGGAGAAAATTTGGGGGAAATTTGGGGGCAAATTTGGGGGAAATGGGGAAAAATGCAAATAGAATGGGGAAAAAGGAGGAAAATTTGGGGATTTTTTGGGGGAAATGAGAATAAATTGGAGACATTGGGGGTAAAATGAGAATAAATTAGGGGAAAATTGGGACTATTTGGGTGAAATTGGAGAGTTTTAGGTGGAAATTGGGGAATTTTGGAGAGAAAGGGGACATTTGGGGACATTGGGGGTGTTTGGGACACTTTGGTGTCACTTTGATGGAACTTTGGAGCCATTTCGTGACAATTTGATGCCATTTGGTGACTTCTAGTGGCATTTGGTGACAATTTGGTGCCATTTGATGCCATTTAGTGTCACTTTAGTGACTTTTAGTGCCATTTAGTGCCACTCTGGTGCCATTTAATGCCTTTTTTTATCACTTTGGTGCCATTTAGTGTCACTTTGGCGCCATCTGGTGCCATCTAGTGTCACTTTAATGCCATTTAGTGTCATTTAATGCCATCAAGTGCCATTTCAGTGCCATTCAGTGTCACTTTGTTCCCATTTGGTGCCATTTGATGCCATTTAGTGCCATTTAGTGCCATTTTTTGCCACTTTGCTGCCTTTTAGTGGCAATTTAGTTCCACTTTGGTGCCATTTAGTTCCACTTTGTGTCACTTGGTGCCATTTAGTGTCACTTTAATGCCACTTAGTGCCATTTGGTGTCACTTGATGACCCCTGGTGTCACTGTGGTGCCATTTAGTGCCACTTTGGTCCCATTTGATGTCACTTTGATGTCATTTGGTGTCATTTTAGTGCCATTTAATAACTCCTGGTGTCACTTTAGTGCCATTTAGTGCCACTTTAATACCATTTAGTGCCATTTGAGGCCATTTAGTGTCACTCTGGTGCCATTTAGTGCTAATTTGGTGCCATTTGATGTCACTTTGGTGCCACTTTTTGCCATTTTAGTGCCACTTAGTACCATCTAGTGCCACTTCAGTGCCATTTTTGCCACTTTGGTCCCATTTAGTGCAATATAGTGTCACTTTGGTGCCATTTAATGTCACTTTGGTTTCATTTGGGGGCATTTTTTGCTACTTTTATGCCATTTTTTGCCACTTCAATGCCATTTTTTAAAAATTAATGCATTTTTTATCAGTTGAATGCCATTTGGTGCCACTTGGGTGCCATTTGATGCCATTTTGATGCCATTTAGTGCCATTTCTTGCCACTTTGGTGCCATTTTTTGCCACTTCAATGCCACTTTTTCCCACTTTGGTGCCATTTAGTGTCACTTTTGTCCCATTTGGTGCCATTTTTTGTCACTTTCATGCAGTTTTTTGTCATTTCAATGCCATTTTTGTGCCATTTTGATGTCACCTGCTGTCTCCTCACTGACCTGCAGCAATCCGTTCAGCTGCCATTGTCACCTGTGCTGGTCGGTGATGTCACTGTGTGCCCAGGGGCTGCTTGGTGTCATTTAGTGCCATTTGGTGTCACTCAGGTGCCATTTGGTGTCACTTTGGTCCCATTTAGTGCCATTTAGCTTCACTTTGACACCATTTAGTGTCATTTGATGTGACTTTGGTGCCATTTAGTGTCACTTTGGCTCCATCTGGTGCCATCTAGTGTCACTTTAATGCCATTTAGAGCCATTTGGTGCCACTTAATGTCACTTTGTGCCATTTAGTGCCATTTAATGTCACTTTAGTGCAATTTTTTGCTATTTGTTGCAATTTAGTGCCACTTTGGTGCCATTTAGTGTCACTGTGGTGTCATTTAGTGCCATTTAGTGCCATTTGCTGCCATTTGGTGTCACTTCGATGCCATTGGGTGCCATTTTTTATCACTTTAATGCCATTTTCTCCCACTTTGGTGCCACTTTGATGCCACCTGATGCTACCATGATGCCACCCTGATGTCACCCTGTCCCCTCTCAGTGACCTGCAGCAATCCATTCCACTGCGATTGTCACCTGCGCTGATAGCTGATGACATCGCTCTGATGATGTCATTGACGTCATTGATGACCCTGATGACGTCACTCTGATGACGTCACTCTGTCCCCCCAGTGCCCTGCCTGTCAATCTGTTCACTGCAATTGTCACCTGCTGTTGGGGAAGATGGAATAGGAAAGCCTTATAAATATGATTACCTGGCAAAAGATGCTGAGAATATGGAGATTGAGATGAAGACAAGCTCTGAGTTATGAACAGCTAGAAAACAATGGTATGGCTGACTGGAGGTAATCCCCTTCTTGGTGAAACAATCCCCTCTGCCTGCAGACAGCTCCAAGGGTCAGAGCAGACCCTGCCTGATGGCAGAGGGGCCAAAAAGCAGTTTTTAGGGTTTAAAATATAACCCCATATGGTAATGTGATAATTCTTATAGGTTGTATGTAAATGTTGTAGGGTTTGTAGCTTGTCCTAGATTGGTTAATGAGAATTAGAATATTCAACACAGAAGATGATTTATTGTATTGTAAACAGCAGCTCGCTCTCTTGGCATCTCTCTCTCTCTCTCTCACTGCTCTGACCTGCTCTGGGCTGTGTCTGGCAGCCCCTGGCAGCTCTCCTACACCCACACTTTCACAACAAACCCCATGCTCTCAGACCTGACTGCAGAGATCTCTCCTCTCTGTCCCGACCGTCCGAAACCGACAAACAGACCCTCTAATCCTTCAGGCAATAAATCCTACAGACCTACAAAATCCTACATATTTACACTTCAACCATCCTTATTTCTTTGATCTTTTGCCCTTCCACCAGCACGGCGCCCGTCCAGGGCTGAAGGCTGATAACAGTTCTGGCCTTGTGGATTCCCTTAATCTTATCAAGATAAAAGGTGCAAAAGGAATCCTTTTGAAATTGAGCACAAGAAATCACTAATAATATTAATGACATATGAGAAGTAATTTGTATAACCACTGCTATCCTGGGGAATGTAATGAATATTCATGAATTTTACCTACAACACTGTGCCTTTGGAGGTACTGAGGTGTGTGTTTGGTGGAGAGAATTCCCCACACCTGGTGCACTGAATAAAGCAAATACCCACTGCTCTGACTTGGTCTCTGAAGTGTCTCTGGGCTGGATTGGGGCGAATCAGTATCAACAATTTCCAATTGATATTGATCCAGAGCACCTCCTAATGCAGTCTGAATAGATATGAACATCAAGACCCTTTATGGCTGACAATCAATCAGACTCTGTCCCTAACCCCCACCCCAGCATTTCCCTCATCCAAGCCCTGGGACTCAGAGCAGCCTTGTGCAAATCTCAGCTTCCTCCACTCCAGGCTGTACCTGCAGCTTTCAGCTCCTTGGCACAAACTCCCAGCTGCTTTCCTTGGAGAAGGAGCTGCCTGAGACACAGAGGGATGTTCATTTATTATCAGCAAACAGTAGCAGGGCAATGCAGAGCTCCATAAATACCAAAAGTCTGCTGTATATTAAATGCAAATTGTCTCTGCTCATGTCCACTTTCCACAGCAGACAGTCTCAGACCCATGGAAAACACGTTCTGTGCCCAGCACAGATCCCAAGATCCCCCAAACCCTCCCTGCCCCAATTCCAGATTTGCTCTTTGCACACACGAGTCACACACTGAAGTCATGAGCTCCCTGCATGGCCAGAGGGAGGAAAAGAGAGAAAGTGGATGAAGAGCTCTCTTGTGCAGAGCTACAGCTGCACTAATCCCAATATTCTGGGGTCACAGGAACTTGATCCAACACCCTCTGCAGCATCTGTTCCCTGGAGGTCCTGGTTCTGGGCTTGGGGTTCTGTGCTTGTTCTCATCAGGGGCTCCTGGCTGTGAGCTCTGAATCCCAACAATGGCTCAGGGTCCTTGCTTTGGGCACGAGGTCCTCCAGCACCCACCAGTGCCTGGGGGATGTGGATCCTCTTACCTGGCTCACCTGGAGCTGCTCGTGGCCATCCCACAGTGGGCACAGGGCACCCCAGGATGCCCAGATGGGGTCACTGTGTCCCCTGGGGGGGACATGGCCCAGGGACAGAGCCAGGGAAGCAGCAGGAAACCAGAGCCCAGGGCAGGATGTGACTCACGTGGGCACTGGGACATGAAGAGGATACCAGCACAGGCTGGGGGTCTTGGGGTGCCTCAGGTGTCCTGGCACAGCAGGAGATGGGAGAAACCCCCAAGCCTTGTGCCATGCCCAGTCCCACAGGGATTTCCTCAGGGGCTGCATGGCTGTGGGGCTGAGCCTGGCAGTGCTGGACATGCTGCCCATTGCCAAGGAGGAGCACCAGAGGCCTGGACAGATCTGCAGCCACAGCAGGTGAGCTGGGGGCTGGGGAGACATTGTGGCACCCACGGGACAGCCTGGCATCACTGGGGACAGCCTGGCAGCCACTGGACAGCCTGGTACCCATGAGGACAGTGTGGCATCCTTGGGGAGAGCCTGACACCTGTCAGGACAGCCTGGAACCCATAGGGACAGCCTGGCATCACTAGGGACAGCCTGGCATCACTAGGGACAGCCTGGCAGCCACTGGACAGCCTGGCACCCAAGGGGACAGCCGTGCATCCATCAGGACAGTCTGGCAGTATGGGGACATTGTGACAGCTATGGGGCAGCCTTGCATCTATCAGGACAGCTTGGAACCCATGAGGACTGTGTGACATCCTTGGGGACACCCTGGCATCCATCAGGACAGTCTGGCAGCCACTGGGACAGCCTGAAACCCACGGGGACATTCTGACATCCCTGGACACAGCCCATCATCCCTGGGGACTGTCTGACATCCCTGGTGACACCCTGCCAGCCACCTCTGCCTCCTGTCCCAGGCAGCTCCGAGGTGCTGGTGGTGGCTGTGGCAGGGGTCCCACAGTGTGGGGACATGGGTGACGGTGGTGTCACTCCGGTGGTGTCCCCACAGAAGCGTCAGCACTTGTGCGACTTCCCCGACATCACTGCCATCAGCAGCCCAGAGGAGAACCAGCTCCTCACCCTCCCCAGGGTGGACAGCCAGGTGCTGGTGAGCTGGGGGGGTTTGGGCACCCCGGGGGACTCAGGGGGACATGGGGCTGTCCCAACGCCTGGCACAGGACAGGGAGTTCCCCACGCTGCAGGAGGCTCGTTCCTTCCTGGCTCTCCTCGATGGCCACTCCCGGCTGAGGGAGGATGCCCAGCACTCCTTCTGCAGGGAGGTGACCTCTCCCGGCTCCTGGGGGACATGGCAAACCAGTGCCACGGGGCCATCAGGGGGTGCTGGGTCCCCTGAGCAGCCCCGAGCCAGAGGTGACAGGGGAAGGGAGGTGACAGAATCACCCCGGGAGGGGCAGATCCCCATCCCACCCCCTGGGCACTGTGGGACCTGCAGGGCTTGGGGACACTGTGGTGAGGGGTGGGCAAAGGGGGTGGGCAAAGGGGGTGACCATTGTGTTCCTGAGGGTGACCAGGGCCATCCCTGCCCTTGGCAGTGCTGAGTTCGCTGTGACCAAGCTGGAGGTGGCTGGGGGTGCCCTGGGGGTGTCCCCACTGTGCCACAGCCCCCTGGCCTTGGACAGTTCCCCGCTGAGTGTCTGTGTCCAGGTGGATTTGGTGTGGTTGTGACCCCAGGGCAGGACGCTGCCCTTGGCCTTGCTGAACCTCATCCAATTGTCCTGAGCCCATGGCTGCAGCCTGTCCAGATCCCTCTGCAGAGCTTCCTGCCCTCCAGCACAGCCACACTCCCATCCAGCTTGGGGTCACCTGGGAACTGACTGAGGGTGCCCTCGGTGCCTCATCCAGATCAGCAATAAAGAGATTTAACTGAAGTGGCCCCAATCCTGAGCCCTGGGGACACCCCTGGATGTGACTCCATTGCCCAGCACTCCTTGGGCCTTGCCATGCAGACAGATTTTGACCCAAGGAACAGATGCTGCAGAGGGTGTTGGATCAAGTTCCTGCGACCCCAGAATATCAGGACTAGCTTCAGACTGGACATTAGGAAAGAGTTCATCACCAAAAGTGTGATTGGTCATTGGAATGGGCTGCCCAGGGAGATGGTGGGGTCAACATCTCCAGAGGTGTTTAAGAAAAGACTGGATGTGGAACTCGGTGCCATGGTCTGGGTAACAAAGGGCTGATGGGTCACAGGTTGGATTTGATGATCTGAATGGTCTTCTCTAACCTGGTTGATTCTGTGATGATTGTGACACTGCAGGGCCCCAGGGAAGCAAGAGGCCATTGTGACACTGTGGGGCCTTGTGGAACTAAGAGGACCATAGTGACAGTGCAGTATGCATGGCACCATAGAGCTAAGGGGCCATTGTGACATTTTAGGTCCTCGTGGAATCATGGAGGCCACTGTGACACTGTGGGGCCTTGTTGAACCAAAGAGCCATTGTGACACTGCAGGGCCTCTTTTAACTTTGAGGCCACGGTGACACAGCAGAGCCTTATGGAACAAAGGGGACTCTTGTGACACTGCAGGGCCACATGGAACTAAGGGGCCATCATGACAGTGCAAGATCTTGTATAACCAGGGATCCACTGTGACACTGCACAACCAAGGAGTCCATTGTGGCACTCTGGGGCCGCATGGAGCCAGGGGATCACTGTGACACCATGGGGCCTCATGGAATCAAGATGACCATTGTGACACTGTAGGGCCTTTTGTAACAATGTGGCCATTGTGATGCTGTGAGGCGCAATGGAACCAAGCAGCCATTGTTACTCTGGGGGGCTTCATGGAACAAAAGAGATGAGTGTGAGTGTAGGACCTTGTATAAAAAAGGGACCACTGCTACACTGCCGGGACCCGTGGAATAAAGGAAACAATTTTGACACCTTGGGACCCATGGGACCATGAGGCCACTGTGAAACTATGGAAGCAAGGAGAACTTTGCTGCACAGTGAGACCTCATGGAACCAAGGGGCCTTTGTGACTCTGATGAGCCCAGGGAAGCAAGGGATTGTGAAACTACAGAGCCTCAAGGAATCACAGAGACCATTGTTACACTTTAGGACCACATGGAACAGTAGTGACACCAAGCTGGCTGCAAGTGTGGATCTGCTGGAGGGCAGGAGTGCTCTGCAGAGGGACCTGGACAGGCTGGATCCAGGGGCCAAATCCAAAAATGTGAGATTTAACCAGACCAAGTGCCAGGTCCTGCACTTTGGCCACAACAACCCCTGCAGCACTACAGGCTGGGGACAGAGTGGCTGGACAGTGGCCAGGCAGAAAGGGACCTGGGAGCACTGATGGACAGCAGGCTGGACATGAGCCAGCAGTGTGCCCAGGTGGCCAAGGAGGTCAATGGCACGTGGCCTGGATCAGGAATGGTGTGGCCAGCAGTGATGCCTGATGGGTTTTTGGATTTTTTATTTTACTTTTATACTCTCTTTTTATATATATCCTTTATATATAACCTTTTACGCTTCCCCGTTCCTGTACTTTTTACTCCCTGTATCTTAACCCTGCATTCTATCACCCTAGTACCCCTTGCCCTGCTCAGAATCCTTTGGGAAGACGAAACAAACCCTCAATCTCAAAAGCATGACGCACAACCTTGAAGAGGGCCCCCACCACTGAGACATATTTTTTGTAAACGAAGTAGCAATCTTTTGGGGGGAGGGCAATTTTAATAAGGGGGCAGTTACTTCATGTGTTAGACTTCTTATTGGACAATTTTAGATAGGTATTCTAATCTAGGCTGTCCATAAATTGTATATGGGGGCTTTGGGCGGGGGGCTTTTTGGCTGGCCTTTGGAGCTGGCTTGTTCGTCGGTGCGTAAAGAGAAACGACGAGAGGGAACTCACAGGCAGTCTCAATATGAGATATAAAGTAAGCTCCATTTTATTTCACCAAACGAGAGACTTATATACTGTTACAGATATTTCTAATTATAGATACACACGCACACCTGCAGCTGTTCTCACACATTCAGGGATCCTCCTGCTAACTCCCTTATTCTTCTCATAACACTCCTGACTCCTAATCTTTCTCATGGCATTCTTCCCACAGAACATTCTCAGGCAAACAAACCACTGCAGCTTGTTGGAATTTTACTGAGGCCTGACATTACTGAAGCCTTGCTCAACTCTGCTCAGTTAGCATGAGTTTTGCTGGAAAACTGCGTTTTCCAACAGGTGCGCATCTGGGATCCTATTAAACCAAGGTAAAACCCCTATCCCATACTGTGTGTCTGCATCTAAAATTTTTCCTAGCAATTTAAGGCATCAGTTCTGGCGAGCCAGCCAGGAGCAGGAAACCCGGTTTTCAATTTTGGACCGAAGAACACCCCGCTGCATCTCCCACTGCCGGCACTGGGGAGAGAGGCAGCGATTTCAGAATCGGAATCCGGGAGTTTCCCAAGACTGCAGGAACACAGCTGGAGAGGTAAGATCAAAGGGGTTGTTTTATGGTTTTATAGATAACTGCTAGCAGTCGGGAGATCTCCGAGGGTGGGAGCATGGCCAGGGGGGCCATAAAGGGGGCTTTTTAACCGCTCTGCTCCCACACGGTGAGGGGACTGTGAGAAGAGGGGGACGCTCCTCGTAAAACTCACAGGGAGCTGCATAGGGCTCACAGGGGGCTGTGGCTCAGAGGGGGCTGCAGCCCACAGGTTGGGGTGTGGGTTCGAACAGAAGTTCGAATCCCACCAGGGTTTCTAAGCTGAACACGCGTGGTTTTCAGGCTTGCTTTCTTTGCTCTGCTAGTTCTGTGCTAATTTATAGGTTAGAAACTTTATCCTACTGTTTCTTTCTGTTTATAAGTAAGAGAATGGGCGGTGTGTTATCTACCAATCCAAACATCCCGCAGGATTCCCCATTGGGTTTGATTTTAAAAAGCTGGAATATGCTGACAGTACAAAGTGTTCAATTACATTCTGGTGAATTAACTAGACTTTCACTGTGGGTGTGGCCTGCGTTGAAGCTGGAAGGGGGGAGTAAATGACCTCGGTTAGGCAGTTTAGATAATGAACTTATTACAAAGTTACTCGTGAACTCCGAGTTCAGGGCAGGTTTAAGGAGTTAAGATATGCAGAATTGTTTTCTATATTTCTAAATCGAGAAAAAACGTATAAGCAAATGAAAAAGAACCGCTTTGAGATGGCTTTACAAAAATTAGAAAAGAAGAAAGATAGACAGAAGCAGCCTCCGACAAAAGATGAGGAGATAGACATGACAGACACAGACTTGGTGGCACCAAATTTACGAAGGGGGGCATCACCCCAGCCGCAACAGGGGCCGGTGCCCCCTCTCCTCCCCCGTCTTCCTCCTCTCCCTCCTCCTCCTCCTCCCCCACCGCCATCCTGGCCGTCTGCTCCTCCCCTTCACTTACTTGATACAGCACGGGGGAGAGAGGAGGTGTGGCCGCCTCCTCCCCCCCTGCCACCATCCCCGGAGCGGTCTGATGACGAGAATGAAGGCGAGAGCAGGGGCGGAGACAGTGGGGGAGACAGGGGTGGAAGCAGGGGCAGAGGCAAAGGGAGGGACCGGGGTGGAGGGAAGGGCGGAACCGGGACTGACCGGGACGGAGAGGGAAGCACGTCTACCGCTGGCCCCTCGCAGACTGGGGAAAAGGGGGGTGGCAAGCGGCACCCCCTCCACAGCTCCACTAGAGCTGAGAAGGAAAAAATCCAAATCAAGCGTGAGTCAGATGAATCCAGTGCAGATGCAGATAGCTCAGAAGAAGAAGGGGAAACAGAGGCTGAAGCTGCAGGCAGCGAACCTGTTGAGAAGAAAAGGGGGAAAATAGCCCGGGAAGCTATCGGAGCTGTCAGTCCAGTGGCAAAGCGTACCAGATCTAAGACGGATGACTCAAGCAAGGGGGAGCCTGTCCTGGAAGCACCCCTAAGGCAGGCTGTCGGGAATCAGGGGATGGTTTATATCAAAACTCCTTTTTCCCTCAGAGAACTCCGACAATTGAAAGAATCAGTTGAAACATACAGAGACAATCCAGAGAAAGTAGCCATGCAGTTTAAATTAGCTATCAAGGCACAAAACCCAGATTGGAGTGACCTGAATGTAATGTTAGATGAGGTACTGGATAGTACAGAAAAGCAAATGGTTATCAAGGCTGCTGTAAATGCTGTGGAAACTCAAATTGCAGCTGGAACCATTCAAGGACCTGTTGGTAATATTTTTCCTTTGATAGATCCAGGTTGGGATCCCAATGTGCCAGAAGAAATGGCCAAATTAAAACAGTATCAAAAGTGGATAGTTATTAGACTAAAATGTGCTATTCCTAAAGCAATTAATTGGGCCAAAGTATATGAAATTAGGCAAGGTCTAACTGAGACCCCCACAGATTTCCTGAACAAGCTCAAAGAGGCTGCACGGAAGTACACAAACTTGGACTTGGATTCCCCAATGCAGCAGTCTCATTTAGCCTACATATTTGTAGGCCAATCTACACCTGATATAAGGAAAAAGCTGCAAAAATTAGATGAGTATGATATAAATAGGTTGTTAAATGTAGCCTAGAAAATATACCAAAATAGGAATTCAACAAATAAAGATACTAGTAAACCCCACTACAAGAAGAAACAGGGTCAAGGAAAAAGAAAGAGTCCACCTCACCCTCCTCTACCCGAGGACCAGTGTGCCATCTGCAAGAAGAAGGGAAACTGGAAGAACGAGTGTCCAATGCGGGCGAAAGAGACGCCCACATCTTCTCAATTAACTGTGAATGGGAATTGACGAGGACCGAAGGCATTATCCACCCCAGCGGAGCCTTCGGTTATAATTAAGCTGGGGAAAGATGATGTTGAATTTTTAGTTAATACAGGGGCAACATATTCTGTGTTAAATACTTTAAAGGAGAAACTGAGTAAAGATACTGTAGATGTCATTGGTGCCACAGGAGTAAGTGAAACAAGGCCTTTCTTTCAACCTTTAAGATTTAAACTGGGGAAACATTGGATGACTCATCAATTTTTATATATGCCAAATTCTCCAAAACCATTGTTGGGCAGAGATTTATTGGAAAAATTAGAAGCAGAAATTAAATTTTCCAAGAAAGAGAGAGTGAAAGTTATAATTCCTGAATCTAAATTTGTCGAAGCAGCTACTATTCTTATCCAAGAATGTTGTGGAGAAATTCCTAAAGAAGTTGAAGATGCGATAATTCCACTAGTATGAGCCAGTGATTTTCCCGGGAGATCCAAAAGAGCTGAACCTGTGAGTATTGCACTCAAAGCAGGAGCAACACCGGTAAGGCAGAAACAATACCCTCTGAAATTAGAAAGTCGTAGGGGACTGGCACCTGTAATTGAGAAATTTCTCAAATTCGGGTTGCTAGTGGAATGTGAGTCCAAATACAACACACCCATCCTGCCAGTAAAGAAAGCTGATGGTAAGAGTTACAGGCTAGTGCAGGATTTGAGGGCAATCAACAGAATTACAGAGGACATACATTCAGTTGTACCAAATCCCTACACCTTTCTGACCACATTAACAAATGAATTAGAGTGGTTCTCAGTCTTAGATCTCAAAGATGCCTTTTTCTCTATTCCAATCCACAAAGATAGCCAGGAGCTTTTTACTTTTGAGTGGGAAAATCCTGAGACAGGCAGAAAGACTCAACTTACTTGGACAGTGTTACCCCAAGGGTTCAAGAACAGCCCAACAATATTCGGACACCAGCTATCAAAGGAACTGGAAGACTGGAAAAAACAGGAACCAAAAGGAGAAATCCTCCAATATGTGGATGACATCCTGATCGCAGCAAAAACACGAGATGACTGCATCCAACTCACTGTAAGTCTTTTGAATTTTTTGGGCATGGGCAGATACCGAGTCACAAAGGAAAAAGCACAGGTTGCCAAAGAAACTGTAGTATACCTGGAGCTGGAAATCTTCCGTGGTCATCTGTTGTAACGTGTGTCCTTCCTGTCCCTGACCCCGCCCCCCTGACCCCTTCTGACTGGATGTGAGTCAGGACCGCCCCCCATCCCTAGAGATAAAATCCCCAGCAACATCTGGAACGGGCCTCTTTGGTTCTGGACTCATATGGAACCTGTACTCTCCCTCGCCTTCCCTTCCCCCTCCCCAGTCTCCCCACTCCTCCCCTGTTTTCCTCAATAAAAACACCATGGAGACCAGGAACCAAACAGCTGCCTTTCTAAACCTGCAACGCTTCTACAAGAACCGTGTCTGACCAGCCCCACAGCTCGTGGCCATGGAATGACCATCCTGCGTGTTCTGGTTCTAGGGCAGCCCTCCCCCGCAGCAGGGGGGGGCTGCCCTCAGGTTTTGCACTGCTGCAGTCATCGACAACTTAGCAGAGAACGGAAAGAAGCTATCTGTCAGCTTCCAGAGCCCCACACGGTGAGAGAGATGCAAGCTTTCCTCGGCATGGTAAGTTGGTGTCGACTTTGGGTGGCAAAGTATGGAATACTAGTAAAGCCTCTGTATGAAACCCTAAAGACAGCTAAAAAGAGAACCATTAACTGGACAGAGAAAGCGAAAGCTGCCTTTAAACAGTTAAAACATTCCTTGATGTCTGCTCCAGTTTTAGGGCTGCCAGATTTAACAAAGCCCTTCAAACTGTTCACATACGAGCGGCAGAATGTAGCTCTTGGGGTGCTAGCACAGTATCTTGGAGATCAGCGAAGAGCTGTAGCTTATTTTTCAAAACAACTAGACAGTGTTAGCCAAAGGTGGCCAGGGTGTCTGAAAGCCGTGGCAGCAACTGTCATCCTAATCCAGGAAGCTCAGAAATTCGCCCTTGGGCAGCACATTGTCGTGTGTGTACCCCACGCCGTGATTTCTGTGCTGGAGCAAAAGGGGGGACACTGGTTATCCCCTAGCAGAATGCTTAAATACCAGGCTGTATTGTTGGAACAAGACGATGTCACTCTAAAAACAACATCTGTTGTAAACCCCGCAATGTTCTTGTCGTCTACATTGCTTGATAACATGCCTGAGCATGACTGTTTGCAGACAATAGAAGAAACCTATTCCAGTAGACCAGACCTGAAGGATGTGCCTCTAGAAAATCCAGATTGGGAACTTTTTACTGATGGGAGCAGTTTCATACGGAACGGTAAGCGTATGACAGGCTACACAGTGACCACCACAGATGAAGTGATTGAGGCAAAAGCCTTGCCTTCAGATGTATCATCACAGAAAGCTGAACTGATTGCACTGACCAGAGCTCTAGAACTGAGCGAGGGAAAGAAGGTAAATATATAAACTGATTCCAAATATGCATTCAGTGTTGTTCATGCCCATGGAGCTATTTAGAAAAAACATGGCCTGTTGACTGCTCAAGGTAATGGCATTAAACATGCCAAACAAATCCTAGCACTCCTGCAGAGCATCTGGAAACCTACAGAAGTAGCTGTCATGCACTGCAAAAGTCATCAAAAGGAGAAGACAACTCCTGAAGTAGGAAATCGCTTTGCTGATGAAATAGCAAGAGAAATAGCAAAAAAAACCATTTTTGCAATAGTGCCACAGAAAGAAGTAGATCTGACAGAGTTTGCTCCAAAATATGATCAGAGTGACCAACAGTTAATTAAATCTCTTAAGACTAAAATTAAAGAGGGTGGGTGAGCTGTTACACCTGTAGGCCAGGTTGTAGTACCACCCCCGATCCTTCGAGAAATAGTGCAAAGAGAACATGAAAGTACACACTAGGAAACAGAAAACCTTTTAAAACATCTAAAGAAAGTAGTGATAGGGAGAGGAATGACTGACATCGTGCAGTCTGTAACAAGCAAGTGTGAAACATGTTGCAAAAATAACCCTGACACAACTAAAAAGGTGGTGTTAGGAGTGACCAAGACAGGGCATCTCCCGGAAAATTACTAGCAAATAAATTTTGCAGAAATGCCACGGAGAGAAAGATACAAATATATATTAGTATTAGTTGATACATTCAGTAGATAGCCTAAAGCTTATCCCTGTCGCACCAATGCAGCAAAAAAAGTAGTAAAAGCTTTGCTCAATCATATAATTTTTTAGAACTGATGCCTTAAATTGCTAGGAAAAATTTTAGACGCAGACACACAGTATGGGATAGGGGTTTTACCTTGGTTTAATAGGATCCCAGATGCGCACCGACGAACAAGCCAGCTCCAAAGGCCAGCCAAAAAGCCCCCCGCCCAAAGCCCCCATATACAATTTATGGACAGCCTAGATTAGAATACCTATCTAAAAGTCTCCAGTAAGAAGTCTAACACATGAAGTAACTGCCCCCTTATTAAAATTGCCCTCCCCCCAAAAGATTGCTACTTCGTTTACAAAAAACATGTCTCAGTGGTGGGGGCCCTCTTCAAGGTTGTGCGTCATGCTTTTGAGATTGAGGGTTTGTTTTGTCTTCTCAAAGGATTCTGAGCAGGGCAAGGGGTACTAGGGTGATAGAATGCAGGGTTAAGATACAGGGAGTAAAAAGTACAGGAACGGGGAAGGGTAAAAGGTTATATATAAAGGATATATATATAAAGAGAGTATAAAAGTAAAATAAAAAATCCAAAAACCCATCAGGCATCAGCAGGAGCAGGGCAGTGATTCTTCCCCTGTACTCGGCACTGGTGAGGCCTCACCTCGCGTACTGTGTCCAGTTCTGGGCCCCCAGTTTAGGAAGGACATTGAGGGGCTGGAGTGTGTCCAGAGAAGGGCAACAAGGCTGGGGAAGGGTCTGGAACACAAGTGCTGTGAGGAGTGGCTGAGTTTGGAGCTGGGGTTGTTTATCCTGGAGAAGAGGAGCTCAGGGCAGACAAGGTGGTGTTAGGTCACAGGTTAGACTTGATGATCTCAAACGTCTTATTGATTCTGTGATACTCTGAAAGCACCCTTGAAGCAGCTGCAGGATGAGCCCTGGGCCTCCTCTTCAGAAGGTCCAGCAGCCCATGGCCCTCAGCTTCTCCCCACAGGCCCCAAAGCCCATCCTGTCAGTCCTGCAGAGCCTCTCCAGCTCCTCCTCACTGCCCCACAACAGGGAGCCTCACAGCCACACACAGCAGTCCAGATGTGCCCCCTGGCCTGTGCTGCCTCTGGCAAGGGAACAGCACGAGGCACTGCAGGACCCTACAGACAATTCATGAAGCACTTGTAGGATGATCCTGCTCACCAAGGGATGTTCCCATGGTGCCAAGTCAGGAACTGAAATGGGGAGTGGGGCCAGAGAGGAAAGGGCAAACAGGGATGGGCTGTTTGCAGGGCAGGGGACAGGGATGGGCAAGAGGAAGAAATGTGGATGAGGAAAGAGGAAAGAAAGCAAAGGTGAAGCAAAGGAAATGCTCAGGGCTGTTTGGGGGTGGCTGCCAGGCAGCCCTGGCTCTGAGCAACAACGTCTGCAGTGGGACAGGAAACTCACAGCTCATGGGAACAAACTTTCTGGCTGACTTCAGAGGTCACAACAAAGCTGAGTGGTTTCCCTCCCATCCCCAGCCCTTGCTGGCCCCCAGGGCTGATGGTGTTTGTGCTCACTCAGGTTCATCTCCCCACACCAACAGCATGGGGTGCTCACGCCTGCTGTGTGCAATGCAAACAGGGCTCCTGAGCCAGTGCTGCCGTGTCTCTGCCTGGAAGGATCAAGCAGCTCTGGGAGCTGGGGGAGAGGCCAGGGCTGCCAAGGGGGGATGTTGTTGGCAGCTCCATGAGGACGCTCTGGGATGCTGCCCTGGGCTGTCCAGCGCAGTGGGGATGGATCAGCCCCTGCTCTGCTGCTCCTTCCCGGCTCCCCCAGGGACCTTGCAGAGCCCCAGCCATGCTGTTTGCCCCCAGCCTGCCCACGGCCACCCTGCAGCTGCTCACGGGGGTTTTCTCTGCTCAGCATTGGCCTGGGCGTGTTCTGGAGAGAGCCTGGGCAAGGAGCCTCGAGCCCCCAGGCCCTGCTCTGAGGCGTCAGCTGTGCCCCAGCAGTGCCCATGGCCTGTCCCTGCTGCAGCCCCGGCACTGCCACCCCCAGCACTGGCAGCGACCCCGAGAGCACTCAGGCCCTACAGCAACACGAGGGGCAGCAGGGCAGCGGGGCAGTGGCATGGGAGCAGCACTGGCAACACCAAGTGCTGCTGCTCCTTGGCACAGCTGCTGTGCCACCCCTGATCTGCCCCAGCTCTGCACACAGACATTGCTGCTGCAGCTCCACAGAAGGAAACAAAGGGGAATCTCTGGTGAAAACTTAGCTGGGAGATCCTTTAGTTTGTTTAAAGCCACTGAGAGCACAACTCATTGACACAGTCTGTGGGTCACAGAAAAGATGGAGAGAAACAAAATGAGAAATGGCACAATGACATTTATTTGTGGATGTTGAAAAACTAACACAAAGGAAAAAAAACCAACAAGCAAACCAAAAGCACAATCAAAGATGACTCATATCACAAGTGATGTGCAGAAATTGGCAACCAGTTTAATGTTTCTGAAATCGTCCAGTAATCAGTCTCCTCACTGCAGCCTTGAGCTCCTGGCTCCTCAGGCTGTAGATGAGGGGATTCAGTACTGGAGGCACCACTGAGTACAGAACTGACACTGCCAGATCCAGGGATGGGGATGAGATGGAGGGAGGCTTCAGGTTGGCAAAAATGCCAGTGCTGAGAAACAGGGAGACCACAGCCAGGTGAGGGAGGCATGTGGAAAAGGCTTTGTGCCGTCCCTGCTCAGAGGGGATCCTCAGCACAGCCCTGAAGATCTGCACATAGGAGAAAACTATGAACACAAAACACCCAAAATATAAACAGGCACTAACGACAATGAGCCCAATTTCCCTGAGGTAGGAATGTGAGCAGGAGAGCTTGAGGATGTGTGGGATTTCACAGAAGAACTGGCCCAGGGCATTGCCATGGCACAGGGGCAGGGAAAATGTATTGGCTGTGTGCAGCAGAGCATTGAGAAAGCCACTGGCCCAGGCAGCTGCTGCCATGTGGGCACAAGCTCTGCTGCCCAGGAGGGTCCCATAGTGCAGGGGTTTGCAGATGGACACATAGCGGTCATAGCTCATGATGGTGAGAAGGGAAAATTCTGTTCCAATGAAGAAGACAAATAGAAAGACCTGTGCAGCACATCCTGAGTAGGAGATGTCCCTGGTGTCCCAGAGGGAATTGTGCATGGCTTTGGGGACAGTGGTGCAGATGGAGCCCAGGTCGGTGAGGGCCAGGTTGAGCAGGAAGAAGAACATGGGGGTGTGCAGGCGGTGGTTCCAGGCTACGGCGCTGATGATGAGGCTGTTGGCCAGGAGGGCAGCCAGGGAGATGCCCAGGAAGAGGCAGAAGTGCAGGAGCTGCAGCTGCCGTGTGTCTGCGAATGGCAGGAGGAGGAAGTGGCTGATGGAGCTGCTGTTGGACATTTTCATCATCTGGCCATGGGGACCTGTTCAAGGAGAAAAGAACAGTGACAAGTCAAGAGAGACTTTCCTGAGCAATGTCCAAGCCCTTTCTCCCAGCCCTGCCCCTCCCACTCTGTGTCACCCAATTTCCCTTTTCTCAGAGCTCTTCCTCCAGCCCCATGCCTGGAGCTCTGCTGGGATCTGGCCCTGTTGCTGTGACAAGCAGTGGCTCTGCCCATGGACACCGAGGAGTCAGCTCTGCTCTGCAGCAGTGGGTCATGGGAATGGGGGACAGGGACCAGTCCTGGGTTGGACTTCGTCAGACCAAACTGCCCCTAAGGCAGAGGAGCTTGGCAGCATCTCCTGTCCCAGGGCTAAGGAACAGTGACAGCCAAAGGCAGTTTGAGAGGATTTCCTGCTGTGCTCAGGGAGAACAGAGAGAACTGTGCAAGGCAAGAGGATTGGCTGTAACTCAGTGAAGGGTGAGGGGAGCTGCTCTGGTGCTCCATCTGTTCCCAGCTGCCCTTTCTGAGATCAAGGGCACTCACTGTGTTCCCCTGAAAATCACCCTGACACAGCTGAGAGCAGAGGGACTCACAGCAGAGCCAAATGGCTCAGCCTTTCTCAGAGTCTCAGCCCCACTGCTGGCCAAGGACACTTCTTTCCCCCAGTGTCCCCTGGAAGGCAGCTCACAGCTTGGATGGACACCCCGAGGACACACCAAGGGTCCTGGCCATGGAACTGCTTGAGGAGAGTCATTTCATTGCCAGCCTGCCAGCCTGCCCTGCCCAGAGCTGCCCAGAGCAGAGGGAGCTGGGACACCTCATTGCTGTGCTCACCCTGCACAGGAGGAGCCCCAAGGGCTGCACCTGACCCTGCAGCTGCAACTGCCATTGCCAGAGAGCCTGTCAGCAATGCCAGGAGCAGCTGAGCAAGGCAAGGAGAGAGACAGCCCAGCCCTGAGGAAAAGCCTTTCCCTGCCCAGCCCTGCACAGCCCCTCGCAGGCAGCAGCAGCGCAGGACAGTCGCCCTCAGGCCCTGGTCAGCAGGGAATGGGCAATGGCAGGAGAGATGCCCTTCATCTCTGGTGCTGCTCTGCCGGCCCAGGAGGGGACTGAGGGCCCCGAGCCCCCGGGCTGAGGGCTGTGCTGGCTGCCAGGAGACACAAGAGCTCTGCTGCTCAGGGCAGCTGGCAGATCTCCTGCCCTGGCAAAGAGCCCTCAGGGCTGCAGGAGCTGCTCTGCAGGACAGCCCTGAGCACCCCTGGCTGCACCCCCACCTTCCCAGCCTGCAGCCATCCCTGGCAGCAGGAGCTGTCCTGCCCTGTCCCTCTGACGGTGCCCAGGGCAGCCCCGCTCTGCAGCACATCCTCCCCCAAACCAGAAACACCAGCAGAGCCATCCTTACAGTCATATCAGTGCTGTCATGTGTCAGCTTTAGAAGATCCCTGCAGCCAGAGACTTACTGTGTCAGAAGTTGTGAAGATTTCTCCATGAATAAGCTCAGAATTGTCCTTCCAGTTACTTTGAGCCTCTGTCTGCTTCACTCCTCTCAGGTATCTGCAGGCAGCACCCTCAGCCCTGCTGGGCTGGGAGAGAAACTGCTCCTCAGCAGAGCTGCCTCTTTGAAGCTCTTCTTGTTTGCCAGGAGTTCCCTCTGTGCCAGGAGCCCAACCCGACTCAGCAGCACAATAACAGCACAAGGAATTTAATGAGCCTCTCAGGGATTTGATGTTTATGCGTGAATCAGTCC
Source organism: Lichenostomus cassidix (assembly GCF_008360975.1). Lineage (NCBI taxonomy): Eukaryota > Metazoa > Chordata > Aves > Passeriformes > Meliphagidae > Lichenostomus > Lichenostomus cassidix. The sequence continues at coordinate 2,339,287 of NW_028147597.1, forward strand.
CTGAGAGTGTTCAAAAAACTTCTCAAGAACTCAGATTCAAACTCAAAGTTTCTTTTACTTTTAATGGGTATCACTGAGAGACATGATTGAGAATGTGTCCTCAGGTTCCAGTTAGAGCACAACCCCGGAGGTAGTGATGACAGGAGGGGACAAGCAAGGCAAAGGTGTCTCTGATGCTGAGCAAACCTGGATGTGTTTCAGAAATGCTAAGGGCCAAGGCCTGAGCCCCAGCCCCTGGCAAGGCAGATCCTGTCCCTCCCTCAGTGCTCAGGGCTCTTCCCGGGGCACTGGCATGTGGGGATGTGCAATGCCAAGGGCAGGACCATGGGGCAGCCCCTGCCAGGCTGCTGGGCAGGGACAAGGAGGCAATGAGGCCCCAGGGCTGCAAGGGTCACTTGTCTCCTCCTCATGGCCTCAGGGCCAGGGACAACAGCCATGGCCAAAATGCTGCACAAGTTGGCTCTGTCAGGGCCTTGCAGCTCCTGCACATCCCTCTGCCCTCTCCAGCCCAGGCTGTCCTACGCTGTCCATGCCCTGCGCCTCTGTCCCTGCAGGCTGTCGTCATCCCCCGGCTGCCCCACCTCGCTGGCCCTTCCTTTGCTGACAGCTCTGCGTCCTGCCTGCCTCTGCCTTGGCACACAGAGCCTTGGGCTTGATACCAGAAGGCCTAATTCAATTTTTGCTATGCCTGTGAACTTTCAGGAGGGAAAGAAGGCATGCAAGGTCTGCTTTCCCAGCGAGGATGGTTGGAAGAGAAGAAGAGGACATCTGGTTGAAGGTGGCAGTGACAGAAAAAAGAAGGACTAAATCTGGAACTTGGGGTGGGTTTTATGGTAATGGATAAATTGTAATACACATGTAGCAACTGTACATAAGCAATACACTTGTGGAATCCAGTTTCCATGTAAGGTTAGGAGTTATCTCCCATTGGACCTCAATAAATGATAAATAATATGATGAATATATGATGAATATATGATGAATATATGATGAATATATGATTCCCTCTTAAATACCAAACTAGTGTTACGGAGTCTTATTCTGACATTTTGTCAATTTGATGAAAGCAAGGCCACACAGATCCAAGGAGTCCACGGTGACACAGCGGAACCCCATGGAACCAAGGAAACATTTTGACATTTTGGGGACCCATGGAACCATTGCTGACAATACGGAACCCCATGGAACCAAAAGTCCATTGTGACAGAGACGGGCACCATGGAACCATGGGTCCACTGTGACACAGCTGGACCTCATGACACCAAGGAGACCACTGTGACTCTATGGAACCTCATGGAACCAAGAGGCCATTCTGACACTGAAGAGCTTCAAGGAACCAAGGGTCTATTTTGACACAGCAAGACCTCATTGGAACAAAGGAACCATTGTAAACAGTATGGAAACCCATGACACCAAGGGTCCATTGTGACACTGTGGGGCCACATGGAACCAAAAAGCCATTGTAACACATCAGGGCTGCATGGAACCAATGGTCCATTGTTATACTGCAGATCCAAGGAGACCATGGTGAAACTATGGAACCTCCTGGAACCATGAGTCTATTGTGACACAGCAGGGCCTCATGGAATCAAGGTGACCATGTTACGCTAGGGAACCTCATGGAAAAAGGAATCCATGGGGACTCTGCAGATCCAAGGAGACCACGGCTGACAGTACGAAAGCTCATGGAACTAAAAGTCCATTGTGACACAGCAAGGCCTCATGGAACCATGGGTCCATGGTGACACTGTGGGGCCACATGGAGCTAAGGAGTCATAGTGACACTGCGGTTCTCCATGGAACAAAGGGGCCATTCTGATGTTGCTGAGCCTCATAGAACCGAGGCGCCAATTGTGACACTGCAGGGCCTCATATAACCAAGGGGCGACTGCAGTATGGCAGGGCCTCATGGAATCAAGGGGACCGTAGTGACACTGTGGAGCTCCATGGGACAAAGGGTCCATTCTGACACCATGGAACCAAGGAGACCACTGTTACATTACAGGACAGCATGGAACCAAGGAAGCCATCATGAGCCAGTGGGGCCTCATGGAACCATGGAGACCATTACGACACTTTGAGGCCTCATGGAACCAAAGGACTATTGTGGCACTGCAGGGCCTCATGGAACCAAAGCCGCAACAGTGACACTGTGGGGCTGCCAGGGACCAAGGGAGTGCAGAACCAAGAAGACCATTGTGGCACTACAGGGCCTCATGAAACCATGGAGGCCATTTTTATACTTCAAGACCTCACGGAACCAAGCACTTATAGCACTTCAGGGCCTTGTTGAACCAAGGGGACCATAGTGACCCTATGGGACTCAATGGATCCAAGGAGCCATTGTGATACTGTGGGGCTCAATGGAACCAAGGGGCCATTGTGACACTTTGCAGCCCCATGGATCCAAGGAATCCATTGTGACACTACAAGGCCTCATGGAGGCAAGGAACCATAGTGACGCTATGGGGTCTTGTCAGGCCAAGGGGCAATTGTGGCACTGTGTGGCACTACTGAACCAAGGGGACCATTCTGACACTACTGGGCCCCATAGAACTAAGGATTCATCTAACAGTGTGGGGACTCATAGAACAAAAGGTCCATTCTGACATTGTGGGGCCTCATGGAATACTGGAGACCATTATGACACTTCAAGGCCTTGTTGAATCAAGCAGAACCTTGTGTCCAGTGTGACAAAGGAGTCCATTGTGACACTACAGGACCGCATGGAAGCAATGAGACCATTCTGACACTGTGAGTCCCCATGGAACTAAGGGTTCATTGTGATACTGTGGTACCGAGGAGACCACTGTGGCACTGCAAGGCCTCATGGAAGCAAGGTGCCAGTGTGACACAGCTGTCCCTCATCCAACCAAAGGGCCACTGTGATCCTGAGGAGCACAATAGATCTGTGGGTCCATTGTGACACTGCAGGACTATATGGAATCATGGACACCACTATGACACTCTGAGGCCTCATGGAACCAAGGGGCCATTTTGTCACTGTGCAGCTCCATGGAACCAAGGAAACCATTTTCACACTGCAAGGCCCCATGGAAAGAAGGGGCCATTGTGACACTACAGGACCCTATGGAAAAAAAGGTTCAGTGACACAGTGGGGCCTTGTGGAACCTAGGATGCAATCTGACACTACAGGGCTGAATGGAACCAAGGGGCAAATGTGACACTGCAGGGCCCCATGGGTCAAAGGGAGCATGGAACATGGAACAGGTCTGGCTTGCTTGGCCTCCCAAAGGCCACCTTTTTGGTGCAGCTGACCATGGCAAGGGTCGCTTCTCATCTGACCCTTAAACACTGGAGTTCCATGCATTCCTTCTTATGGAGAAGAATCATTTCTTCTGTCCAGGTGCTCATGGCCAAAATTGGTACTCCTCCAAAATTCCCTATATGCCAGGGTTTCTCCCAGACAAAAGCTACCAGAGCAGACAGATTTGGCTGCCTTGGTCTCTGGTGGCCGCCTTTCATCTGCCTTCAAAACACTGGGGCTTCATGCTTTTCTTCTTATGGTGATGACTGGTCTTTCTCATCCAAGCAGGAATTAGGAAAGACAGACAACATGTTGGAAAGTAACCCTCAGAAATTTTCCTCTTGCCATGGTGAAACAAAGAACATTAGAACTCAACAGCTAAAGGCTCGCTGAGTAGAACATTACAAAAATGACCTTGGCCAAAATCAGGGACATGGAAATTCATTTGCCAAAAATCATGTCCAACAAAACAAGCACTTCCCAGGGTTTATCTACATTGCAACACTCAAGACTTTCCCATGCCCCCCTCCCCTGCCTCCACTCCTAAGTCCATCCAACCTGTCCTGCCACAAGGTAAGTATCCAGGTTCCCTTTGCTGTTCTTCTGTGGAACAAGACTGTCATCTAGAGCCCTTTTCTGGTAATTTTGGGGAGGGGGCTTTTGTTACTTTATCAGAAAATAAAGTAACAAAGTCCTCTAGGTCAACTCTTGCAGCTTGCCCTCCTTCAGTGCCTGTGTGGTCCAATTCTGCTGAGTCCCAGATTTCTACCTTACAGCTTTAATTATCATTATGAGATAATTAATTAATGAGATAATTAATAAATGAGATAATTAATCTCATAATTATCATTATGAGAACTCAGCCATTTCTAGTTAAAAGATAACTGAGATCTTCTCTACTTTAACAATACTCTAATAAATTTAATCTCTTAGCTAAACAATCCTCTACTTATTAATCTCTCTAGTGTATATAGGCTTTTGAAATTACACCCCACCAGGTGCGATGCATTAGTCAAGCATTCTGGAGTGTCTAGGCCTTAAAAGTTACCCCCTAATTTTCTCAGGGTGTTTATCTTGTTAAACTAAACACAGATCTAGACTGAAAACATCTGAAATAGCAAAGTCACAAAACCATCAATTCCTTAACTCACTACAGCACAGCTCCCTAAAGGACTACAAGATTCATAACTAAATATAACTCCTTGTCAATGGTCTGAGTTCCCTAAAGTAAGGAGGTTCTCCTTCCACCATCTCTACTGCTACCATCCCAAGTGACCAGATGTCCACCTTGGGGCCCTGAGCACCACTGCTCCCAGCAGGGGCCATCCCCTGAGCAGTCCCTACCGTAGAACTCCATTTATTCTGTTCAGGGCCAAGCTGGGCAGAGAGGCCAAAATCAGCTGAGGACAAAAACAAATCCTGCTAAAAACAGCTGGAATGATGAAAAGAAACACAAGAATTCCCCACTCTCAAGCTGACAGTGTCCTGTGGAATGGTGCTGGAAAAGTGGCTGTGCTGTTTCCTCAGAGCTGTAGCCAAGGAAAGATGGAAGTGGCCACTTAGAGAAACCCTCAAGGTTCATTTAGTGGCTTTGATTTATTCACTTGAAGCTGCAGCTTGGAACTCTGTTCCTCTGGAAGGGACACACACAAACCAAAGCCACTCCTGACACCCTGCTTCTCTCCAGACCTCTCAGCACTGGGCAGCTTCTCTCAGCTCACAGCAGGGCTCTGTGCACTCCCACAAGGAGCACTTCTGGGGAACTGCACCACTCAGAAGCAGCCCCACACCCCACAGCCTGCAAAGCAAACCAGCCAGCACACAGGTTCTGAACTGCCTCCTCTGCTCCCCCTAAGAAGGTTTGTTTTTGCTGGGTTGGTTCCCCCTGCCCCAGCTCCAGCCCCAGCCCAGGGCCAGGAGGTGGCACAGGTTGTCAGCAGGACCAGGAGCCACCTCCAGTTCCACAACATCCACCCCCACACAGCCCCCTGTGCCAAACAGCAACTTGGCAGTGGCTGAAGAATGAATCCCAACCCCAGCAAAGGGGAACCTCTGGTGCCCAGCCAGGCCCTGGGGCTGGGCTCACCTGACAACCAGGGGATTGTCAGGTAGATCATGGCCTTGAGGAACAGCCCCAGCCAAAGTCCATCAGCTTAGCCACACCCGTGGCCAGCTCCAGAATGATGTTCTCAGGCTTCACAACTGCAGGACCCTGTAGCTGGGGCAGAGCCACATGGCCTCCAGCACCTGGGGGAACAGCCCTGGGGTTACCTCCTCCAGCAGGAACCTCTGCTCCCTCAGGAATCATGGAGGGCCTGTGAGCACTTAAGACACTCCACCAGCATTGTGGAGCTGTTGGGGAGACCTAATCACTCCAGGAACTGAAGGCTGATGCAGGAAGCCACAGGAGAACACCCTGATGAGCAGCACCAGCCCTAGAGGCAAACAGGGGCGTTGGGCTGTAGGGTGACCACGATGCCATCAGTGGAACTAATGCTGCAAGGAGGTCTGGTAGCCCCCATCCAGGGGATGCCCCAGTGCCCCCCTTCCCCTCCCCACCGGGGCTGGGCATTCCCCAGCTGGGATGCTCTGTGTCCCCTGGTGACCCCACGCCCATTCCCCCTTCACTGTCCAGGCTTCCATATTCCTGGGCCTCAGCTCATCCCTGCCCATCCCAGCTCAGCTTCTCTCTCTGGCCCCAGTCTCTCACCAGCTCAGCCCACCGGGAGATGTGATCCTGGGCCATGCGTTGATCTCTCCCTGCAAGCCCAGGGGAGCAGCAGGCTGAGCCATCTGCTGCTCATCCACCAGCCCCTCCAAGCCCCTCTTCCTCCATCCCCTCCACTCCTGCCACTCACCAGGGTGCCCAAGGGGTCCCTGAGCTGCAGCTGCTGCTCCCCAGCCTCGGGACCACCCAGTTCTGCTTCTAAATGGGCTCCTCCATCTTCCCTGTGTGCAGGACCCAGCCATCCCCAACCGCCCCAGGCTGGGCTTCCCGACCCACCCTGGGCACCAGCAGTGCAGGGCTGCACTCGGGCAGCTGCCCCATGCAGGAGGCTCCCTACTCCCCACCATTCTGGGGCTGGTCTGGCAGCTGCTGGAATCTGGAGTTTGGAGCACTCTGTGCAACAAGGAGGAATTCTGGGGTTTGAATTTCCAGGCTTGAGACAATGGGGCTGCTGTTATCAATCATGTCCTGAAGGGCTGGAACACGGAGAATGGAGCCAGAGCCAGAGCCCAGATCTGCAGGGAGCCCAGGAGACCCTCGTGCCAGGAACATCCCCCTCAGCTTTTCCATGGCCAGGAGGGAGCAGCAGCCAACAGGATGAGCCGGAATGTGCTGACCACAAATTCCCTACGTGTCCCAGGAATCTGTGTTTTGCCCATGCTGGTCCTCGTCCATGCAGGGAGCAGAGCCCTCCACAGCCAGGCAGGGATTGCAGCTCCCTGCCCTGGCTCTGTGCTCCCCACTCCAGCCCCCACTGACACCCTGCTGTCCTCATTGTCCCTCACAGGTGACCTGGAGCTCTTCCTGCTGCCCCTCCCTGGGAACACAGAGCCTGTCCTGGCCCTGCTGGCACAGCTGCCCCTCATCAGTGCTGCCAGCCCTGTGGCCACACACCCTCCTGCCCTGGCAGGGCTCAGCCCAGGCCCTTCCCAGGTCCTGATGCCCTAGGGCAGGGCTGGGAGAAGGTGGCAGCAGCCCTGAGGGCAGTTGGAGCTCCACAGCTCCTGGGCTGGATTCTGCTGTCAGTGCTGTCCTTCCCACTCGCCAAACCCCCATGGCTGCTCCATCTTAGAGCTGCTCAAGATCCCTTTCAAGGCCATCGAGTCCAACTTGTGACCAATCCCCACCTTGTCACCCAGCCCAGAGCACTGAGTGTCACATCCAGTCATTCCTTGGACACTGCCAGCGATGGAGACTCTACCACCTCCCTGGGCAGCCCCTTCCAAGGCCTGACCACCCTTTCCTGGCCAACCTGAACCTTCCCTGGCACAGCTTGAGGCCCTTTCCTCTTGTCCTGTCACCTCTTGCCTGGGAGAAGAGCCTGACCCCTACCTGGCTACAACCTCCTGTCAGGGAGTACAGCAGGATTCTTCCTTTCTTGGACCCTCTCCTCCTCTTTGCTTTCCAAAACAAAAGATGAGTCATGGGAGGACTATAAAGAAATCCCACATCAGGATTTGGGATTGGATGTTCATCCATTTCTTCTGTCTACAGGGACAACTAAGTGTCTCCCTCCTCCCCTGCCCAATATCCAACAGCAGACAGTCCATAGGCCAGCGTTCCTGTCCCTGGGAACACCATGAGGGAAGTTTGATGACTTATGCAGCACTGAGAGAGGAGAAGGCAGGAATTCTCATTTCTTTCTTTTCCATGCCCAAGGAGAGTCAGGCAATGGGAAAAGGAGCTGTTGGTGGAGCTGCCCTGCAGGGCTCCAGCCCAGAGCAGAGGCTTTGGGGAGGTCAGGTGTGGTCCCACCTGCAGGTTGGGCTCTCTGCTGGGTCAGTCAGGGGCTGCTGGTGTGGGGCAGCCAAGCAAAGAGGAACTGTCCCAACAGTGGTGAAGTTTGGCAACAACTGTGAGACACAGGCCAGAGACAGCAATAATGACAGGTTAAAGGTGTGTCAGAAACAGGGCTAATTCTCCTCAAATCGCTTCTCAAAATGCAGCGATTTAGTCTGTGGCATTGCTAGAAGTGTGTGACCTACACTGTTTCCCTGAATTCAATAAACCTCTACCATAGATGGATACCATTTCCTTGGAATGGACAAAAGAATGTGTGCAAGACTCATGCGCCTTCCTACTTTCTCTGGTCTGAGGGCAAAAGTATCTTTTCCTGTTCAGCTGTGCTGCTCCTTTTCACTCTGGTGGCTCAAACAGTGGAAACAGGAACTTCAAACCATTGTAAGGACTTGGGAAATTTCAGTGAGAATAGATTATCTGGAGCTACACTTGATCTGTCTTCTATCACTCAGTGAACTTGGAGCAGATTCTTCATAAATGATGCATGGGAAGGAGTAAATATGGAGTAAATCTGATTTTTCTACTTGTGTGATGTAATTCAGCCTTGAAAAGGAGTGATGCTTTTAGCCACCGGTGTATACACGTGTCTAAAGTACGTGAATTATCTAGTAGTTCCACATTTATTCTGAAGCTTTGTACTCAACTGCTGATTTTTTCCTGATGTTGCTCATTTTAGCTTCAATATTTGCAGAATAATGCAGATAAGAGAAAACAAGAAATTTAAAAGTTTTAAAAAAACAAGATCAACCTCTGACAAAACTGCAAGAAAGGTTTGGGGATTTTTTATTGTATAGGTTTTTTCATTAATTATTTTGCCAGTAGATATGTTGTTCTTAACTACTTCTTTATGCCTTTTGAACCACAGATACTTATTATCACTTCTTTTAGTATTTATTTTGCCTTTTGAACCCCATGTACAACAGACTAGTTGTTCAATCAAAACTAGTTTTCTATCCCAAACAGACTGAAAAAAAAATAGTTTCTTTATCCCAAAGACACTAAACTCTCTGTGTTTTGTGTCCCATCTCACACAACCGGTCCCTGTATCTTCACAGGGGATTTCTGCCCAGGGCAGCCGTGTGGCGATATTGACACCCCGAGCACAGCCTTTCGGGCCGCTGTGAAGGCATTTGGAACTGCACGGACGTTCTTCAGCAGCAGTGCCTGTCTTTAGTTTCTCTGTGTTTATTCCCTCTATCTTCATCCTCTCTGTCTCTCTCCCCTGCACAGCCGAGCAGGGCTGGCGGGAGCCGCGCTCCCCTCAGCGCCCCTGAGCAATGGCGGCAGCAATGGCGGCGCCGCTCCCTCAGTGCTGCCCCGGGGCCGAGCGGGCGCCCTTTGGCGCCGAGACGGGACCGCGGCTCCTCCGGCATTGCCCCGCTCGGCCATGGCCGCCCCCGCCGAGCCCGGGCACTCGCCCGGCTCCAGAGAGCCGCCGGCGCTGCTGCGGCTGAAGCGCAAACGCCCTGCGCGGAGGAGCGACCCCGCCGCCGCCGCTGCCCCCGAGCCCTTCTCCAGCCCGGACAAGGCGCCGCAGCGGGCGGGGAGCCCTCGGCAGCGCCCTTGTGGCAGCAGCACCGAGCCCCGGCACCGGGCTGTGTCCCCGGGGCGCCGCAGAGCCGAGGGCACACACGGGCAGGGCACTCGGCGCCATCGCCCTCAGCCCCGCAGCCCCTTTGGAACCGGCCCGGGGCTCGCCCTGCCTCCTCCAAGGCCCTGCTGGGCTCCAGCTGTTGCTCAGCGCTGCGTGGGGATCTTGTGCTCGGCCCGAGCGGGCTTTGTTTGCAGCCCGGGGTGCTGAGGGTCACTCGAGAAATGTCACTGCAAGGGCAGTTTTTGAAATTATCAGCCCAGTGCTTCCTTTGTGCTGTCCTTTACGGTGTTGTTTTATTCCACCTTTAGAGCCTGGCTGTGAAGAGAAGCTCCCCAGGAGAGCAGAGCCTGCTGAAACATTCGACATCTTCACCCTAAGCAAGGGATGAAAGAGCACACAGTGCTGAAAAGATTCCAGCTGTTATCAGGGCACACAGAATGCTGAAGTGTTTAACTTGGTATTTGGTGGTCCATGTCTGTATAAAAGAATGCCCTAAAATGTCAGCTTTTAAGAAAATGTCCTAGGCTGATGTTTCCAGTGCTGGTGACAGTCTTTTAAACCCAGCCTTCTGCCTGACCTCTCTGCTGTTATATTTCCATGGACAGAGGTTGTTATCTTTCACCCCTTCCCATGGGCAGGCTGTGTTCAGCCATCTCCAGGACAGCAGGGCCACATTCCACATCACTGTGATCTGGGAAGACAAAATCCATCATTCCAGATGCCAAAAAACACAACCAACAAAAAACACCCCAACCAAAACACCAAACCAAAACCACCCCACCCCCACAACCAACCACCCAACCCCCACAACAAACAAAAAAACCACCAAAAACCCCCCCACCAACCCCAACCCCCACAACCACCCAACCCAAACAACCACCAACAACACACACCAACACCACACCAACAAACAAAACCCAACAACAACAAAACAAAAAAAACCCAACCCAAAACAACCCCCCCCACCCACAACCCCAAAAAACAAACACCAAAAACCAACAAACATCCTCCACTTCCTTTTTACCATAAATTTGCTCCTGGCAGTGGGGTTTGTGCAGAAAAAGGAGACCACTCTGACACTTCAAGGTACATGAAACAAAGGAAACCATTGTGATGCAGCGGGACCACATGGAACCAAGGGTCCATTGTGACACTACAGGACCTCATGGAACCAAGGAGACCATGCTGACACTGTGGGGCCCCATGGAACCACATATGCATTGTGAAACAGTTTGGGACTTCATGGTCCCAGTTGTCCATTGTGACAATGCATGACCAAGGAGACTGTGGTCTTGCTCACTGTTTATGCAAAACTTTTGTATTCCTAATCAAATCAAGGAGGCAATTGTTACCCAGCTGGGCTTTGTGGAACCAAGGAGACCATTGTGACATTGCAGATCATGGAGAACATGGTGACTCTGCAGAACCTCATCGAATCATTGGTGCATTGTGACACTTTGGAATTAAGGAAAGCATTTTTGACAGTGTGGAACCTCATGGAACCAAGGGGCATTTGTGACACAGTGAGGCCTTGTGGAACCAAGGAGTCCAAATGTCTAAAACATTACTTGCAGGGTTCTGCCTTGGGGAAGGGGAATCGTCTTGGTGGCAGCTTGGGATTAGCACATACTTGAGGAGGGTGTCTGTTTCCAGTGGGGAAACTTAGCAGTTTTAGATTGCTTCAAAGAAAAAAAAAAAAAAAAAGAACAAACCCCTCTTTGCCTGAGTGCAGCCAGTTCTCTAAGCAAAGCAGGTCCCAGGTGAGTGAGGAGAGACAGGATGGGGTTGGGGAATGTGGAGCAAGGTTATCCACACTGGGTCAGACCTCAAGGCACAGCTTCTGTGACCAGGCCAGACCTCCTTAGGAGAGACCCTGGATCAATATCAATCACTGAATGCTGCAATCACCTCTTCTCTAAAATGAACAGTAATAAAACACAACCTTCAAAATAGGAATGGCTATTTCTTAGAAGCTCTTTGAAATGTTTCTCCATAACTATTGATAAAAAACTTCCTAATGAACTGCACCAGACCAGAGGGAAATCAAGGCAGAGCCATAGTTTGTCAGGACTTGCTTGATCCTAATGAGCCCTGTGGTGCATTTGGTGCTGAGCCCTTGAACCTCAGGGCAAACCTGAGAGGAGATTGCACAAACCTTTCCAGGAGTCAAAGTCAGAAGAAAAACCCAAAGTGTCTCCAAGCATAAGTGGTTCCCACTGAGGTCCATCACCAACACAAGCACCTCATGGAGTCCTTGGAGGAGAGAACTGGAGGCCATGATTGCACAAACATCTCAGATATTCAGTGTGAATAGGAAAAAGGAAAATACCTAAAAAAAATTAAATACTCAAGGCATTAATGAGCCCCACTGAGTATCATTACTAACAAGGGCTCTCAAGGGACTAATTAAAGCAGATAATTGGAGGCCATAATTACACAAACCACTCAGAGACTCAGGGACAAAAAGAAGGACTTTAATAATCCCTGAGTACCTTGAAGCATTCATGAGCCCCACTGAGTGTTGTTACTGACAGAGAATCTCAAGGGACTCGTTAGTTACAGCAGATAATTGGAGGCCATGATTACACAAAGCTCTCAGAGACTCCAAGGCAAAAGCAAAACCCAAAGTCCTTTGAAAACCCTGCAGTCCCTGGGAGCATGAAGGAGCCCCCAGTGCCATTCCTGCCCAAGGCTCCCCAGGGACTCCTTCCAGCAGATCCTTGAGGCCACTGGGATGGGTGGGGGGGAGAAATGCTGAGTAAAGGACAAGGGGGTGACAGTGCCCAGCCTTGCTGGGGCTGTGCCAGGAGGCCTCAGTGCCTCAGGACAAGGTGTCTCCTCACAGCTCTTGGTGGTGCAGAAGCTGCTTCACCCAGGACACCAAGACTTGGCTTCTCTTTGTCCCACCCTGTCATCTCTTCCTCCAATTTCCTGCTCTAACTGGAACCTGGGGACAGGACACTGTCTCAGTCATGTCCCTCACTGGGACCTATTAAAACTTCAAGAAACTTTGGAGATTGATTGTGACTTTGAATTCTTGAGAGGTTTCTGCAACTCCCTCCCAGGGACTGATGTTCAGGGCCTCAGCACCAACGCCCCAGAGGGTCATTAAATTCCTGGTGCTGTTGCTGTGCTGCTGAGCTGGGCTGGGCTCCTGGCACAGAGGAGCTCCTGGCAAGCGGCAGCACTGCAGAGAGACAGCTCTGCCCAGGAGCAGCTCCTGTGCACAGCCCAGCAGGGCTGGGGCACTGCCTGCAGCCACCCAGGGCACAGCACAGAGGCACACAGGGCTTCAACTCAGCCTGGGCTGGCAGCACAGAGGAGCAGAGCTCACTGAGCTCTCACTGGAGGAGAAATCATCACAGCATTTGAAACAGTCATTCTCTGGCTGTGGGGAAGATAAACTTCAGTTCCTGGAGGCATCTCCTGATGCTGGCACATCCCACAGCTTTTGGGATCTTCCTGGAGGACTCTCAGAGTGCCCAGGGCTGTCGTGCAGAGCAGGTTGTGCAGCCCAGGGCTGTGCTGGGGCAGGGACTCTGCTGCCTGCCAGGGGCAGCTCTCAGCCAGCCTGGGGAGCTGCTGCCAGCACTGGGGGAGAAGCTGTGGGGGGAAGGAGAGACCCTGAGCAGGGCAGGTGCTGCTGCTGAGAGGTGCTGTGTGGGGCAGGGCTGCTTCCAGTTCCAGATCAGTTTGGAGAACACTTCCCAAAGAAGGTAAGCTGGGGGTTGCTGTAAAGTTCAGGAGCTTTCCTGAGACTGTTTTCAATTTCTTACATGGATCAGTGTGGGATGGTTGGGGGATGAGAGAAGCAGAATAAGAATTGTAATCCCATAATCAAAGTACATTCTGACTTTAAAGAGACACACCAGGATCATCACAGTAGTGTTTAAACATTCATTAAAATTCCTGATCTGTACCTTTGGGTGGTCAGTCTCTGCTGGGAGCCTCCTAACGTGCCTTCAGCCACTGCTCAGCACATGGACAGCAGCAGCAGCACCTTTGCAGGGCCCAGCAGGCTCTTCTGAGCTGCCCTTGCCCACCTGCACACAGAGCCTCCCCTAGGCAGGGCCCTGCAGACAGGCAGGTTTCTGTAGGGCTGGGCGAGTGCACAGAGGGTGGGATGGGCTCTGTGAGCACTGACAGGGACAAGGCTCCTCTCAGGAGGAACATGTGAAGCACAGGGAGATGATCAGGGAAGGAGAGGGAGCTGAACAGAGCAATGCTGTGGGCAGGAGGGCACTGTTGGTGTGTAGGAGGTGCTGTGCACAGCTGGGGACAGGGAACACTGTCCTGAGTGCCAGGCTGTCCCTGCCCTGCCCTCTCAGGCACAGCACCACAATATCTTCTCTTGTTTCTGCACTCCTCTGATATTGTCATTGTTTTCTGGTGCTCTTGGGGAGGCTCTGGGGTTTGCAGCATCTGAGTCAAGCACTGCCCTTGGGATTCCTGCCAGGCAGCTGTGTCCATGGGAATGGGGTGTCCAAGCTTCCCTGTGACCTGTGGGGCTGTGGGCAAAGCAGTCCATGGGAAAGGGGAAGGAGCTGAGCCTCCCTCCCTGAGATGCCATCGTGAGCACACCTGGGGATCTCCTTGCTGTGTCCTTCCAAGCTCTGAGCTTCCCTCCTGTGTGCAAATCTGTGCCAGAGCCTCTCGGAGTTCCCTGAATGTCCCACGGGGAAGTGCAGAGATGCCACAAGTGAGGAAATGCCGTTGGGTTTGCCAAGGGCACTGTGAGTGTCCTTGGTAGAAGGGGGTGCTGGGACCTTGCCCAGAGACCTTTAGAGAAGGTGAGACATTCAGTGATCCCTCTGCTCTCAGCAGGGTCTGGTTTCTCCTCAGGGTGACACAGGAATGTGATTGTGCTGTGATTGCAGCCAAAGGCGCAAACCCAGGGCAGTTGGGAACAAGCCCATCCAGCCCCTCACCTTGCCCTGAGCCACTGGCAATCCCTTTGCCTCTTGGATCTCTCAGTGGCAAACTCTGAGTGCAGCAGAAATGGTGGGGATTTCTGACCTCAGAGAACCAGGAATGATGTGTGGGAAGGACAACCCACCCTTCCTTCCTTCCTTACTTCCTTCCTTACCTCCTTCCCTCCTTCCTTCCCTCCTTCCTTCCCTCCTTCCTTCCCTCCTTCCCTCTTTCCCTCCTTCCCTCCCTCCCTCCCTCCCTCCCTCTCTCTCTCCCTCTCTCCCTCTCCTTTCTCCTGTAAAACTGAGAGTGAAAATGCTACCAAGCCGTTATGCTTTAGGAGAGTTTCCACTGACAAATCCTGCACATCCAGCCTTGTCCCTCTGCCACGTGGCCACAAACCCAGGGCAGCAGGGCAGGGATGGCTCCTCGAGAGCCCCATGCACAGGTCTGGCTGCTCATGGCACACTCAGACAGCACAAGTGGAGCTCAGGCAGGGACCTGGATGAAGGTTTTTCCAGAGAAGGAACAAGGGTGGATGAGTCCCAAAAGGACAGGCTGCAGGAAATGGCACAGGTTTGGCTCCAAGCAGCCTGTCCTGACTTGTCAATGTCCTTTTCTCCATTAACAGGTCCCCATGGCCAGAGGATCAAAATATCCAACAGCAGCTCCATCAGCCACTTCCTCCTCCTGCCATTCGCAGACACACGGCAGCTGCAGCTCCTGCACTTCTGCCTCTTCCTGGGCATCTCCCTGGCTGCCCTCCTGGCCAACAGCCTCATCATCAGCGCCATAGCCTGGAACCACCGCCTGCACACCCCCATGTTCTTCTTCCTGCTCAACCTGGCCCTCACTGACCTGGGATTCATCTGCACCACTGTCCCCAAAGCCATGCACAATTCCCTCTGGGACACCAGGGATATCTCCTACTCAGGATGTGCTGCACAGCTCTTTCTGTTTGTCTTTTTCTTTTTAGCAGAGGTTTCCCTTCTCACCATCATGTGCTACGACCGCTATGTGTCCATCTGCAAACCCCTGCACTATGGGACCCTCCTGGGCAGCAGAGCTTGTGCCCACATGGCAGCAGCTGCCTGGGCCACTGGGTTTCTCACTGCTCTGCTGCACACAGCCAATACATTTTCCCTGCCAATGTGCCATGGCAATGCCCTGGGCCAGTTCTTCTGTGAAATCCCACAGATCCTCAAGCTCTCCTGCTCACACGCCTACATCAGAGAACTTGGGCTCATTGTGGTTAGTGCCTGTTTGATATTTGGTTGTTTTGTCTTCATTGTTTTCTCCTATGTGCAAATCTTCAGGGCTGTGCTGAGGATCCCCTCTGCACAGGGACGGCACAAAGCCTTTTCCACATGCCTCCCTCACCTGGCTGTGGTCTCCCTGTTTATCAGCACTGGCATTTTTGCCCACCTGAAGCCCTCCTCCATCTCCTCCCCATCCCTGGATCTGTCACTCTCAGTTCTGTATTCAGTGGCTCCTCCAACCCTGAACCCCCTGATCTACAGCCTGAGGAACGAGGAGCTGAAGGATGCTCTGAGAAAAACAATAACTGGATGCTCTTCAGAAGCAGGAATCTGCCTGTTTTCGTCTGAATAGCATTCAGAATGTAAGTCATTACATGCCAAAACTGTCTTTTTTTATTCTACTGTTTTGGCTGTGGGTTTTGTTTTCTTTCCTCAACTTTGTATAATATTTTACACACTGTTTTTATTTACTATATCTGTGTGGTTGTTTTTTTGTTAAATTTCTAATTATACATCTATCTAACTTGATGAGACCCACAGACTGTTCTCTCCGTGTATTTAAACAAAATAAAAAAGCTTCTATTGCAAGGATCTGAGACCTTAAAAATGAAGGGGAAAAGTGTCCAGCACATCACCACTGCCAAGGAGCACCAGTGTTTGTTCTTTCCAGAGCTGGTCTTTTACCATTTCCACCCTCTCACACTGAGCCCCTGTGCTGGTGTAAGGCCTGAGCACTCCGAGTGTGATCACACAGCCCTGTGGGGTGGAAGCCCTGTGGTCACACAGGACAGGCACTGGGAGCTTCTGAATCAGAGCTGGCCTCCCCTACAGCATCTCCATGATCCCAGGGATCTCCTGGGGCAGTGCACGAAGCCTTAGGTCTTCTCCCAAGGATGTGCCAAAGGAAGTGCCCCACAAATGACAACACCAGGGACAGTTTAACTGTGTGAGTGTACAGGATGGGTCCAGCAGCAGTTTCCTTGCCCTTCATGTCTTTTCCCTGCTGGGAAAGATGTGAAAGACCAACAGAGCACGGCCTCTCTGGGGCTGTGTGTGCAGGAGGCCGAAGGGAAGGTGAACACAGCCAAAAACAGCCACCACTCCTAGCACAGGTCCCTCCTCCCAGTTTGGAGAGCTTGGTCGTGCCTCAGCAGTCCATGTTTGTATTTTATAAATAAGATGTAACCATGAACATCCTGTGCTTGTGTGAGAGAAGCCCAATGAGCACAAACACCACCAGTTGTCCCTGGCAGTTCTGTGAAGGCCTGTGAGACAGACACTGTCCCAATGTTCCTCATGTTCAGAGCAATGTTCCTTTGCAAAGCCCTGGATGCAGGGCTGGGATGAGCTCCTGTGCACAGAGCTCCCCATGCCCATCCCTCAGGCCCTGGGGCACCTCAGGCAGGAGCAGGGCAGGGTGACACCCACAGGGCTGAGGGACCTGCCAGCCTCTGGCAGTGGCAGCTTTCAGCAAGCACAGAGCATATCTCAGGGGTATGGAGGGAGTCCCAGGCACACAAACCTCCATGTTTCACCCCTCTGAACTTCACAATTCCTCCAAGCACCTGAGAAACAAATGCTCTTAGTCATAGCATTGGTGTGCAAGCAGGAGACAGGGGACATGAAGACCCAAAATTCTCATGGAAAAAAGGGCAATAGAACAATCAGACATCATCAATGGTATTTCTTCTGATGGGAATGGGGAATATCCTGGACCTTCAGAAAAAATCTCTTCCTCTCTCCCATTGTGATAGACAGCTCTGTGTTTTGTTAATCAAATCTTTAGTCAGTTAACTGTATTGTGTGCCGCTGCCTCCATAATGCAACAAGCACGAAGAAAGCCATCTAGAGGACCTTTGACCTCACAACAACCAGAAAGCAAACTGCACATGCATAAGATTTGAAAGTCGCAGAATCTAGAGAGTATATCAGTGAGACTGAAAGAGGGGGGAGGCGTGCGCCATAGCGGAGCAAAAGGCGCCCGGCGTGTCCAGATCTGTTTTGTTTGCTGTCGCTTGCTAATAAATCTAATTAATTTAATTGGCATGGCTCATAATTTATAACAAAATTGGTGACGCGACTCGGATAAAGGAATTTCGAGCCCTCTTATGGGGGAGGCGCCCTGCTGACATTAGCGGCCTCCATTTGAGTGTTTTACATCGACCCCTTTACTGACGAACCCTAAATTACGGCAGCAAGCAAGTAAAAGCTGGTAAACCCCGTAAATTTTGTGCACAAAAGTCCAGATGAAAACGCAGGAAGTGTGAGTGTAAGGCAGTAATCCGTTTTGTTGGGGTTGGGATATCCTGGAGTGTGCTTGAGAGAGACATCCTGGAAGGACAAGGCGAGTGTGGGAGAAAGAGATTGTGTGTGTGTGTGTGAGAAAGCACTCTGGAAGATGGGATAGAGGAAAAACAAGCCCTCTCATCCCATGGGTGGCTCGGGGGGGGAGCCAAGACTCTCGTAGATACCACCGGACAGTCCGTTAGGGACAATGCTAGCTAATTGGGATAATTACCCTTCTAGGCAGGGTAAAAAAATGAAAGTAAAAATGATACACTACTGTAACTCAAAGAAACCATTTAGCCAAAAACAGAGAAACTATGCACGTATATGGATAGGACCTGAGACAAGGATATTCTTATATCCGCTTAAAGAAAAAAGGGGGAGAAAAGAAAAAGAAACTAAAAGTGAGAAAAGGGGTTGTTTAACATCCCTGGAGCTTGAGCTGGGAGCTCAAGGGCAACAGCAAGATAGATATGTGGGGGAGCGTTGGGAGAGAGCTGGGAGTGTTTAGCTATTTTTCTTTTTGTGTGAGAGAGTGAGTTTGCTGTTATGTTAAAATGTTGTGTGTTTTGTCTTAACTAATTTTATTAATTATAGTTCAATTTAAATTGACTATATATAGTTATTTGATTTGGATTTGATCTGGTTTAATTTTAAGTACTAATAATTGATTTTTTTTCTTTTTTTCGAGCTGAGTTGCTCAAGTTCTAGTTTAATTGTATTTGGTTAGTTTTAGTTATTTTACCAGATTTTTATTAGTTACAATGGGTTTTAGTTAGAGTTTAATCATGAGACAAAAGAAGAGACATTGAAAGTGATAGAAAGAAACTGAGAAAGTTAAAAGACTGGCTAGACAAAGAGTTAAATAAAACACAGAAAGTTCATAGAGAGAAACAAAAAAGAGAAAAGTCTAAAGATAAGACTTTAGACTTTTGATGGTTGTAAAAGTAAAGGAGGCTAAAAGAGAAGAAATTCCAGAGAAGCAAGGAGAATCGAAAAGATGAGATGGACCCATGAAAGGAATATTGCAAAAGAAGTCAGGCTAAGAAATTGCATGCTATTATTGTAAGGAAAAGAAACATTAGAAGTGAAATTATCTAAAAAGAAAACATAATGAAAAAGCACTTAAAGAAAAATAGAAATGTCAAAAAGTATATTAAAAACAAGACTAAATTAAAAATGAAACCCCTAAAACAAAAAAGGTAAAGTGTGTATGTGTGTGTGTATCAGCTAAATAGTTATGTGTGAGTGCTGGTGAAAGCCAAATTGTTTT
This sequence comes from Lichenostomus cassidix, assembly GCF_008360975.1. Taxonomy (NCBI): domain Eukaryota; kingdom Metazoa; phylum Chordata; class Aves; order Passeriformes; family Meliphagidae; genus Lichenostomus; species Lichenostomus cassidix. The sequence goes on from NW_028147597.1 coordinate 2,358,406, forward strand.
TGTGTGTGTCAAATTGGGTTTTTTTGTGTATATGTTAACTTGTAGTGCTAGCAAAAGGCCGCGTAAGAGTGTTGAGAGATAGAGCAAATGTCTGTCCCCCGAACCTGCCCTGTGAGGGCGGCTGTCAGTGAACTCCCTACCAGGGAAGAGGGAGTCACCCGTTTAATTCTTGAATTATAATAGATTTAACTTGTAGCCAGTTAAAAGTTTATTTCAGTATAAATTAAATTGGTTGTAATTCGTTTGTGATTTGATTTTAACTAAATTTTAATTAGTTTTTAGACAAGCTTTAAAAAAATTGTTACTTGACTTGATAACAACAAGTAAATTAAAGAAAAAAATTTGAAAAATAAAATTAATTTATTAAATTGTTGAAAAGAACTAAAAGTATTAAGAGTTTAAACTACAATTTACAGAAATTGATACAAAATATTTATCTCTAACTCCATGTTGTAAAGACTTTTTCTAGTTTTACTCACTACAGAAACAGCAATCCAGACTGCAGAGCATGAATAGACACATGCTAGCCGTGTCAAAAAACCTATCCAAGATCAAGAGTAGAATGTGACCAGCCCACCCAGAGACCTCAAAATAACACTCAAGAAAAGGGAACAACAATCCTAAAATCCTGGCTGCAAGAGAGTTAAGAAATCCTACTGTTCAATAGTTTGGTCTTGATTTTTAGGACTATATTATTCCTGTAACCTGCTATAGACATAGAAGACATGTACTAGAAAAAATATATAAAACATCAGCAGAGAAAATAGTAACTTTAGACTGAAAACAGCCACCTCCAGAGCAGCTGCAAGTGAGATGAGTTGCGGTAATACCTTGTATTTGTGAGTAGATTAGCGCTTTCCAATCAAGTAATAAAATACACGCTGCATGAGTCTTGATTAAATGCAAAAAATGTCAACAAAAATGGTATTGCTCTTCACCCCATAGACGTAACCTGTGTCATAATGTAGTGAAGTATATCCTGATGAAATAAGCTTAGAGCCCGATATTTTAAAATCACTTTGTAGAAAACAATATTTGCTCCCAGAAATTTGAGAAATAAAAGAGCAAAACTGAGATAAAACTATAAAGATCTGCAAAACCAGCTTGGCCTGGAAGCAAAAGAAATTGGTAGAGTGAGAAATAGAAATATCTAAAAGGGGAAGGGTAATAAGATTGAGAAACCGCTCCCCAAAGTTCCTAAATTAAAGTCAAGAAGCCTAAAAAAGTGTGGCTGCTGCCGAGAAGATCCAATATCTCACTGCTCCCTGCAACAGAGTAGGTGAGAGAAGCAGAGACACGCTAAAAAGTGCTCAAAGGCAACCAAGACTTACTACTGAGAAGTGTGTGTCCCACCAAATTTTGCCGGGGTAATTGGAAAAAAGTAGTTAAGATGATGACTCTACCAATCTCTTTAAGTCTATGCATAATAGTTATTAACTAGTGAAAAACAATTGAAAGCGTGAACTACCCACACCAACCATATAAATGAGCTCTAGCTCGTTGGGCAGACAATCATGTTATCCAGACCCAAGTGGTATCAAGACCTCCCAGCTTTACTGCCTATTTATGTGAACTAGTACCTATTGATCCTTGCCTTAATTTGAAAGAGTTCTATCTTCGCCCCAGCTCCAGCCCCAGACGTAGATATTGCAACTATCCAAATTCCTACTATTGTGCATATTAGAGTTGTGAGACCGTAGCATCAGATTAGACCCTGAGAGTGAGACAAGATAACTATATTACTGTAAAATGGAGCCCGTACAGTTGTACACCACCTAAAAGAGGTTCCAATGAAAAAACATAATCCTGGAACTTGTCACTGAAGATATATATATAAATGTAACCCAACCTAAAGTTTTTATTTATAATAACACCATAACTCAAAACCATTATCTAGTTAAGCAAGAACCCTTTACTGCACTAATGATAACCACGCTAATAATTATGAAAGCTGCTAGAGTAAGTACAAGTGCAGCATCTCTTATCCAAGAGAATAAAGAACTTGCCTCCTTGAGAGTAGCTGTTAATGAAAACTTAGCCAAAATAGAGCAATCAATAACTGCACTAGAAAAATCCCTACCATCCTTATCAGAAGTAGTATTGCAAAACCGCCTAAGTTTAAATATATTATTTTTATAACAAAAAGAGTTGTGTGCTGCCATTAAAAAAAAGTGCTGTGTATACGTTAATCACACTAGAGTAGTAAGAAATACCATGAAAACAAAATTGAGAGAAAAGCTACGAGAAACCCAGCAAAATTAGTATGAATCTTGGTTCAATTATTCACCCTAGTTAACAACCTTATTATCCACTATTGCTAACCCTTTAATTTTGCTAGTTTTAAGACTCACTTTTAGTCCCTGTATATTTAACAAAATAATTGACATAGTGAAAAAAAAAAGACTAAAAGCTGCCCACCTGATGTTAATAAGAGCTAAGTATAAACCATTAGATAAAAAACAAACAAACAAACAAACAGAAAAACCCAAAAAAAACCCCTAAAAACCCCCTTGTATTAAGCCAAGCAGCACTCCAAAGATTTGATAAACAAAATTATAAGAGAAAAAAGGGGGAATTGTGATAAACAGCTTTGTGTTTTGTTAATCAAATCTTTAGTCAGTTAACTGTATTGTGTATGCCACTGACTCCATAACGCAAGAAGCACAAGAAAGCTATCTAGAGAACCTTTGACCTTATTATAGATTGAGACTCACAGAACCAATACGGAGTCAAGCCAATCAAGAATTTGTGATTTATTAAGCAAGGCGGTAGCGGGTATACAGTGCGCTGGGCGGCCAGAAGCTCGCAAAACCCCCCCTTCTCCCACAGTCTTTTTATAAGCTTTTATCTTCTGGGCTACGTGTACTCTGTTTTCTGTGTTGCTGAAGGCTTCTTCTGTTCTTCTTCTGCTGAGGCAGTATTTTGCAGAATGCCAAGGTTACAGATAAGTTTTTCCCACCCAAAACAGCTTGTCTTTGTTTCAGCAGTGTTAACAAGACCTGCAATTCCCTTTGCAAGAAGCGTTAGTAAGATTTTTGATGAACAAACAGCATTTTTTTATTACAAACCCCCCTTTTATTTTTGTAACTCAATTTTGTTCATCAAACCTCCGTAGTTCTGCTTGGCTCAACAATAGGGCTTCAGCTAAGGGAGATTCTTGATCCACAGACTCATATTTGGCTCGGACTAACATGAGGTGAGTTGCTTCTAACCTTTTTTTTGGCTATAGCTATTATTTTGCTGATTATACAGGGTCCAAATGTGAGTCCTAATACTAGCAACATTAAAGAGCCATCAATGGTTGATAGCAAAGTGGTCATCCAGGGTGAATAGTTAAACCAAGATTTGTACCAGCTCTGCTGAGCCTCTCGTTCTTTCTTTTGCTTCTCTAATTCTCTAACCCCTCTTGTACTTTGGATAAGGAGTCTCGGACTACTCCTGTGTGGTCTGCGTAAAAGCAACAGTCTTCTTCTAAAGCTGCACATATCCCTCCTTGCTGCATAGAGTATGTCTAAACCCCTTCTATTTTGTAACACTACTTCGGATAGTGATGACACTGATTTCTCTAGATACCTGATCAATGTTTCAATTCTGTCAAGATCCTCGTCTACTGCTGCTCTTAGGTCTGTAAATCCTTTCTGTTGTGTGACTAAGGCAGAGATTCTAGTACCTGCACCGGCAGCTCCTAATAGAGTCCTAATAGAGTGGCTATAGTGAGTGCGGTAATGGGTTCTCTTTTTTGCATGTGGTGGTGGGTGATTTCCCATTTCTGTTGTACCATGTTATCAGATTTGTACAGCACTCGAGGGATGACTATTACTTGAATACAATATTCTGCACTAGAGTTGAATATTGCTAGAGACAGGCATGGTGTTAAACCTGTTTTCGAGCACATCCACCAACCATTCTGGACTGGTATCACCCACCCTGTTTTTCTAGTTTCATTTGTCTGCGTTTCACATAGCTGTCTCATTGCTTTTGATACTTTTCCTATACAACTGCCCTTTCCCTGCACATGTTGGAGTGTCACCCCATTTTCTCTTTTTTTCTCAGCCCTCTTACATGCAGGGGAAGTAACTTCATTGCTATATTTGTATGGTTGATTTACAGCAATGGCTTCATAATAGGGTGGTCTGATGTTATAGCACAACCAACAAGCCTCTGTCATATTGGGGTTAGTCTCATTTAAAGCACGGTAGCTGGCTTGCACTATTTTCCACAGGGAGTCTTCAGGTTCAGAGGTTCCGGACTTTATCTTTCTGGCTCTAGGTTTAATTCTATTTTTGGTTTTTGTTGTCTCTCCCTTAATTACCTAATTTGGTCCCAGGGGATAGGATGGTTCTGGTATAGGTTCTTTCTTTATCGTTATTAAGCGCCCTCTATCTACGCCTGCTTCCCAGAGTCAGACTCCCCATGTTTTGCCTAGCAACCATCCCCTATCTCCGGGGTGGGTAACATTTATCATCAGGTACTGACAGGTTCCATGGGAGCCTATGCTGCCTGCCACAGAGCCTAGTGCTGGTGGAATACAACCATACAGTCCTCTTTGGACTTTAATGTACTTATCTATGCCATTGCCCGGTATCCAAGGAGCTATAGTCTCACAGCCCCAGTAACCGCAATAGTAGTGGTTGGGGAGGTTGCAATATCCTTTCCCGGGGTTTGAGCTAGGACAGAAATAAATTCCAACCAGATTTAGGCAGGGCTCCGTAGGAACTAAATCACATTGATAAGCAAGAAAAGTTGGTCCCCTTGGTACTATCTGAGTTTGAAGTACCCTTTCGTCTGACCATCTAATAAGCGTCCATTTATAGGGTCGATGTTGGTAACCTGATACAGCCGAGCAGTGTAGTAAGAGGGAGAATAGAGTTAGAGCTAGCCGAGAAAAGTGGGATCCAGGCACAGGGATAAGTACTGCATTTTTACCAATTTTTCCCTTCTTTTTGGTACTGTCTCGGGAGTGTGTGGAGCCTGGGTGTGTTGTATTGTTAGCATTGAGGCAGATGTTCCAGAGCATTAGCATTATCCCACTCATGGGGCTGTGCTCTCCACAAATTTGTACCTCTCTGCCTCGCTCGGCAACCCGATTGCCGCGGGCCCCGAGGATTACCATCTTCTCGGCAGCAGGGGTGTTCTTCAGGAGGCTTGGTGTTTTGCTTGGCTACAGCTATTTGCCTCTGCTTAAATGCTTCCCAATGTTTGGCTTTTACACCGGGTGTATCACACCATAACTCCTTAAGTACTTTCCAACAGCAAACAGAATGTATGTCAATTATTGGGGGAGCCGGCTCGTTAGAGTGATAACAGTAATTCCACAGCCGTATTCCTTTGGCAAAGATTTCCCACCACTGTCTTGAATGTTCCTCAATTTTTCCCTTTAACACTTTAAAATCTAGGGCCAATTTAGTTAACTCTGGCTCAGCCCTCCAACAGGGCGCACAGACTCCTCGGGGGAGTCTGCCACGGTGGCAATGGACCCACCACTGTTCTCGGCACACCCTACACACAAAGCAAATAAAAGGATAGCAGTTACAACCAGCTATTGTACACTGAATTTTAGGGTTTTCCAGGTTGGGATAGGCAAATGGGGCAGTTCCAGGTGCACTACTCAAGGGGATGTTCATTTATTGTCTCTTAAGGGTGACCTTCAAATTTCCTGGTTCGCTGGTTACTTTCCAGGACGACTCTCGAAGCGGTCCTTTCACTCGGCTTGCATGAGTCCAGCCCCGCTCCGCCATTCGAATGGCTGTTTCTGTAGTAAGCAAAACAAGATAGGGACCTTCCCAACGTGGGGTTAATGAGGACTCTTTCCAAGACTTGATTAGGACTTTGTCTCCTGGCTTTATTTTATGTATCGCTATCTCCAGGGGTGGTGTCTGCACAACTAGCCCCTTGGGTGTAATTGCTCCCTTCGAGCCATCAGCTGGACAATATATGACTCAATTTGTGTGTTCTCCAATTGAGGGTGATCCTGAGGGAGCTCTAGGTCATATGGCATTCCATATAACATCTCAAAGGGGGATATCCCTACATCAGTCCTAGGTTGAGTCCTTATGTTTAGTAAGGCTAGAGGGAGGCACTTTACCCATGACATTTTAGTTTCTAACATCAGCTTGGTTAGTTGTTTCTTGATTTCTCCGTTCATTCGTTCTACCTTTCCTGAACTCTGTGGATGCCACGGGGTATGGTATTCCCATTTTGTTCCCAAAGCAGAGAGGACTTCCTTAGCTATTTTTGATATAAAGTGCAGTCCCCGATCTGAGTCAATAGCCTCGATAGAGCCATATCTCGGGATGATATTCTCTGATAGGATTTTAACTACAGTTTGTGCAGTCGCCCTTGCTGTTGGAAACACCTCCACGAAGTGGGTCAGGTGATCTATAATTACCAACAAATACTTATATCTCCCCACCTTCGGAAGCTCGGTAAAATCTACTTGTATCCTGGCAAATGGCCTGTGGGCTAACTCTCTCCCTCCCAGGGGCTTGTTTCTTAGCTGATGTTTGTTCACCCTCTGGCATGTCAGACACTCACTCACAATCATCTTAGCCAAATTATATACTCCTATGCACATATATTTTATGGCAAATTGGTCTACTAATGCCTGAGTTCCCCAGTGTGTTTGCTGGTAGAACTTTTGCATGATTTTAAAAGCTAGAGGTTTTGGGAGAACTTCTCTCCCATCTGGGAGTTCCCAGCGGTTGTCTCTTGTTTCTTTGATCCCCATCTGGGATAACTTGTTCTTTTCTTGTATTGTAAAGCTCAAGATAGGAAAGTACCCGGTGTTTCCATGTGTGCAGCAATAGTCATACTTAGGGTTATTGCATACACAATAGAACGATTCAAACTTAAAGTCTTTCCAGCAAGCATAACATGGGACATCGCTAGGATTTTCTTTACAAGAGGAACATCGGAGCAGCATCAGGGCTGCCCGTTTAGCTTCCTGGTCAGCTAGATTGTTACCTCTTGTTAATGGATCTAGGCCCCTGTGATGGCCTCTCAAGTGAACTACTGCTATTCTTGTTGGTCCCCGTAAGGCCTGCAAAATCTGGGTTATTAATTCATGATGTACCAATCCCTTTCCTTGAGAGTTCATTAATCCTGGTTCTTCCCATATCTTTCCGAAGGTGTGCACAACCCCAAATGCATACTTAGAGTCTGTGTATATTGTTCCCACTTTCTGTTTCAGCAATTGTAAAGCCCTCATCAGAGCATATAGTTCACAGGCCTGAGCCGACCAACTTGGACTAAGGGGACCTGACTCTATTACATCAAAGGCTTTCCCATCTATAATTGCATACCCTGACTTTCGCTTTCCTTCTATGACTCAAGAAGAGCCATCTATAAACAGTTTTTCCCCTTGCTCAAGCTCCTCTTCCTCTAAATCTGGCCTTATTTTGGTTTGCTCTTCAATATTTAGCAAGCAGTCATGATTTATACAATCACTTGGTTTTCGGTATAAAAATTGGGCTGGGTTCTGTAAATTTGTCACCTCGAGTTCTAGTTTTGGTGACGAAATTAATATTCCCTCATATTTTAAAGGTCGGGCATCGGTGATCCATTTGTCTGCTTTCTGTTATAATATCCCCCTAATGTTATGTGGTGAAAGTATTTTGAGCTCTCCCCCGAAAGTGACTTTGTGAGCTTCCTCTACTAGCAAAGCTGCAGCCATCACCACCTGTAAACAGGTAGGCCACCCTCGGCTTACCGGGTCTAGTAATTTAGAGAGATATCCTACAGGCTTCTTTTCCTCAGCTTACTCTTGTGCCAATACTCCGTATGCCGTGCCCTCATCGGTATTGACAAATAAAAAGAAAGGTCTATTTACATCTGGCAAACTCAGTACAGGGGAATTTACTAAATCAGCTTTCAATTTTTCTAATTGAACTTCATCTTCTTGGGTCCATTTTAAGTGACCATCTTGGGGTGAGTTTATTATACAAAAACTTTACCTTTTTGATATAATTTTCTATCCATTGTCTACAATACCCCAGGAGACCTAACAGTTGCCTGACTTGTCTCTTTGTTTTGGGGGCCGTCAGTGAGAGAATCCCATTTACCCTTTCAGGGTCTAATTTCTTTGTTCCCTCTTTTAAAATGTGCCCCAAATATTTCACTTCCTCTTCAACAAACTGCAATTTTGATTTGGACATTTTCAGGCCTTGTAGGCTTAGGAAATTTAGCAGTTTAATACTTTCTTGTCTAACTGCCTCTTCACTGCTGTCTGCCAATAGTAGGTCGTCTACGTACTGGACTAGCTTCATCCCCTCACCTACATCATATTGTCTTAGTATTTGTTCAAGGGCCTGGCCGAATAGATTTGGGGATTCAGTAAATCCTTGGGGGAGGACCGTCCATCACAGCTGTTGCTTTTTGTGTGTCTCTGGGTCTTCCCATTCAAATGCAAAGTAATCCCTACACTCCTCTTTAAGAGGACAGGCCCAAAATGCATCCTTCAGATCTATTACACTGGACCATTGGTGATTAGGACCTAACTGGCTTAACAAGGTATGAGGGTTTGCTATCACAGGGAACCTGGCTATAGTCCTCTTGTTAATTTCTCTTAGGTCATGCACTAGACGATAGCTCCCATCAGATTTCTTTACAGGTAATATGGGGGTGTTAAAAGGGGACATACAGGGTTCTAGCAAGCCTCTAACAGTCTCTGAATTTCTGGTTTTAGCCCTTCCCTCCCTTCATGAGACAAAGGATACTGTTTCAATTGGATTGGTATTTCAGGGTTACTTATAGTCACTGCGAAGGGCTCAATATTCATTTTGCCAGCAGTTTCAGGGGTATACCAAACTTCTGGATTTATCTTCTCTTCATCTACTGGTCGGAAGGGACATAGTCTTACGGCCCAGGCTTTGTTACTAACCTCTAGAGTAATCCCCAACTCAATCATAAGATCCCTCCCTAGGAGATTATAATCTGCCTCAGGTAATAACAACAGTGACCCAACCCCAGTTTTGGTGGGAGTCTCAATTAATACATCTTTTATCACCGGTACCCCAAAGGGTTCTCCCTTGGCACCGACAACTTGGACAGTGGCCGAGGATACTTTACATCCACGGGGCAGTCTTTGAATAGTAGATCTTTCTGCTCCAGAGTCTACAAGGAACTCAATTTCCTGTTGCTGGGGACCCACTTTCAACTTTATCAAGGGCTCTGTGTTATGCTGGGTCCCCAGCAAATAGAGCTGACACCCCTAATCCTCTTGAAACATTCTTTCGTCTTTTATTGGCTGCCTGCACTCCCTTTTCGTATGCCCTCTCCTTCCACAGTAATAACATACTATTCCCTTTGAATTTCTAGGTTCCACCCTTTTCCAATCGCTAGATTCTACCCCCACTTCGAGTCTCTAGGTTTCACCCTCGACTCTGCCCTAGGGGAGAGTTCTTTTTGCTCTTTCTCCACAGCTACTCCCTTCCTTATAGCTGCTAGCAGAATCTTAGCCTGACGTTTCTGGGCCTCACGTACAGTTTCTGGGCTTCTCTCAACAATTCACCTACCTCCCTTTCTTGCCAATTTTCTAACTTTTCTAATTTCCTTCTGATATCCTCCCATGATTTTGCTACAAACAGCGTTTTTAACAAAGCCTGACCAGCTGGATTATCTGGATCTGTTCCAGAGTATAACTGAAAACTCTTTTTTAACCTTTCTAGCCAATCCATAGGGGTTTCATCTCTCTTCTGGTGTTCTCGATAAACCTTATTAATGCTCTGCCCCCAAGGGACCGATTCCCGTATCCCCTGCACGATTATGACTCTCAAGTCCTGCATGTGACCTCTACCCACTTCATTCTGGTGGTTCCAATTAGGTCGCTGGAGGGGCCACTTAGTATCTGCAGCTGGACCCTGTTGGTGTTGTTGATCCCAAATTCTCATTCCTGCCCTTCTGATCATGTCCTGTTCCTCTGCGGTAAATAGGATCCACAATATGGACTGTAGTTCGTCTCAGGTGTAAGTGTTAGGCCCTAGGAACTGGTCTATTCTTTCAGATACTTCCAGAGGGTCCTCCAACAAGTTCCCCATCTCTTTCTTAAATTCTCGTACATCCCCTGAGTTTAGTGGGACCGAAACAAAGCCCATTGCTGGCTGGGCTCCCCCCATGGCTACTTCTCTTAATGGATACAGATTACTCCTGTCTTTTCTCGTTTGGCTTCTAGTCACCCTCCTATTGTCTGGGGATCTCGGGGGAGAGTCAGGGTAATCTGGGAAGTTGTCTGGATGATCGTGGTCCCGGGCAGTTGGTGGTGCTGTCGGTGATGGTGGTGGGACAGGTTGTGTGGGAGGTGCGGGTGGTACATATGGAGGAGGGGACATAGGGATGTCATTTTTGCTTCTAGATTTCTTTTTTGTCACTTTATTCTCTTTGAGGGGGTACAAATTTATTCGTATCTCTGACCTAATCTACATATGAGCATATTCACTCTCCTCCAGGCTAAAAGGCTCTTTTGAATTAACATAGATGTTTAGAGCCTGACAAATCCAATCCTTGAGAGACCCAAATACTGGCCAATATAGATGATCTCTTCTAATTTGTTTCCCTCCCCAGACTTCCATACAATAATGTATCATTTTGGCTCTATCTTTTCCCTTCTTAGAGGGACAATTATCCCAATATTGCAATATTAGTCCCAACAGACTATCAGGTGGTATGGAGGGGAGCCTAAATCTCGACTCTGAGCCCCACCCCCCCTTCCCATGGAGTCAGAAGGCTTGCTATTCTTCTGCCCCATCTTCCGGAGTGCCTTCACACACACTCTCACACGCTCCCCCTGGTCGTGGCCCAGTCCCTCGCGGGAGATGGGAACCGCACTACTGAGTGGTTCGCATTCGCTTCGTCCACTTTGGATGTCTCACACACACACACTCCGGGCTACCCAACCCCAACCGAACGGATTACAAGGCTTATACTTACTCACTCCTGAGTCTTCGTCAGGATATCTGTGGCTACTCAGCTCCAACCGGACGGATTACTGGCCTACCTTTACTCACCCCTGAGTCTTCGTTTGGATCTTCGTGCACAAAGTTTATGGGGTTTGCCGGCTTTTTATTTACTTGCTACCAAATTTAGGTTCATCGGATAGAGGTTTTTGAGCTGAGGTGCCTCACACGGGGCCGCTGTTTCCAGCAGGGCACCTCCCCCAAGGGGGTCTCGGTCAAGTGCCTGCATCCGAGTCGTGGCACCAGATTGCTTTAGATTGGACTCACAGAACCAATACGGAGTTAAACCAATTAAAAATTTATAATTTATTAGCAAGCGGTAGCGAGGATGGCAGGGCTGGGCGGCCAAAGGCTCGCAGCTCCCCCCCCTTACAGTCCTTTTATAGGCCTTATCTTCTGGGTTACGTGTACCCTGCGCTGTGCAGCTTTCTGGGCTTCTTCTGCTGAGACAGAACATCTTGCAGAATGCCAAGGTTACAGATTACTTCTTATTTGGCCAGCGAACTTTTCCCACCTAAAACAACTTTCCCTTTGTTTTTAAGCAGTGTTAGCAAGATTTGCAATTTCTTTTTGTTCAAGAGGCCTTAGCAAGATTTTGATGAACAAACAGTATTCTTTTTATTACAATACTGATCGCTAGCAGTTCCTAATACAGTTCTGAATGGATATGAAAATCAAGACACTTTATGGCTGACAATCAATCAGACTCTATCCCTAACCCCCACCCCACCATTTCCCTCATCCAACTCCTGGGACTCAAGAGCAGCCTTGTGCAAATCTCAGCTTCCTCCACTCCAGGCTGCACCTGCAGCTTTCAGCTCCATGGCACAAACTCCCAGCTGCTTTCCTTGGAGAAGGAGCTGCCTGAGACACAGAGGGATGTTCATTTATTGTCAGCCAGCAAAACCAGGGCAAGAAAAAGCTCCATAAAAACCAAAAGTCTTTCTTCTGCTGTATATTAAATACAAATTGTCTCTGCTCATGTCCACCTTCCACAGCATACAGTCTAAGACCAATGGAAAACACGTTCTGTGCCCAGCACAGATCCCACGATCCCCCAAACCCTCCCTGCCCCAATTCTGTCCAGATTTGCTCTTTGCACACACGAGTCACACACTGAAGTCATGAGCTCCCTGCATGGCCAGAGGGAGGAAAAGAGAGAAAGTGGATGAAGAGCTCTCTTGTGCAGAGCTACAGCTGCACTAATCCCAATATTCTGGGGTCACAGGATCTTGATCCAACACCCTCTGCAGCATCTGTTCCCTGGGGGTCCTGGTTCTGGGCTTGGGGTTCTGTGCCTGTTCTCATCAGGGGCTCCTGGCTGTGAGCTCTGAATCCCAACAATGGCTCAGGGTCCTTGCTTTGGGCATGAGATCCTCCAGTGCCCACCAGTGCCTGGGGGATGTGGATCCTCTTACCTGGCTCACCTGGAGCTGCTCATGGCCATCCCACAGTGGGCACAGGGTCCCACGGATGCCCAGATGGGGTCACTGTGTCCCCTGGGGAGGACATGCCCAGGGACAGAGCCAGGGAAGCAACAGGAAACCAGAGCCCAGGGCAGGATGTGACTCATGTGGGCACTGGGACATGAAGATGATATGAGCACATGTCAGGGGTCTTGGGATGCCTCAGGTGTCCTGGCACAGCACGAGATGGGTAAATTCCCCCAAAGCCTTGTTCCCTGCCCAGTCCCACAGGGATTTCATTTGGGACTGTGCGGCTGTGGGGCTGAGCCTGGCAGTGCTGGACATGCTGCCCATTGCCAAGGAGGAGTGGCAGAGGCCTGGACAGATCTGCAGCCACAGCAGGTGATCTGGGGACTGGAGGGACAGTGTGGCACCCATGGAACAGCCTGGCATCACTGGGAACAGTCTGGCAGATATTGGACATCTTGGCACCCATGAGGACAGAGTGACATCCGTGGGGAAAGCCTGACATCCTGGGGGATGCCCCACCAGCCACCTCTGCCTCCTGCACCCCAGTAGCTCCGGGGTGCTGGTGGTGCCTGTGGTGGGGGTCTCATGGTGTGGGGACATGGGTGAAGGTGGTGTCACCCTGGCGGTGTCCCCTCAGAAGCGCCAGCACTTGTGCGACTTACCCAACATCACCACTGTCAGCACCGAGCAAACAGCGAGCCGGGAGAGCAGCCCAGTGGAGAACCAGCTTTTCACCCTCCCCAGGGCGGACAGCCGGCTGGTGGTGAGCTGGGGGGTTTGGGGACCCCGGGGGACCCCGGGGGACATGGGGCTGTCCCCACGCCTGGCACAGGACGGGGAGTTCCCCACGCTGAGGGAGGCTCGTTCCTTCGTGGCTCTCCTCCATGGCCACTCCCGGCTGAGGGAGGATGCCCAGCACTCCTTCTGCAGGGAGGTGACCTCTCCCCAGCTCCTGGGGGACGTGGCAAACCAGTGCCACGGGGCCATCAGGGGGTGCCAGGACCCCTGAGCAGCCCCAAGCCGGAGGTGACAGGGAAGGGAGGTGACAGAATCACCCCGGGAGGGGCAGGTCCTCATCCCAACCCCTGGGCACCGCGGGACCTGCGGGGCTTGGGGACACCGTGGTGAGGGATGGGCACAGGGGGTGGGCAAAGGGGGTGACCATTGTGTCCCTGAGGGTGACCAGGGCCATCCCTGCCCTTGGCAGCACCGAGTTCGCTGTGACCAAGCTGGAGGTGGCTGGGGGTGCCCCGGGGGTGTCCCTGCTGTGCCACAGCCCCCAGGCCTTGGACAGTTCCTTGCTGAGTGTCTGTGTCCAGGTGAGACCCCCCATGGCACCCCCGGGGGTTTGGCGTGGCAAGGACCTCACAGGGCCCTATCCCCATTAAGGAAACACAGCCCTGGCACCCATGGGGACAGTGCCATGGGGACAGTGCCATGGGACAGTGCCATGGGGACAGTGCCATGGGGACAGTGCCAAGGGGACAGGCAGGCCCTGGGGCTGCTGTGGGCACCCATGGGGCAGGAGGGGTTTTGGGGCTCCCAGGGGGTCCCTGCCCTGCTGAGCCCTTCAGTCACTCCACAGTTACACTCCAGCCAGGATTCCAAGCGGTGCTAGATCTGTCAGGACAAGGACAGACACTTGTGGCTGTCAGGGGTGGCATGGAGGTTCTGCAGCCTTTGGGAGCTGCTGGGCACCTCTGGGCACTGGGGGCTGCAGACAGAGGGGGCCAAATGTGCCTGGAGGCCACCTGTCCATCCTGCCCCAAAGGTGACACTGGGGGACATTCCAGAGAGGGGCTGTGAGGTCACAGACCAGCTGTGATGTCCCAGAGAGGCTGTGTGATGTCCCAGAGGGGGCTGTGTCATAGCAGCACCACTGTGGCTGTGTCATAGAGCCACAGAGCAGCTGTGATGTCAGAAAGGGAGGGTGTGACATCACAGAATGGGTTGTGTGAGGTCACAGAGGGGCCATGACATCACGGAGTGTGCTATCTGAGGTTGTCGAGCATCTGCAACATAGAGGTGACCGTAACATCCCAGGGAAGACTGTGACATTGAGGGGGCTCTGTGGCATCACAGGGTGGCTTTATGACATCACAGAGCCACCGTGTGTGACATCACAGGGGGCTGCGTAGGGTCACTGGGGAGGTCACTTCACCCCAACCCCCTCTCACAGTCCCTCCCCAGAGAAGTCCCCTGTCCTGCCCTGCACAGTGGTGTCCCCTGTCCCCCCGGGTCCCTTTTCCCCCCAGTGCTGCAGCCTTTCCCAGAGGATGTTCCACAAACAACCCCCCAGAGCCAAACACAGGGACAAGGGGGCTGGGGCTGTGTGACCAGGGAGGACATCAAGGATGTGGATTCTCCAGGTCACTGTGGCCTGGTTTGTGTTCCCCAGGGCAGGAAAGATGTCTGGCAGCTGCAGCAGGGTCAGTGAAGAGCCTCCAAGTTGGGGCTGGAGTCCTTTGGCTGTGAGGAGAGGCTGAGGGAGCTGGGCTTGTCCAGCCCAGAGAAGGGAAGGCTGAGGGGCTCCTCATCCCAGCCTGGCAGTGCCAGCGAGGAGGTGATGGAGAACACAGAGCCAGGCTCTTCACCAGGGTGCCTGGGGGGAGACAAAAGACAATGGGTGGGAGGGGAAAGAGGGGAGGTTCAGCCAGGACAGGACAGGAGGAGAAAGAATGAGTCAGGCTGGTTTCAGCATTTCCTCAACACAAAAGGAACCAAATCCTCCTTCTCCATCCACCATTGACAGCTTTGCAAAAGGGTCGTTGTCGGAACTGTTTTACCTCCAGTCCAGGCACAGCATAGTGATACAATTTAACTCTGTTAATATCTATGACAGCATCATCTTTGTCTAAAACTGATTTTGTGTAGAAATTCCTTGGGAGTGGTGGACACATGAGATGCTGCTGGGATGTCACACAGAGCTGAGGAAGAGCTGTGATGGTTATTAAAATGAGTCATGTTCAACTTCTGTTTCTTGGCCATGAAGAGAAACTTTCTGTGCCTCTGAGTCTCACCAGTTCCTGACCCCAAAGGACACAAACCTGATCACTTGTGATTCCCACTCCAGTGGTTGCACTTGCACCTCCCTCCATCCCCAGAGCAGAGCTCCCTTGTCCCACAAAGTCCCTGGCAATGGAGGGATGAAGCAAACAGGACAGGCTGTGGGGATCAGGGCCAGGGCACAGCCAGGGATTTGGTGTGGTTGTGACCCCAGGGCAGGACGCTGCCCTTGGCCTTGCTGAACCTCATCCAATTGTCCTGGGCCCATGGCAGCAGCCTGTCCAGATCCCTCTGCAGAGCTTCCTGCCCTCCAGCACAGCCACACTCCCACCCAGCTTGGGGTCACCTGGCAACTGACTGAGGGTGCCCTCGGTGCCCTCATCCAGATCAGCAATAAAGAGATTTAACTGAAGTGGCCCCAATCCTGAGCCCTGGGGACACCCTGGGTGTGACTCCATTGCCCAGCACTCCTTCGGCCTGGCCATGCAGACAGATTTTAACCCAGGGAACAGATGCTGCACAGGGTGTTGGATCAAGTTCCTGTGACCCCAAAATATTGGGATTAGTGCAGCTGTAGCTCTGCACGGGAGAGCTCTTCATCCACTTTCTCTCTTTTCCTCCCTCTGGCCATGCAGGGAGCTCATGACTTCAGTGTGTGACTTGTGTGTGCAAAGAGCAAATCTGGACAGAACTGGGGCAGGGAGGGTTTGGAGGCATGTTGGGATCTGTGCTGGGCACAGAACGTGTTTTCCATTGGTCTGAGACTGTCTGCTGTGGAAAGTGGATTTAATATAGAGCAGACTTTTTTGTTTGGTTGGTGTATATGGGTTTTTTTTTTTTGTTTGTTTGTTTGTATGTTTGTGGGGTTTTTTGTTTTTGGGTTTTGGGGTTTTTTTGTTTTGGTTTTTTGTTTTTTTTAATGGAGCTGTGCCTTCCTTTGGTTCAGTTTGCTGACAATAAATGAACATCCCTCTGTGTCTCAGGCAGCTCCTTCTCCAAGGAAAGCAGCTGGGAGTTTGTGCCAAGGAGCTGAAAGCTGCAGGTGCAGCCTGGAGTGGAGGAAGCTGAGATTTGCACAAGGCTGCTCTGAGTCCCAGGGGTTGGATGAGGGAAATGGTGGGGTGGGGGTTAGGGGGTTAGGGGGTTAGGGTGGTTGGTTGTCAGGCATTAAGTGCACCAAGTGGCACCAAATTTCATGTCCATTCAGATTGCATTAGGAGGTGCTAGCAATCAATACCAACTGGAGATTGCTGATATCAATCTATAAACAGGAAAAGAAAATTGAACAGGGCAAAACAATTCTCTCAACATTGTTTTAAATACAGTATATTCACTGCCAATATACTTCTGAAACCTGTATAATTAACTACAAAACAATTGAAAACTTAAATTATTCCCAGGAGCTTGTCTGGTTCGGGTGTTTTGAAATGTTAATGAGCTTTTCTCACTGAATTCCTGAAGTGAAGAGCTGAAGGCTGAACAAGCCTCTGGAGAAAGAAAATTCAGCAGCAACCTCCAAGTTGCTGAGGAGGTCAGCAGCCCCCACTGAGCCCATCCCTGCCAAGAGACCGTGGGGGCAATGAGCAGCCAAGGAGAGCATCCCTGGGGCTGGGGAAGCAGAACTCAGAGGCACCAGCGGCTCCAGGTGGGAAATGGACTCTGGAATGTGGCTGTGAAAGCCCTGCCTGGGCTTGGCCAAGCAGGACAGCCAAGGCCTGACCCCCATGCCCTGGCAATGGGGATCGGTGGCCTCACAGGATGCTCGTGGCTCTCCCGGAGCAGTGGGATGTGGGGTGTGGGATGGTGAGGGCAGGAGAGCAGCAGGAGCCCTGCAAAGCTCTGTGGGCTGGGGGAGGAGGCCACAAGCCCTGGGGCTGCAAGGAACTGGTGTCTTCTCATGGGCCTCAGTGGCAGGGACAGCAGCCACAGCCAGGGGACACAAATGTCATTGCTGCTGGCAGGGGGTGGTCCCAGTCCCCTCCAAGGCCTTTGGTCACCCCAGTGCAGCTCTCCTCCCCTGGCCTAGGCCTGTGCTGCTTCCCTTGCAGACTTTACCCACTGCCCCATTTCCCCACCTCCCTCTGACCCTGGGAGCTCCCAAAGCTTTCTTCATATCCCTCTGTCCTCCCTTGTTGATGCTTCAGACAAAAAGCTGTGTTTGGCTGAGGAATGGCCAATTCCTGTGGGATTCCCAGCTCCTGCCTTCTTCCCACACCCTGCTAAAGCTCCTGTGGCACCCAAGCTGTCCCAGGCACAGCCTTGCTGGAATCTGCTCCTTCTCTCCCTCTCCCAGCACTGAAATCCATGTCCCATCTGCAGCCCTGCAGAGCAGCCCAGCCCTGTCTGGCCCTGCAGCAGGAACTGGAGGCACTGGAGGTCAGGGACAGCGACTCTGGGTCTGGAATGCTCAGGAGATGCTCAGCTTGGGCAGCTCCTGCAGCCCCAGGGCCAGGGCAGCCTCTTGCCAGGGCTCCTGTGCACACCCACGGGCTCCTGCTCTTCTCCTGGCACATCCCAGCTGCCCACAGAGCCTTTCCCAGGGGATCACGGCTGTGCTGGCCTGAGCAGCCATTGCTGCAGCCCCTGCCCTGCTCCCCACAGCCCCACAGAGCTGGGGGTGCTGCTCTGCAGAGCACAGGGGCTGTGCTGCCCGGGGCCATGGGCTGCCTCTGCTGGGCTCTGCTGCTCCAGCTGGACACACAGGCAGCTGATGGTGCTCCCTGCACTCACCCCTCCCTCACGAGCTCTGCTGGGGCCATGGAGGCTGCTCAGAGGTGCCTGCCTTGTTCCAGGCCTGCCAGATGGCCTTGGGGCTGCCCTGGATCCTCCTGGGGAAGTTCCCTGAGGGTCAGAGGAGTCACTGCCCAGACTGCTTTCCTGTCCCTGCTGTGTCCCCTGGGGCTGCAGAGCTCTCATGGGTCACAGCAGACATTCAGTTCTTTATCTCTGGGTGACCCCAGCCTGGACAGGCCTGTGCCCAGTGAGCTCCAGGCACTGCTGATCCCTGGCACACACTGTCCCTGCAGCTCTCCTGTGTTCTCCTGGCAGCTCCCAAGGTCCTTCAGACAAGCATTCCCCTGCCATCAGCCCTGGCACAAGCTGGAGAGCCCCAGGAACGTTCATCACAGACTATTCACCATCTGATGGGCACTGGCCACCAACAAGCAAAACCTGACCCAGACCTGAGTCCCCTGAAGGCCACACTGGCACCCTGATCTCATCCCACTGAGCCCTGGGAGAACAAGGAACACAAGGAGCTGCTTTAGAGTCTATTCCTTGGGCAAGTTCCTGACAGTGACTTTGGAGAGAGAGTACAGCCTTCCTGCAGTGCCCTCAGGAGATGCCCTTTGCTGCTGGAACTGCTGTGGTGGAGCCCAGCTGTGTCCCTGCAGTGCCCATGGCCTGTCCCTGCCTGTGCTCACAGCACAGACACACAGCAGGGCTGTCACCAAGCTGCCAGAGCACTCAGGCCTTACACACACAGAAGGGCTGGGGAGTGTGGAGCTGGGGAGAGCAGATGTGGGAAGAGCCAGGGCCATTGTCCCTGGCTGTGCTGCTGTGCTGGGAGTCTCTTCCCTCCACCTCTGCTCACAGGCACTGCCCCTGGAGAGACAGAGGAGGGCTCAGGAAGCATCTTTGACACACAAGTAAGGGCAGTCAGTTGTTTTTATTTAAATACATGGGGAACTAGCCTCTTAAAAGTTTTTGTGTTTCAAATGAAAGGCAGATGTTCATGTAAAAATGCAAGGAGTAATAATATAGTATTTTATAAAAAACATTACAACATTAGAAAAATTGTAAGAAAAAGTACCAGTGAAAAGGAGAAATAGGAAAAAAAAAGGCTGAGATTGTAAAGAGTTTCATCCTGAACACTCTGAAGCAGAAAAGAGAGTTTAGTGCTTCTGAAAAGATACAATCATCAGTTTCCTCAGGGCATCTTTGAGCTCCTGGTTCCTCAGGCTGTAGATGAGAGGGTTCAGTACTGGAGGCACCACTGAGTACAGAACTGAAACTGCCAGATCCAAGGATGGGGAGGAGATGGAGGGAGGCTTCAGGTTGGCAAAAATGCTAGTGCTGATGAACAGAGAGACCACAGCCAGGTGAGGGAGGCATGTGGAAAAGGCTTTGTGCCGTCCCTGCTCAGAGGGGATCCTCAGCACAGCCCTGAAGATCTGCACATAGGAGAAAACTATGAAAACAAAACAGCCAAGCCCTAAACAGGCACTAACAGCAAGCAGCCCAATTTCCCTGAGGTAGGATTTGGAGCAGGAGAGCTTGAGGATGTGTGGGATTTCACAGAAGAACTGGCCCAGGGCATTGCCATGGCACAGGGGCAGGGAAAATGTATTGGCTGTGTGCAGCAGAGCATAGAGAAAGCCACAGGCCCAGGCAGCTGCTGCCATGTGGGCACAAGCTCTGCTGCTCAGGAGGGTCCCATAGTGCAGGGGTTTGCAGATGGACACATAGCGGTCATAGCTCATGATGGTGAGGAGGGAAAGCTCTGCTCCTAAAAAGAAGAAAACCATAAAGACCTGAGAAGCACATCCTGAGTAGGAGATGTCCCTGGTGTCCCAGAGGGAATTGTGCATGGCTTTGGGGACAGTGGTGCAGATGGAGCCCAGGTCAGTGAGGGCCAGGTTGAGCAGGAAGAAGAACATGGGGGTGTGCAGGCGGTGGTTCCAGGCTACGGCGCTGATGATGAGGCTGTTGGCCAGGAGGGCAGCCAGGGAGATGCCCAGGAAGAGGCAGAAGTGCAGGAGCTGCAGCTGCCGTGTGTCTGCGAATGGCAGGAGGAGGAAGTGGCTGATGGAGCTGCTGTTGGACATTTTGAGCCTCTGGCCATGGGGACCTGTTCAGGGAGAAGACAGTAACAAGTCATGAGAGGCTTTCCTGAGCAATGTCCCAGCCCTTTCTCCCAGCCCTCCCACTCTGTGCCACCCAATTTCCCTTTTCTCAGAGCTCTTCCTCCAGCCCCATGCCTGCAGCTCTGCTGGGATCTGGCCCTGTTGCTGTGACAAGCAGTGGCTCTGCCCATGGACACCGAGGAGTCAGCTCTGCTCTGTAACATTGGGGTCATGGCAATGGGGGACAGGGACCAGTCCTGGGTTGGACTTCCTCAGACCAAACTGCCCCTAAGGCAGAGGAGCTTGGCAGAATCTCCTTTCCCAGAGCTGAGGAACAGTGACAGCCAAAGGCAGTTTGAGAGAATTTCCTGCTGGGCTCAGGGAGAACAGAGAGAACTGTGCAAGGCAAGAGGATTGGCTGTAACTCAGTGAAAGGTGAGGGGAGCTGCTCTGTTGCTCCATCTGTTCCCAGCTGCCCTTTCTGAGATCAAGGGCACTCACTGTGTTCCCCTGAAAATCACCCTGACACAGCTGAGAGCAGAGGGACTCACAGCAGAGGCAAATGGCTCAGCCTTTCTCAGAGTCTCAGCCCCACTGCTGACCAAGGACACTCCTGTCCCCCAGTGTCCTCTGGAAGGCAGCTCACAGCTTGGATGGACACCCCGAGGACACACCAAGGGTCCTGGCCATGGAACTGCTTGAGGAGAGTCATTTCATTGCCAGCCTGCCAGCCTGCCCTGCCCAGAGCTGCCCAGGGCAGAGGGAGCTGGGACACCTCATTGCTGTGCTCACCCTGCACAGGAGGAGCCCCAAGGGCTGCGCCTGACCCTGCAGCTGCAACTGCCATTGCCAGAGAGCCTGTCAGCAATGCCAGGAGCAGCTGAGCAAGGCAAGGAGAGAGACAGCCGAGCCCTGAGGAAAAGCCTTTCCCTGCCCAGCCCTGCCCAGCCCCTTGCAGGCAGCAGCAGTGCAGGACAGTCGCCCTCAGGCCCTGGTCAGCAGGGAATGGGCAATGGCAGGAGAGATGCCCTTCATCTCTGGTGCTGCTCTGCCGGCCCAGGAGGGGACTGAGGGCCCCGAGCCCCCGGGCTGAGGGCTGTGCTGGCTGCGAGGGGACACAAGAGCTCTGCTGCTCAGGGCAGTGTGTGCACTGCAGGGCAGGGCCGGCAGGTGCCACATGTCTCCTGCAGCAGGGCTTCCCTCAGCATTGGCTCCCTCCCAGCCTGCCCAGGGCTCTGCTGCTGGAGCTGTCCCAGCCGGGAGCTGTTGCTGTGGCCCCGGGCTCCTTCCCTGCCAGTGCTGCCAGAGCCCAGCCCAGCCCCTGGGCCAGCTGTGCCCTGCAGCCCCTCGGGGGTGCAGGGATTAAAGAGCAGCTGGAAGCTGGGCATGAGCTGGAGCTCTGAGCAGCGCTGGCCCACACAGCACCCTGTGCACAGCAGCAGGACCTGCCCTGGCAGGAGTCACTCCTTGCAGCCACAGCTCCACTCCACCCTCCGTGGGGAGCTCCCAGGCAGGCTGAGAGCTGCCCCTGGCAGGTGGCAGATCCCCTGCCCTGGCAAAGAGCCCTCAGGGCTGCAGGAGCTGCTCTGCAGGACAGCCCTGGGCACCCCTGGCTGCACCCCCACCTTCCCAGCCTGCAGCCACCCCTGGCAGCAGGAGCTGTCCTGCCCTGTCCCTCTGACGGTGCCCAGGGCAGCCCCGCTCTGCAGCACATCCTCCCCCAACCCAGAAACACCAGCAGAGCCATCCTTACAGTCATATCAGTGCTGTCATGTGTCAGCTTTAGGAGATCCCTGCAGCCAGAGACTTACTGTGTCAGAGGTTGTGAAGATTTCTCCATGAATAAGCTCAGAATTGTCCTTCCAGTTGCTTTAAGCCTCTGTCTGCTTCACTCCTCTCAGGTACCTGCAGGCAGCACCCTCAGCCCTGCTGGGCTGGGAGAGAAACTGCTCCTCAGGAGAAATGTCTTTTTGAAGCTCTTCTTGGTTACCAGGAGTTCCCTCTGTGCCAGGATCCCAGCCCAGCTCAGCAGCACAGCAACAGCACAAGGACTGTAATGAGCCTCTTGGGGTTTTGGTGCTGAGGCCCTGGACATCCGTCACTGGGAGGGAGTTACAGAAACCTCTCACGAATTCAAAGTTAGAATCAAATGTCAATGTTTCTGGAAGTTTTAATGGGTCCCAATGAGGGACATGACTGAGAAAGTGTCCCCAGGTTCCACTTAGAGGAAGAATTTGGAGGCAGTGATGACAGGGTGGGACAAACAGAAGTCAATTCTTGGTGCCCTTTGGCACAGCAGCTTCTGTACCACCAAGAGCTGTGAGGAGACACCTTGTCCTGAGGCACTGGGGCTCCTGGCACATCCCCAGCAAGGCTGGGCACTGTCAACCCCTTGTCCTTCCTTTAGCACCCCCCACACCCCCATCCCAGTGGCCTCAGGGATCTGCTGGAAGGAGTCCCTGGGAAGCCTTGGTCAGGAATGGCCCTGGGGGCTCCTTCATGCTCCCAGGGACTGCAGGTTTGTCAAAGAACTTTGGGATTTGCTTTTGCCTTGGAATCTCTGAGAGCTTTGTTCAATCATGGCCTCCAATTATCTGCTGTAACGAGTCCCTTGAGATTCTCTGTCAGTAACAACACTGAGTGGGGCTCATTAATGCTTCAAGGTACTCAGGGTTTATTAAAGTCCTTCTTTTTGACCCTGAGTCTCTGAGAGGTTTGTGCAACACTGGCCTCCAATTATCTGCTGTAATTAGTCCCTTGAGAGCCCTTGTTAGTAATGACACTCAGTGGCCTCATTAATGTCTCGAGTACTTAATTTTTTAAAGGTATTTTCCTTTTTCCTTTTCCCACTGATTCTCTGAGAGGTTTTTGTGCAATCATGGCCTCCAGCTCTCTCCTCCAAGGAGTCTATGGGTAGCCTGTGTTGGTTATGGACCTCAGTGGGAACCATTAATGCTTGGAGACACTTTAGGTTTTTCTTCTGCCTTTGACTCCTGGAAAGGTTTGTGCAACCTCCTCTCAGGTTTGCCCTGAGGTTCAAGGGCTCAGCACCAAATGCACCACAGAGCTCATTAGGATCAAGCAAGTCCTGACACACCATGGCTCTGCCTTGATCTCCCCCTGGTCTATTGCAGTTCATTAGGAAGGTTTTCTGCTACAGTTATGGAGAAATAGTTCAAAGAGCTTCTAAGAAATATACATTCCTATTTTAATGGGTGCCTTTTATTACATTTCTCTTTAGAGAAGAGGTGAATGCAGCATTCTGAGGTCTGACCCAGTGTGGACAACCTTACTCCACATTCCCCAACCCCATCCTTTCTGTCCTCACTCACCTGGGAGCTGCTTTGCTTAGAGAACTGGCTGCACTCAGGAAAAGAGGGGTTTTCATATTTTTTTTTTTTTTTTTAAGCAGTCTGAAACTCCTAAGTTTCCCCACTGAAAACAGACACACTCCTCAAGTGTGTGCCAAGCCCAAGCTGCCACCAAGGAGGTTCCCCTTCCCCAAGCCAGGCAGAACTCTGCAAGGAATGTTTTGGACACACAAGAAGTTCTACAATAAACACAAATCAAGAGTTGGCTGAAGGCAGAATTAGACCAACTGCTGAAGGACAGACAAGCTTTGAACTCCCTGCAGCTCAAAGCACCAAGGGGTTGTTGGGAGGTGTGTGAGTGAGCCAAGAGTGAGGGGAAGGGAAATGCAGAGAGCCCTGGAAGTGCTGCTGTGCAGCCAGGCTGCTGGGAAGGGCACTGCAGCCCTGCCCTGGGCCAGGACTGAGGGTGGATTCTCATCCCAACCTGCACTGGGCCATTGCAAGGGGCTGTTGCCATGGTCACTTCACTGAGCCCACGGCAGCAGCCCATTGCTCAGGGCTGGTGTCACTGCCCAGAGGCACAGGGGATCCATGGCTGGGGTTTGTGCCATGGCCACCTGCCCTGTGCCGCGCTGGCTGGGCAGGCGCCGCGGAACCAACAGCAAAGCCCAGTGCCAGGGCCAAAGGCCAGGTCAGCCTGACAGAAAGGGTCAGTGCTGGGGACTGTTTCCATGGCAACCAGCACTGGGATGTGACACCTGGGTCACTTCTCATGGCAGTTGCCATGGAAACCCCTTGCAGGGACTGATGGCAGGGACACTTGCACTGTGACACTGCTGGGCTCGGGTGCATGGCAACCACCATAGGGCATCATTGGTACAGAGGTTGCCATGGCAACCACCACAGGGCATCATTGGTACAGAAGTTGCCATGGCAACCACCACAGGGCTACACTGTGCAGGTGTTGCCATGGCAACCACCATAGGGCATCATTGGTACAGAGGTTGCCATGGCAACCAGCACAAAGCCCTGTTCTACTCTCCAATGTCAGGACAACCTGCAGGAGACACTTTGCTGAGGTTGGGTTCATGGGACCTGTTGTGATGGGGATT
Source organism: Lichenostomus cassidix (assembly GCF_008360975.1). NCBI lineage: Eukaryota > Metazoa > Chordata > Aves > Passeriformes > Meliphagidae > Lichenostomus > Lichenostomus cassidix. The sequence continues at coordinate 2,383,064 of NW_028147597.1, forward strand.
GTCACTGTCACCTGCACTCAGGGCCGGGCTGGGCTGTGTTGCCATGGACATGAGCACTGTGCCACAGCTGGCTGCCATGGCAACCATCCCAAGGTCCCCTGGCCAGGGTCAGGACATGAAAAGGAACCCTTGGAGCCATGGTGATGGGGGATGGCCATGGGGTGCTGGTTTGGGTGGGGCAGAGGGAATTTCCTTCCCAGGGCTCTCTCTGGGGCTGTTTGGGGCTGTGCTGAGCACAGGGTTGATCACACAGAGATGGTTTTGTTCTTGCTGAGCTTGCACAGAGCCAAGGCCTTTCCTGCCCCTCGTCCAGCCATGCTGGGAAGGGGCTGGGGGTCCGTGGGGGTTGGGAGGGGACACAGGCAGGACAGGTGACCCCAACTGACCCCGGTGATATTCCAGACCATAGGACATCACGCTCAGTGTATAAAGTGGGGGAACAAGGAGGAAAGGGCAGCATTTGGAGTGATGGTTTTTGTCTTCCCAGGTAACACTGAGGCAGGAAGGGCCTTGTTTTGATGGTGGGCAAGGTCAGGATCAAAGACACAGACACCAACTGAAGGAACAGTGTAATTTATATAATTGCAAAACTTCAGAGAATGACAAAAGGGTAAGTTCAGCAATGTACAAAACCATTTGCAAAGAATTACAAAAGGAGAAACTCGGCAATGCACCCAATCAGCACTACCAAAGATTGCCTGCAGTGATGAAGAAAGATCCATCACCAGTTACCCTCAGACTTTACCATCACCCAGATCCCCTCATCAGCTGGGGAAGCTGTCACAGCCAAGGACTGCAGAGCCACTGCCAACAACTGGCAATTCCTGCAGATGCATCCACCCACAGGTGAGGCTTCCAGCCTGGCTGGGAGAGGGCCCAGCTGTGACAGTGCTGAATAAACACACTGACAGCACTGCTAGTGCAGGAACATCTGGTTTCATCCTCCTCTTGGCTTCTCCCAAAGTCTTGCCAGGGCTCAAGGAGGAACCAATGGAGTTGACTTTGATCTACACCCCAAACAAGGTCAGATGGGGCCTTGTCTGGTTTTTACATACAGAACAGTAAATCCATGTTTCACCAATGAACAGCTACAAAGATCATTTTGCTAATACTACTTTGTTAATGAGGAGATACAAAGATAATGTTTGGTTGGAAGTTTCATTGAGAGGTCACCTTTGGCTCAGGGCCTGTTGTTCAGGCCTTGGTACTTCAGTTGGTCCTTGGACCTAGAGATGAATTACAACCTTCGTAACAATTCTTTCGATCATACAACCTTAGATTTAGGTATTAGGCATAAAGGCATTGCCTCTTGCTCTTTAGTTAAGCGCTCTTCAAGTTCATTACTCCAATTTATAATTCGCATTCTCTTTCAAACATGCCTCATTAGTTGCTATTCTTTACGTTATCTATCAAATCTCCCTTTCTTCTTGAGACTCTGTATCTTTTTAGAGAAGTCTAAAGTCTCCATTTTCCAGCACAAAGTGCTACAACAACTCTAACATGGAATCATAATACCCCAAGTACACACACAATTATTACTGCCATGAATGCATTTTGCAGCAGCCTCCAGCTTGGCAGCCACAAAGCCAATCCAAGATGAATTTTCTTCTTTCTGCCACTCTTCTACTTCTCTTTCTATTGAGGTGATTCCTGATTGTTGGATTTCAAACCCATCACTGATAGAAGTACAACATTCCTGTCCTAAAACAGCACAGGTTCCTCCATGCCCAGCAAGCAGATAATCCAAGGCCATGCAGTTCTGTAGAGCCCCACTGGTGTTTGTTGGAGCTCTCAGGATGTGCTGTTCAATATTTTATTAGCATCATTTGCTACTTCTTCTGATGATCTATTTAACTTGTAACTGTATACTCCATAGGATAAGGCAGTGCACATAGGGCATATGGTGAACCAGAATCTTTGGCTTTGTGAAATCAAAGGCACTCTTTGGGTGGGAAATGTTCTCTTGGCCCCAAATCTTCCCTGTGATTGTTGCCAAAGTACCCTAAATGGTGGCACTGCAGCTGACAGTGGTGTGACACTGACACTGACCAGCTCCAGCACCACAAGTTCTACTGACATTGTAAGTAATTCTAAACCATATAAATCCTTCCATATTTTGGCCTCTAACTATAACAGGGTTCAGTTCCTCCTGAAGTGAAATCTTATTGAATCCTGTAAAACTGATCATTGTATTCTTTTGTTCCAAGCACAGTTTTCTTTAACTGTCCCTTCACTGACTCCATTACAAGTCAGAGCCCATTGACAGAGTTCTGCCACCCCACAGGATGGGCCCTGCAAGGGAATCCCATTCCTCCCAACATTGGTTGGGAACATATCCTGCAATTAGTTACGTGGAGTATTTTGGCTACTTTGATCTTTACATTTTCATATGAATTTCCATGACTAATCCCTTGGTGAAACTCCAGAGGTGTTTCTGGCAAACAAAGATTCTGGTTGATTACAAGATACAACTTACAGACATCAGTAGTACTTTAGTGACAAGGTTATTCAATCTTTTTCCTCAATCTCTATTGGGTTAAGAACAATAATTCCATTATCCATGGAGCTGGCTCCTTTTTAATTCCAGAATAATGCCCCAAGGTTCTTTGCTGTTCAGCTTCACTGCTGTGTCTGTGGGTAACAAGGCTTGGTGGCTCCTTTCCCCTTCGGCTGCAGAGCTGCCAGGTCCCAGTCCTTGAGGTGCTCCAGGCTCCTGGCGGAATTCGTGTGGAAGTCACTCAGTGTCACATCAGCCTTCACATGGAGCCCTGTGGATCAGAGCATTTTCCAAAGGGAACGTTGGGGCAAACAGGGAGATTTGGTCTGGCAGGATCTGTAAAACAACATCCTATAACATCTGCTTGTTCTCCCATAGAACACTTGGCTGCAGGGACAGATTCCCATCGTTCCTGCCCAGGTTTCAGGATTAAAAGTGGTGTCTTTCCCCAGAGCTGTTCCTTCAGCTGGCTCAGGAGGGCCATTTGGCCTCTGGACCCACACTGTGGCTCCATTATTAGGACTGCTGGATCCAAACCCTTGATCTCCACAAACAGTGGTGATTTGAGGTGGATCTCCTTTTTTCACAATTGTTTTGAAAACTGCAGTATCAATAATTATCCTCCCTTGTCACAGCATTGCATAATCAAATCGTGCTCACTATTGTTTAACGGAATTTAATTTCTCCTTGCTAATCTGCATCAATTCCTCCTCCCATGACATGAACACTTTGCAAGGCCAAGCTTCAGTGAGCAGTTATCAGACCAAAGTGTTCTGGAGGAATCTGAATTCCTGTTCTGGTATTGATAACTCTCATTTACTTCTGATTTATCCTCATTAATTCTAATGCATAAAGGTTCAGCCCTGCAGCTTTTGGGTGGACCTGTAAGGGATTCTTCATCCAGACAAGTTCCTATCTCCTCATTTTTTCATCTGCTCCTTTAACAACCCCTCTATCCGTTCCACCAATCCTGCAGATTGTGCATAGTGTGGTATATGAAAAACCCAGCAGCCTTAATCGCTTCATTTCTCACTGTAACAGACAAAGCATTCCACATCGGAGTATCAGCAAACGCTATGAAAAACAGCCAATTTCATCCCATCCTCCTTTATTCATTATACACAATCTCACCAAATTTCCCACTCACGTTTGGGTCCTGGCCAAATACTTTTTGCAGGGCATTTCATGTTACATCCCTGAGCAGCCAAAGGTAACAAATTAGGATTGTCAGCATTATTTCACATAATTTTTAGCTCATATATATACACATATATAGTTTAATTATATTTTTACATCTTATTTTTATTTTATATTTATCTATATATTGATTATATAATTATATTATTTCACTTGCACAAAGAAATCTGAGCTCAAGATTAAAAACTCCTCTCGCTTCATGTGGGCGTGTTCCAAAAACAATTGTTCCTTCTGTTGGTGCTTTTTCCAATATACTGTTAACAAAATTCATCCTCATCTTCCCAAACCCAGAAGTTCTTTTCCTTTTCCCATATGCAATTTTGGATGCATTTTAATACATCCAGTGGTTCAGCTTCTTTTAGCCAACTTCCCCATTGCTCACACACTGCTCTGATCTCAGCCCCCTGCAGAGCCAGTGAACTCTAGGGAAGGTCTTCCCAGCCAGGAATTTTGGATAGGACTGATTCCTTACATTTACATTCAAAAAGTGACATTTTGCTGTGATCTGGCCAGACTACACCGATTTTGTTTTGCCACTGGGCAGGGTCAGCACCAAAGACACAGACACCAACTGGAGGAATCAGTATTATTTACTGAAGGAATCTGTGTAATTTACTGTCGTTCAAAGCAGCAAAGAATCACAACAGAAGCTCAGCAATGCACCCAATCAGCACTACCAAAGACTGCCTGCAGTGATGAAGAAAGATCCATCACCAGTTACCCTCAGACTTTACCATCACCCAGATCCCCTCATCAGCTGGGGAAGCTGTCACAGCCAAGGGCTGCAGAGCCACTGCCAACAACTGGCAATTCCTGCAGGTGCATCCACCCACAGGTGAGGCTTCCAGCCTGGCTGGGAGAGGGCCCAGCTGTGACAGTGCTGAATAAACACACTGACAGCACTGCTAGTGCAGGAACATCTGGTTTCATCCTCCTCTTGGCTTCCCCCAGAGCCTGGCCAGGGCTCAAGGAGGAACCAAGGGAGTTGACTTTGATCTACACCCCAAAACCAGGCCAGATGTCA
>NW_028147597.1:2388276-2419916 GCF_008360975.1 Lichenostomus cassidix
TCTCTAATTAATAGTTGGCTGAATATAGCTATTGTTAAGAAGTGGCTTGTTAAGTAGCAATCTATCTACATCGGTGTGTCCCTTCTCTAGAAGCCAGCTTTCCACACACTCCTGAGTCTTCATCAGGATATCTGTGGCTACTCAGCTCCAACCGGACGGATTACTGGCCTACCTTTACTCACCCCCAAGTCTTCGTTTGGATCTTCGTGCACAAAGTTTATGGGGTTTGCCGGCTTTTTATTTACTTACTACCAAATTTAGGTTCGTCGGATAGAGGTTTTTGAGCTGAGGTGCCTCACACGGGGCCGCTGTTTCCAGCAGGGCACCTCCCCCAAGGGGGTCTCGGTCTAGTGCCTCCATCCGAGTCGTGGCACCAGATTGTTATAGATTGGACTCACAGAACCAATACGGAGTTAAACCAATTGAAAATTTATAATTTATTAGCAAGCGGTAGCGAGGATGGCAGGGCTGGGCGGCCAAAGGCTCGCAGCTCGCCCCCCTTACAGTTCTTTTATAGGCCTTATCTTCTGGGTTACGTGTACCCTGCGCTGTTCAGCTTTCTGGGCTTCTTCTGCTGAGACAGTACATCGTGCAGAATGCCAAGGTTACAGATTACTTCTTATTTTGCCAGCGAACTTTTCCCACCTAAAACAACTTTCCCTTTGTTTTTAAGCAGTGTTAGCAAGATTTGCAATTTCCTTTTGTTCAAGAGGCCTTAGCAAGATTTTGATGAACAAACAGTATTCTTTTTATTACAATACTGATCGCTAGCAGTTCCTAATACAGTTCTGAATGGATATGAAAATCAAGACTCTTTATGGCTGACAATCAATCAGACTCTATCCCTAACCCCCACCCCACCATTTCCCTCCTCCAACTCCTGGGATTCAAGAGCAGCCTTGTGCAAATCTCAGCTTCCTCCACTCCAGGCTGCACCTGCAGCTTTCAGCTCCTTGGCACAAACTCCCAGCTGCTTTCCTTGGAGAAAGAGCTGCCTGAGACACAGAGGGATGTTCATTTATTGTCAGCCAGCAAAACCAGGGCAAGAAAAAGCTCCATAAAAACCAAAAGTCTTTCTTCTGCTGTATATTAAATACAAATTGTCTCTGCTCATGTCCACCTTCCACAGCATACAGTCTAAGACCAATGGAAAACACGTTCTGTGCCCAGCACAGATCCCACGATCCCCCAAACCCTCCCTGCCCCAATTCTGTCCAGATTTGCTCTTTGCACACACGAGTCACACACTGAAGTCATGAGCTCCCTGCATGGCCAGAGGGAGGAAAAGAGAGAAAGTGGATGAAGAGCTCTCTTGGGCAGAGCTACAGCTGCACTAATCCCAATATTCTGGGGTCACAGGATCTTGATCCAACACCCTCTGCAGCATCTGTTCCCTGGGGGTCCTGGTTCTGGGCATGGGGTTCTGTACCTGTTCTCAACAGGGGGTCCTGGCTGTGAGCTCTGAATCCCAACAATGGCTCAGGGTCCTTGCTTTGGGCACGAGGTCCTCCAGCACCCACCAGAGCCTGGGGTATGTGGATCCTCTTACCTGGCTCATCTGGAGCTGCTCGTGGCCATCCCACAGTGGACACAGGGCACCCCAGGATGCCCAGATGGGGTCACTGTGTCCCCTGGGGAGGACATGCCTCAGGGACAGAGCCAGGGAAGCAGCAGGAAACCAGAGCCCAGGGCAGGATGTGACTCACATGGGCACTGGGACATGAGGATGACACGAGCACATGTCAGGGGTCTTGGGGTGCCTCAGGTGTCCTGGCACAGCAGGAGATGGGAAAACCTGCCAAGCCTTGTGACAGTGCCATGGGGACAGGCACAGCTCTGGAGCTCCTGCAGTCACCCATGGGGCAGGAGGGGTTTGGGGGCTCTCGGGGGGTCCCTGCCCTGCTGAGCCCAGTGGTCCCTCCACAGCTATGCTCTGGCCAGGATTCCAAGTGGTGCCAGGTTTGCTGGGACAAGGACAGACACTTGTGGCTGTCAGGGGTGGCATGGAGGTTCTGCAGCCTGTGGGAGCTGCTGAGCACCTCTGGGCACTGAGGGCTGCAGTCAGAGGGGGCAAATGTGCCTGGAGGCCACCTGTGCCTCTGTCCCAAAGGTGACACTGGGGGACATTCCAGAGAGGAGCTTTGAGGTCACAGAGTGGCTCTGATGTCATGGGGGGGCTGTGTGACATCACTGAATGGGTTGTGTGGGGTCACAGAGGGGATTATGACATCACACAGTGGGTTGTGTGAGGTCATCAAGCATCTATGACATCATGGACCATCTCTGTGACATCACACATCATGATGTGACATCACAGGGCACGTGTGACATCACAGAGCAGATGTGTGACATCACAGAGCAGATGTGTGACATCACAGAGCAGCTTTATGACATCACAGAGCCAGCAGCAACATCACAGGGTGGCTGTGTGACATCAGAGTGGGTTGTGACATCAGAGACGAGCTGTGTGACATAGAGACCAGGCTGTGGCATCACAGAGCAGGCTGTGACATCCAAGGGGCTGTGTGACATCACAGGGTGGCTCTGTGAGGCCACAGACTTGGTCACTTCACCCCAGGTCCCCCTCACAGTTTCCTCCTGAGAAGTCCAATGCTATTCATGCAGAGTGGGATCTCCTGTCCCTTGGGGTCCCCCCAGGCCACCTGGAGTCACAGCCTTTCCCAAAGGATGTTCCACAGGATCAACCCCAGAGCCTGACATGGGGACAAGGGGGCTGGGGCTGTGTGACCAGGACATCAAGGATGTGCATTATCCTGGTCACTGTGGCCTGGTTTGTGTTCCCCAGGGCAGGAAAGATGTCTGGCAGCTGGAACAGGGTCAGTGAAGAGCCTCCAAGGTGGGGCTGGAGCCCTTTGGCTGTGAGGAGAGGCTGAGGGAGCTGGGCTTGTCCAGCCAGAGAAGGGAAGGCTGAGGAGCTCCTCATCCCAGCCTGGCAGTGCCAGCGAGGAGGTGATGGAGAACACAGAGCCAGGCTCTTCACCAGGGTGCTGGTGGGAGACAAAAGACAATGGGTGGGAGGGGAAAGAGGGGAGGTTCAGCCAGGACAGGACAGGAGGAAATCAGATGAGTCAGGCTAGTTTCAGCATTTCCTCAACACCAAAAGCAACCAGATCCTCCTTCTCCACCCACCATTCACAGCTTTGCAAATAGGTCATTGTTCAAGCTGTTTTACCTCCAGTCCAGGCACAGTATCATGATACAACTTAACTCTGTTTATATCTATGACAGCATCATCTTTGCCTAAAACTGATTTTGTATAGAATTCCCTTGTGAGTGGTGGACATGTCAGATGCTACTGGACTGTTGCACAAAGCTGAGGGAAGAGCTGTGATTGATATTAAAATGAGTCATGTTCAACTTCTATTTTCATGTAGACAGACTTTCAGTGCCTCTAGGATTTACCAGTTCCTGACCCCAAAGGACACAAACCTGATCACTTGTGGTTCCCACTCCAGTGGTTGCACTTGCACCTCCCGCCATCCCCAGAGCAGAGTCCCTTGTCCCACAAAGTCCCTGGCAATGGAGGCATGAAGCAAACAGGACAGGCTGTGGGGATCAGGGCCAGGGCACGGCCAGGGATTTGGTGTGGTTGTGACCCCAGGGCAGGATGCTGCCCTTGGCCTTGCTGAACCTCATCCAATTGTCCTGGGCCCATGGCTGCAGCCTGTCCAGATCCCTCTGCAGAGCTTCCTGCCCTCCAGCACAGCCACACTCCCACCCAGCTTGGGGTCACCTGGCAACTGACTGAGGGTGCCCTCGGTGCCCTCATCCAGATCAGCAATAAAGAGATTTAACTGAAGTGGCCTCAATCCTGAGCCCTGGGGACACCCCTGGATGTGACTCCATTGCCCAGCACTGCTTGGGCTGGACTTCTGTCTTTTATGGAGCTCTGCATTCCCTTGCTACTGTTTGCTGAAAATAAATGAACATCCCTCTGTGTCTCAGGCAGCTCCTTCTGCAAGGAAAGCAGCTGGGAGTTTGTGCCAAGGAGCTGAAAGCTGCAGGTGCAGCCTGGAGTGGAGGAAGCTGAGATTTGCACAAGGCTGCTCTGAGTCCCAGGGCTTGGATGAGGGAAATGGTGGGGTGGGGGTTAGGGACAGAGTCTGGTTGATTGTCAGCCATAAAGAGTCTTGATGTTTATATTTATTCAGACTGCATTAGGAGATGCTAGAGATCAATATCATATGGATATTGCTGATAACAATGTATGAACAGGAAAAGAAATCTAAACAGGACCAAGAGTCTGTCGTCATTGTTTTTATATATAGAGTATTTCTTTTGAATACACTTCTGGAATTGGTCTAATTACCCACAAAACAATTGAAGACATAAATGATTCCCAGAGGCTTGCCTTCTTAGGATGTTTTCAAATGTTAAGGAGCCTGAACTGAAGAGCTGAAGATAGAACAAGCCTCTGGAGTAGTAAAATTCATCAGGGAGCCTCCAAGTTGCTGAGGATGCATCCTCATCAGAGCAGGAATGAACAGCAATGGGCACAGCTTTCTGTCTGCCCCAGCTTTGGGATGAGCCCTGGGCTTGGAGCAGGAACAGCTCCTGATGGCCACAAGGCCAGGGCTGTTGTGCTGATGTGCGCATATGGGATGGCAGGAGGGGCTGCAGAGCACTCAGCATCTCCTGGACAGGAGAGCAGGGCACACAGTGCTGCCTTTCAGTTGGTCTTGGAATTATGAGGGCAACATGATTGAAGGAAAGAAATGGTATTACTTCGGTACTTTAGTAGGAACCTAGGTGCACAGATCTTCCAAGGTGGAACCTGCTGAGATGCACACACCATATAATGTGTATAAAATTTTATAGACTTTTCAAATTAGCATATCAGTCTAGAATTCCCCAATAGGAAAATTAAGAAAAGAAAAACTATCCCCCTATTCTAAAGAAACCCATCAGTATGAGGCTAGAGCCCCGTTTACAAAATATGTTCTAGAGAGTTTTTGATAGCGTAGGGCTCTCTGGCCTTTTACTATAAATATTTAGGCTTTCTGCCTTGCAGAACCTTAAATGTAAGGAAGAATATCAGACTACAGAAATTACAAGTATGTAGGTTAAGGGGATAGAGGATACAGAAGGTATGTAAGAGATATAAAAATGTATTAAAGGGTATATAAAAAATAAAAGGCAAAAATCATCAGGCATCAAGAGGAAGCCTCCTTTTCCTTTGGCCAAGCACGTTCCCCCATGGCTGGGGCTGAGTCCTCTGGCAGCTCTAGCTGCTGCTGTGCCCTTCAGAGAGGCTGAGGCCGTGGGGCCACTGCCCAGAGCAGCCTGGCCTGAGCAGGGCTGTGGGGCCAGAGGCGGCTGGGCTGTGCTGGGGAGAGGCCTTTGGTGCTGCAGAGAGCTCAGGGCAGCTGGCAGAGCTTGGAGGGAGCTGGGCTGGGCTGAGAGAAGCTGCCAGAGAAACCATCAGTGTCCATCTCAGCCTGTGTGAGCGTGCAGGGGCAGGACTGAGCCCAGGGCTTGTGGGGCAGAGCCAGGGCCTGGAGAAGGCATGGAAAACAGGCAAGTGGCCGAGAGAGGAGGCTGCTCTGTGCCCTCGGTGGCACAGACAGAGCAGGGAGGGAGCCCAGCACATTTGTCAGCCCAGCCTCTGTCCCCAGCTGTTGCCAGCCCTGGCTGCTCAGCCCAGGTTTGCGGGTGAGTTTGGCTGTGCCCCAGCTCCATCCTGCTGCGGGGCTCAGGGCCTGTTCCCGGCAATGGCCAGCCCTGCCCGGCCTCTCTGCTGGCCCCGGGCCCGGCAGAGCCTGGGGCAGGGCTGGCTGGGAAGGCCCACAGGTGCCACGGGCTGTGCAGGAGCTTGGAGAGGCTGCCCAGCAGGGAGGCCATGGGGGCACAGAGCCCCAGGGGCTGCTGTGGGCACCACGGCACAGGGGCTGTTCCCACCCCGAATGCTCCTGGCCTGGGCTGGGCTGCACAGGGGGCTGTGGCACCATGGCTGGGGCAGCGGGGCACAAAGGGGCCACGGAGCTGCTGCCAGGGGTGACAGCAAGGCCAAGAGCAGACAGGGAATTGCTGGGCATTGCCTGTGCTGGGCAGGGCTGAGTGTGGGAAAGGCAGAGCTCAGCTGGCCTTGGTGGCTGCAGGAAAAGTGCAGAGCCAAAAGAGCCTCCATGGCTGTGCTGGAGACCAAGGCTGGAGGAGGGAAATGCAGAGCTGCTGTGAGATGGGGAGGGGGATTGAGTTCCAGCAGACACCGATGTGGGGCTGAGGGACTCAAGGGCTCCTTGGCCTGAGTCTCTCCTGGGAAGGTCTCTCAGGCCTCTGTGCTCAGGAAAGCTCCAAGGGAATTCCCGCGGGGCTCGGCCCTGCCCGGCACAGCTGATGTCCCCCGAGCTCCACACTGCTCCAGACTGGTGCTGCCAGTGCCGCACGGGGTGAGGCTGCTTTGGGGACACCCAGGGCACAGCAAGGCTGCTTTGGGGACACTCAGGGCACAGCAAGGCTGCTTTGGGGCTGAAGGCACTGCCCAGCACTGGGGATGGGGCAAGTGGGGATAGCTGGGCTATACTGGTGGCACTGGTAGTGCTGGGAGCACCCCAGGCTGCAGGGTGAGGGGCTATGGGGTGAGCGGGGAGTGGGGCTGGTAGATGGGAATGGGGAGAAGTGGGGGGTAAAAGATGGAGTGGGACCCCCCAAACAGAGTAGGAGGTGAGTAGAACCCTGCAAAATCAGTGTTTAGCAAATACAATAAAAGCCACTAAGAACGAAAAGAGGGATTGTGGGTTACAAACAGAAAAAAAGATTATTCTTTCACCTTCTGTAACGAGAAGATGTTACCAGATGAAAAATCATCTGCACCTGGGGAGCTCACACTTTGCTTGTTCTTCAGAAACCACTGGCCCATGGATCTGTGCAATGCCCATAGTGCAAGAAGAACTGGAAAGCAACCAGCTCCAGTTGTGGCAATTTTTACCAATTCACCAGGCAGTCAGGTGTGACTTTGGGGTCACCAACCACCAGGGACCACCAAAGTGACCCCCAAGGGCAGAAAAATGCATGTGTAAATGGGAAGGAAAATATGTTAATGATTTTGGGGAAATTATTATCCTATGTGTGTTTTTTTTTGGGACAATCACTGAATATGTATGTAAAATACAAGTCTTTCAACAGAACATTTCTGCACTCAGCATGCATGGTATTTCAGATGAGATATCCCCTTGTGCATCTGGCCAAATCAAGAATGCTTCTTCCAAACGCTACATTGGTGTTAAGGAGTTTCTGGGATTTTTTTTGCCGATTTTTTGGTAACGGTGTCACAATGGCCCCTTGGTTCCATGATGCCCTGTACCATCACAGTGGTCACCTTAGTTACATGGGCCCTGTAGTGTCACCATTACCTCCTTGGTTTCGCAGTGTAACAACTGGACCCCCGAATTACATGAGACCCCAGATGTCACAATGGATCCTTGTTTCCAAAAGGTCTTGCTGTGCACAATATTCTCCTCAGTTCAGTCAGGCCCCACAGTGTCCCAATGGTCTCCTTGGTTCCACAGTGTCAAAATGGCCCCTTGGTTCCATGAAGCCCTGCAGTGCCACACTGGCCCTTGGCTATACAAGGCCTCACAGTGTCACAATGATCCCCTTGCTTCCACAAGGCCCTGAAGTGTCACTATTGATTCTGTTGGTTCCATGGCACTCTGCAGTGTCACAATGGTCTCCTTCATTCCATAAGGCCCTACAGTGGCACAGTGGATTCCATTGTTCCATGAGTGTCACAATGGCCTTTTGGCTCCACGGGGCTCCGTAGTGCCACAATGATTTCCTTGATTCCATGAGGCTCTACAGCATTACAATGGACTGCTTGGCTCCACATTATCCCAGTGGATCATTGGTTCCATGGGGTCCCTACAAGTCACAATGGATTCCTTGTTTCCATCAACCCCCACAGTGTCACAGTGGCCCCTTAGTTCCATGACACCCTACACTGTCACAATGGCTCCTTGGTTCCATGGGACCCAACAGTGCCACAATGCACCACTTGGTTCCATTGGCCTCCACAGTGACACAGTGGTTCCTTGATTCTGTGCAGCTGTGCAGTGTCACAATGCTCTCCTTGGTTCCATGAGGCTGTGCAGTGTCACAATGCTCTCCTCGGTTCCATGAGGCTGTGCAGTGTCAAAATGGCCTGATTTGTTCTATGGGGCCCCAGAGTGTCACAGTGGTCTCCTTGGTTTCCATGGTGCCACACAGTGCCCCAATTGTCCATTGGCCCAACATGGCCCCATAGTGTAACAATGGTTCCTTGCTTCCATGAGGTTGGTAGTGTCACAAAGGACTCCTTGGTTCAATGAAGCCTACAGTGTCAAAATGCTCTCCATGATTCCATGAAGCCCTGCAGTGTCACAATAGTTTCCATTGGTTCCATTGAGCCCCACAGTGTCACGATGGCCTTTTGGTTCTGCAAGGCCTCAAAGTGTAAAAATGGCCTCCATGGCTTCATGAGTACCTGCTGTGTCACAATGGTCTCCTTGGTTCTGCAGTGCAAGAATGCCGCCTTGGTCCCTTGGAGCTTCACAGGGTCACTATTGTGCCCTTGGTTCCATGAGGCTCAGCAGCATCAGAATGGCCCCTTTGTTCCATGGAGAACCACAGTGTCACTATGGTCCCCTTGGTTCCACAGGGCTCCCTGGTGTAACAGTGGACCGTTGGTTCCATGAGGTTCCTCAGTGTCACCATGGTCTCCTTGTATCCTCAGTATCACCATGGATCCTTTGTTCCACGACGTTCCATAGTGTAACATGGTCACCTTGATTCCATGAGGTTTCACAGTGTCACAATGGAGCCCTTGTTCTGTGAGGCCCTGATGTGTCCCAATGGACCCATGGTTCCAGGACGTTCCACAGTGTCACCATGGTCTCCTTGGATCTGCAGTATAACAATGGACCATTGGTTCCATGCAGCCCTGATGTGTTACAATGGCTTTTTGGTTCCATGCAGCCCCACAGTGTCACAATGGACTCTTGGTTCCATGACACTTTTCTCTGTCACAATGTACTTTTTTTTTGTTCCATAAAGTTTCTCAGTGTCATAATGTTATCCTTGGATCTGCAGTGTCACAACAGACAGTTGGTTCTATGGTGTCACACATTGTCACAATGGTCTCTTTCGTTCCATGAGGTTCCACAGTGTCACAGTAGACTCCTTGGTTCTTTGTGGCGCTGCTGTCACCAGATCTCTGAAATATCCAAAGAAGAATCATTAACACTAATTTGGTGTTAAAGATAGCATCATTTATTCAGGCCTGAGATATAAGAGTGGATAACTCCTAACCTTACATGGACACATGATTCTACAAGTGTTTATCTACAGTGGCTACATGTGAATGACAATTTACCCATTACCATAAAACCCACCCCAAGTTCCCAGATTCAGTCCTTATTTTTTCTATCACTGCACCCAGAAGCCAGATGGTTTTCTTTTTCTCTTCCAACCATCCTCCCTGGCAAAGCAGGCCTTGCATGCTTTGTTTCCCTGCTATAAGTTCACAGGCCCAGTAAAAATTGAATTAAGCCTTCTGGTATCAAGCCCAAGGCTCTGTGTGCCAAGGCAGAGGCAGGCAGGACGCAGAGCTGTCAGCAAAGGAAGGGCCAGTGAGGTGGGGCAGCCGGGGGATGACGACAGCCTGCAGGGACAGAGGCACAGGGCATGGACAGCGTAGGACAGCCTGGGCTGGAGAGGGCAGAGGGATGTGCAGGAGCTGCAAGGCCCTGACAGAGCCAACTTGTGCAGCACTTTGGCCATGGCTGCTGTCCCTGGCCCTGAGGCCATGAGGAGGACACAAGTGACCCTTGCAGCCCTGGGGCCTCATGGCCTCCTTGTCCCTGCCCAGCAGCCTGGCAGGGGCTGCCCCATGGTTCTGCCCTTGGCATTGCACATCCCCACATGCCAGTGCCCCGGGAAGAGCCCTGAGCACTGAGGGAGGGACAGGATCTGACTTGCCTGAGGCTGGGGCTCAGGCATTGGCCCTTTGCATTGCTGAAACACATCCAGGTTTGCTCAGCATCAGAGACACCTTTGCCTTGTTTGTCCCCAGCTGTAATCACTGCCTGCAGTGTTCTGCTCTAACTGGAGCCTGGGGACATTTTCTGTTGTGTCCCTTAGTGAGATCCATTAAAACATCAAGAAACGTTGGAGATTTATTGTGACTTTGAATTCTTTAGAGATATCTTCTCCTCCCTCTCGGAGACTGATGTTCAGGGACTCCACACCCAACCCACAGGAGAAGTCTCTGTGCTGTTGCTGTTCTGCTGAGCTGGGCTGGGCTCCCAGCAGCTCCTGTGCACAGCCCAGCACGGCCAGGGATTTGGTGTGGTTGTGACCCCAGGGCAGGACGCTGCCCTTGGCCTTGCTGAACCTCAGCCCGTTGTCCTGGGCCCATGGCTGCAGCCTGTCCAGATCCCTCTGCAGAGCTTCCTGCCCTCCAGCACAGCCACACTCCCACCCAGCTTGGGGTCACCTGGCAACTGACTGAGGGTGCCCTCGGTGCCTCATCCAGATCAGCAATAAAGAGATTTAACTGAAGTGGCCTCAATCCTGAGCCCTGGGGACACCCCTGGATGTGACTCCATTGCCCAGCACTGCTTGGGCTGGACTTCTGTCTTTTATGGAGCTCTGCATTCCCTTGCTACTGTTTGCTGAAAATAAATGAACATCCTTCTGTGTCTCAGGCAGCTCCTTCTGCAAGGAAAGCAGCTGGGAGTTTGTGCCAAGGAGCTGAAAGCTGCAGGTGCAGCCTGGAGTGGAAGAAGCTGAGATTTGCACAAGGCTGCTCTGAGTCCCAGGGCTTGGATGAGGGAAATGGTGGGGTGGGGGTTAGGGACAGAGTCTGATTGATTGTCAGCCATAAAGTGTCTTGATGTTTATATTTATTCAGACTGCATTAGGAGATGCTAGAGATCAATATCAGATGGAGATTGCTGATAAAAATGTATGAACAGGAAAAGAAAACCAAACAGGACCAAGAGTCTGTCCTCATTGTTTTTAAATACAGTGTATTTCCTTTGAATACACTTCTGGAGTTGGTCTAATTAACCACAAAACAATTGAAGATATAAATGATTCCCAGGGGCTTGCCTTCTTAGGATGTTTTCAAATATTAAGGAGCCTGAGCTGAAGAGCTGAAGGCTGAACAAGCCTCTGGAGTAGTAAAATTCCTCGGGGAGCCTCCAAGTTGCTGAGGATGCATCCTCATCAGAGCAGGAATGAACAGCAATGGGCACAGCTTTCTGTCTGCCCCAGCTTTGGGATGAGCCCTGGGCCTGGAGCAGGAACAGCTCCTGATGGCCACAAGGCCAGGGCTGCTGTGCTGATCTGGGCAGATGGGATGGCAGGAGGGGCTGCAGAGCACTCAGCATCTCCTGGACAGGAGAGCAGGGCACACAGTGCTGCCTTTCAGTTGGTCTTAGAATTATGAGGGAGACATGATTAAAGGGATGAAATGGTTTTACCTCGGTATATTAATAGGAACCGAGGTGCACAGATCTTCCAGGGTGGAACACTCTGAGATGCACACACCGTATAATGTGTATGAAATTTTTACAGACTTTTCAAATTAGCATATCAGCCTAGAATTCCCCAACAGGAAAATTAACAAAAGAAGTAATATCCCCCTATTCTAAAGAAACCCACCAGTGTGAGGCTAGGGCGCCGTTTACAAAATATGTTCTAGAGAGTTTTTGATAGCATAGGGCTCTCTGGCCTTTTACTATAAACGTTTAGGCTTTCTGCCTTGCAGAACCATAAATCTAAGGAAGAATATCAGACTACAAAAATCACAAGTATGTAGGTTAAGGGGATAGATGATACAGAAGGTATGGAAGAGGTATAAAAATGTCTAAAAGGGTATATCAAAAATAAAAGGCAAAAATCATCAGGCATCAAGAGGGAGCCTCCTTTTCCTTTGGCCAAGCACGTTCCCCCATGGCAGGGGCTGAGTCCTCTGGCAGCTCCAGCTGCTGCTGTGCCCTTCAGAGGGGCTGAGGCCGTGGGGCCACTGCCCAGAGCAGCCTGGCCTGAGCAGGGCTGTGGGGCCAGAGGCGGCTGGGCTGTGCTGGGGAGAGGCCCTTGGTGCTGCAGAGAGCTCAGGGCAGCTGGCAGAGCTTGGAGGGAGCTGGGCTGGGCTGAGAGAAGCTGCCAGAGAAACCATCAGTGTCCATCTCAGCCTGGGTGAGCGTGCAGGGGCAGGACTGAGCCCAGGGCTTGTGGGGCAGAGCCAGGGCCTGGGGAAGGGATGGAAAACAGGCAAGTGGCCGAGAGAGGAGGCTGCTCTGTGCCCTTGGTGGCACGGACAGAGCAGGGAGGGAGCCCAGGACATTTGTCAGCCCAGCCTCTGTCCCCAGCCGTTGCCAGCCCTGGCTGCTCAGCCCAGGTTTGCGGGTGAGTTTGGCTGTGCCCCAGCTCCATCCTGCTGCGGGGCTCAGGGCCTGTTCCTGGCAATGGCCAGCCCTGCCCAGCCTCTCTGCTGGCCCCAAGCCCGGCAGAGCCTGGGGCAGGGCTGGCTGGGAAGGCCCACAGGTGCCACGGGCTGTGCAGGAGCTTGGAGAGGCTGCCCAGCAGGGAGGCCACGGGGGCACAGAGCCCCAGGGGCTGCCGTGGGCACCACGGCACAGGGGCTGTTCCCACCCGGAGTGCTCCTGGCCTGGGCTGGGCTGCACAGGGGGCTGTGGCACCATGGCTGGGGCAGCGGGGCACAAAGGGCACACGGAGCTGCTGCTGGGGGTGACAGCAAGGCCAGCAGCAGACAAGGAATTGCTGGGCATTGCCTGTGCTGGGCAGGGCTGAGTGTGGGAAAGGCAGAGCTCAGCTGGCCTTGGTGGCTGCAGGAAAAGTGCAGAGCCAAAAGAGCCTCCATGGCTGTGCTGGAGACCAAGGCTGGAGGAGGGAAATGCAGAGCTGCTGTGGGATGGGGAGGGGGATTGAATTCCAGCAGACACCGATGTGGGGCTGAGGGACTCAAGGGCTCCTTGGCCTGAGTCTGTCCTGGGAAGGTCTCTCAGGTCTCTGTGCTCAGGAAAGCTGCAAAGGAATTCCCGCGGGGCTCGGCCCTGCCCGGCACGGCTGATGTCCCCCGAGCTCCACACTGCTCCGGACTGGTGCTGCCAGTGCTGCTCGGGGTGAGGCTGCTTTGGGGACACCCAGGGCACAGCAAGGCTGCTTTGGGGACACCCAGGGCACAGCAAGGCTGCTCTGGGGACACCCAGGGCACAGCAAGGCTGCTCTGGGGACACCCAGGGCACAGCAAGGCTGCTTTGGGGCTGAGGGCACTGCCCGTGCTGGGGATGGGGCGAGTAGGGATAGCTGGGGCTGTACTGGTGGCGCTGGTGGTGCTGGGAGCACCCCAGGCTGCTGGGTGAGGTGCTGTGGGGTGAGCAGGGAGTGGGGCTGGTAGATGGGAATGGGGAGATACGGGAGGTAAAAGATGGAGTGGGACCCCCCAAACCAAGTAGGAGGTGAGTGGGACCCTGCAAAAATCACTGTTTAACAAATACATTAAAAGCCACTAAGAATCAAGAGGGATGGTGGGTTACAAACAGAAAATATGATATAATTTCACCTTCTGCAATGAAGAAGATATTACCAGATGAAAAATCAACTGCACCTGGGGAGATCACACATTGCTTATTCTTCAGAAACCACTGGCCCATGGATCTGCACAATGCCCATTGTGTATGAAGGAGAATTCCAGTTGTGGCAGTTGACCAGCTCCAGTTGTGGCAATTTTTACCAATTCACCAGGCAGTCAGGTGTGACTTTGGGGTCACCAACCACCAGGGACTGCCAAAGTGACCCCCAAGGGCAGAAAAATGCATGTGTAAATGGGAGGGAAAATATGTTAATGGTTTTTGGGAAATTATTATCACATGTATGTTTTTTCTGGGACAATCAATGAATATGTATGTAAAATGCAGTCAGTAAACAGGAACTTTCCTGCACTCAGCATGCATGGTATTTCAGAGGACATATCCCCTTGTGCATCTGGCCGAATCAAGACTGCTGCTTCCAAATGCTACATTGGTGTTAAGGAGTTTCTGGGGTTTTTTTGCCGATTTTTTGGTACCAGTGTCACAATGGCCCCTTGGTTCCATGGGCCCTGTAGTGTCACAATGACTTCCTTTGCTTCGCAGTGTCACAGCTGGACTCCTGGTGACATGAGACCCCAGCTGTCACAATGGGTCCTTGTTCCCAAAAGGTCTTGCTGTGTCACAATATTCTCCTCAGTTCAGTCAGGCCCCACAGTGTCCCAATGGTCTCCTTGGCTCCACAGTGTCAAAATGGCCCCTTGGTTCCATGAAGCCCTGCAGTGCCACACTGGCCCTTGGCTATACAAGGCCTCACAGTGTCACAATGATCCCCTTGCTTCCACAAGGCCCTGAAGTGTCACAATTGATTCTCTTGGTTCCATGGCACTCTGCAGTGTCACAATGGTCTCCTTCATTCCATAAGGCCCCACAGTGTCACAGTGGATTCCATTGTTCCATGAGTGTCACAATGGCCTTTTGGCTCCACGGGGCTCCGTAGTGCCACAATGATTTCCTTGATTCCATGAGGCTCTACAGCATTACAATGGACTGCTTGGCTCCACATTATCCCAGTGGATCATTGGTTCCATGGGGTCCCTACAAGTCACAATGGATTCCTTGTTTCCATCAACCCCCACAGTGTCACAGTGGCCCCTTAGTTCCATGACACCCTACACTGTCACAATGGCTCCTTGGTTCCATGGGACCCAACAGTGCCACAATGCACCACTTGGTTCCATTGGCCTCCACAGTGACACAGTGGTTCCTTGATTCTGTGCAGCTGTGCAGTGTCACAATGCTGTCCTTGGTTCCTTGAGGCCCTGCAGTGTCAAAATGGCCCCATGGGTTCTATGAGGCCCCAGAGTGTCACAGTGGTCTCCTTGGTTTCCATGGTGCCACACAGGGCCACAATTGTCCCTTGGCCCAACATGGCCCCATAGTGTCACAATGGTTCCTTGCTTCCATGAGGTCTGGTAGTGTCACAATGGATTCCTTGGTTCCAGGGGGCTGCAAAGTGTCACAATGGTCCTTTGGTTCAATGAGGCCTGCAGTGTCACAATGATCTCCATGATTCCACAAGGCCCTGCAGTGTCACAATACACCATTGGTTGGTTCCATTGAGCCCCAAAGTGTCACAATGTTTCTTTGGTTCTGCAAGGCCTCAAAGTGTAAAAATGGCGTCTGTGGTTTCATGCGTACCTGCTGTGTCACAATGGACCTTGGTTCCATGATGCCTGTAGTGTCACAGTGGACTCCTTGGTTCTGTGTGGCCCTGCTGCCACCAAATCTCTGAAATAACCAAAGATGACTCCTTAACGCTAATTTGGTGTTAAAGAGGGCATCATTTATTCAGGCCTGAGGTCCAAGAGGGGATAACTCCTAACCTTACATGGACTCGTGATTCTACAAGTGTGTTGTTTATCTACAGAGGCTACATGTGTATTACAGTTTACCCATTATCATGAAACCCACCCCAAGTTCCCAGATTCAGTCCATGTTTTTTCTATCACTGCACCCTTGAGCCAGATGGTTTTTTCTCTTCCAACCATCCTTGCTGGGAAAGCAGACCTTGCATGCTTTGTTTCCCTGCTATAAGTTCACAGGCACAGTAAAAATTGAATTAACCCTTCTGGTATCAAGCCCAAGGCTCTGTGTGCCAAGGCAGAGGCAGGCAGGATGCAGAGCTGTCAGCAAAGGAAGGGCCAGCGAGGTGGGGCAGCCGGGGGATGACGACAGCCTGCAGGGACAGAGGCGCAGGGCATGGACAGCGTAGGACAGCCTGGGCTGGAGAGGGCAGAGGGATGTGCAGGAGCTGCAAGGCCCTGACAGAGCCAACTTGTGCAGCACTTTGGCCATGGCTGCTGTCCCTGGCCCTGAGGCCATGAGGAGGACACAAGTGACCCTTGCAGCCCTGGGGCCTCATTGCCTCCTTGTCCCTGCCCAGCAGCCTGGCAGGGGCTGCCCCATGGTCCTGCCCTTGGCATTGCACATCCCCACATGCCAGTGCCCCAGGAAGAGCCCTGAGCACTGAGGGAGGGACAGGATCTGCCTTGCCAGGGGCTGGGGCTCAGGCCTTGGCCCTTTGCATTCCTGAAACACATCCAGGTTTGCTCAGCATCAGAGACACCTTTGCCTTCTTTGTCCCCAGCTGTCATCACTTCCTCTGGTGTTCTCCTCTGACTGGAACCTGGGGACACTTCCTCAGTGGGACCCCTTAAAAGTAGAAGTAACTTCAGAGTTTGAATCTGAATTAGAGTTCTTGAGAAGTTTTTTGAACACACTCTTAGGGACTGATTCTCCAGTAAACAAAGCCAAAGCCCCAAGAGGCTCATTAAAGTCTTTGTGCTGTTGCTGTGCTGCTGAGCTGGGCTGGACTCCTGGCACAGAGGGAGCTGCTGGCAACCAAGATGAGCTTCAAAAAGACATCTCTCCTGATCAGCAGCTTTTCTCCCAGCCCAGCAGGACTGACAGCACTGCCTGCAGGCACCGAGGGAAGAGCTGCAGGCAGAGACAGGCTAAAGGGAATCAGGATTGGGAAGACACTGATCTGACAATTTATTTGGGGAAACATCTTCAGAGCCCTCTATATGGTGAGTCTGTGGATGCAGGGCAATGTCCCCTGTGTTCCTGGAGGGATCTCCTGAAGCCAGCACACCCCACAGCCTGGGGATGTGTCAGGAGGACTCTCCCAGTTTCTCTCTTGCAGAGGAGGAGGAGCGTGATGTGCTGCAGAGTGGGGCTGCCCTGGGCACCATCAGAGGGACAGGGCAGCACAGCTCCTGCTACCAGGGATGGCTGCAGGCTGGGAGGGTGGGGGTGCAGCCAGGGGTGCCCAGGGCTGTCCTGCAGAGCAGCTCCTGCAGCCCTGAGGGCTCTTTGCCAGGGCAGGGGATCTGCCACCTGCCAGGGGCAGCTCTCAGCCTGCCTGGGAGCTCCCCATGGACTGTGGGGAGAAGTTGGAGGTGGAAGGAATGACCCCCATCAAAGCAGGTTCCTCCTGCTGTGGAGATGGTGCTGCATGGCCAGAGCTGCTCTCAGCTTTCTCCTAAAGCAAAGGGAAAGGCGCTGTCAGGTTTGGATCTGTCACTGAGACTCCTGCACTGTCCCACTGGGGATCAGCAGATCTGCCTCAGATCTACCTCAGAAAGTTTCTCCTCACCCTCCTCGACCTACAGACAGCACCAGCAGCACCTTGGCTTGAAGCAGCTCTGTTTGTCTTCCCTGCCCATCAGGAGCTGCTGCCAGGGAGATGCCCCTGGGCAGTGCCCTGGGCTGGGAGGGCTCTGCAGGGCAGAGCTCAGCCCCAGGGCTGGGCTGGGCTGGGCTCTGGGAGCACTGGCAGGGACAAGCCTTGGATAAAGAGAAACAGCTCCCAGTGAGCACAATTCCAGGCAGCAGAGAGCCAGACCAACCCTGAATATCTCTCCCTGACCAGCTGCAAAGGGAAAGAGAGAAGAGTTTAGAGAGAGTGACTTTGAAACTGGAGCTTTCAATAAATCCACTTTATTTTTCAACCACGTTTGAAGTGCAATCACCCTGAAATAAGGGGAGGTGTAATGAGCAAAGGGCACCTGTGTGGGGACCAGCAGGTCTGACTGCACTGGGGCACAGGGAGCTGTGTTTTCCCTCTGGCCTCCCCAGTGCTCAGGCTGACAACAATGCTGGAGATGGGGATTTCTGCCACTTCAATGAAAGGGGCACTAACTCAGCAGCACAAATGCAAGCTCAAATTAAAAAAAAATTGAGTGAAAATTCCCCAAAGAAAAAGCATTAATTTTGAGTTTATTTGTAAAACAATAGCATAGAATTGACACAAGGACCTTTATCCAACTTGTCTATGTCTTCTTTCAACAGTGCATGATGCCCAGAGTGAAGAATGTCCAACAGCAGCTCCATCAGCCACTTCCTCCTCCTGCCATTCGCAGACACACGGCAGCTGCAGCTCCTGCACTTCTGCCTCTTCCTGGGCATCTCCCTGGCTGCCCTCCTGGCCAACAGCCTCATCATCAGCGCCGTAGCCTGGAACCACCGCCTGCACACCCCCATGTTCTTCTTCCTGCTCAACCTGGCCCTCACTGACCTGGGCTCCATCTGCACCACTGTCCCCAAAGCCATGCACAATTCCCTCTGGGACACCAGGGACATCTCCTACTCAGGATGTGCTGCACAGGTATTACTGCTTGTCTTCTTCCTTGGAACAGAGGTTTCCCTCCTCACCATCATGAGCTATGACCGCTATGTGTCCATCTGCAAACCCCTGCACTATGGGACCCTCCTGGGCAGCAGAGCTTGTGCCCACATGGCAGCAGCTGCCTGGGCCAGTGCCTTTCTCAATGCTCTGCTGCTCATGGCCAATACATTTTCCCTGCCCCTGTGCCATGGCAATGCCCTGGGCCAGTTCTTCTGTGAAATCCCACAGATCCTCAAGCTCTCCTGCTCACACTCTTACCTCAGGGAATTTGGGATTCTCCTGGCTAGTACTTTTCTATTTTTGGGATGTTTTGTGTTCATAGTTTTCTCCTATGTGCAGATCTTCAGAGCTGTGCTGAGGATCCCCTCTGAGCAGGGACGGCACAAAGCCTTTTCCACATGCCTCCCTCACCTGGCTGTGGTCTCCCTGTTTATGAGCACTGGCACTTTTGCCTACCTGAAGCCTCCTTCCATCTCATCCCCAATGCTGGACCTCGTGGTTTCAGTTCTGTACTCAGTGGTGCCTCCAGTACTGAACCCTCTCATCTACAGCCTGCGGAACCAGGAGCTCAAGGCTGCAGTGTGGAGACTGATGACTGGACGATTTCAGAAACATTAAACTGGTTGCCACTTTCCAAAAATCACTTGTTACAGGAGTCTTCTTTAATAGTTCTTGTTGGTCGGTTGTGGGTTTTTTTCTTTCGTTTTAGTTTTTAACATCCACAAATAAAAGTCATTGTGCCATTTCTCATTTTGTTTCTCTCTATCTTTGCTGTGACCCACAGACTGTGTCAATGAGGGGCTGTGCTCTTGGTGGATTTAAAAAAACTAAAGGATCTCCCAGCTAAGTTTTCACCAGAGATCCCCTTTGTTGCCTTCTGTGGAGCTGCAGCAGCAATGTCTGTGTGCAGAGCTGGGGCAGATCAGGGGTGGCACAGCAGCTGTGCCAAGGAGCAGCAGCACTTGGTGTTGCCAGTGCTGCTCCCGTGCCACTGCCCCGCTGCCCTGCTGCCCCTCGTGTTGCTGTAGGGCCTGAGTGCTCTCGGGGTCGCTGCCAGTGCTGGGGGTGGCAGTGCCGGGGCTGCAGCAGGGACAGGCCATGGGCACTGCTGGGGCACAGCTGACGCCTCAGGGCAGGGCCTGGGGGCTCGAGGCTCCTTGCCCAGGCTCTCTCCAGAACACACCCAGGCCAATGCTGAGCAGAGAAAACCCCGTGAGCAGCTGCAGGGTGGCCGTGGGCAGGCTGGGGACAAACAGCATGGCTGGGGCTCTGCAAGGTCCCTGGGGGAGCCGGGAAGGAGCAGCAGAGCAGGGGCTGATCCATCCCCACTGCGCTGGACAGCCCAGGGCAGTGTCCCAGAGCGTCCTCATGGAGCTGCCAACAACATCCCCCCTTGGCAGCCCTGGCCTCTCCCCCAGCTCCCAGAGCTGCTTGATCCTTCCAGGCAGAGACACGGCAGCACTGGCTCAGGAGCCCTGTTTGCATTGCACACAGCAGGCGTGAGCACCCCATGCTGTTGGTGTGGGGAGATGAACCTGAGTGAGCACAAACACCAACAGCCCTGGGGGCCAGCAAGGGCTGGGGATGGGAGGGAAACCACTCAGCTTTGTTGTGACCTCTGAAGTCAGCCAGAAAGTTTGTTCCCATGAGTTGTGAGTTTCCTGTCCCACTGCAGACGTTTTTGCTCAGAGCCAGGGCTGCCTGGCAGCCACCCCCAAACAGCCCTGAGCATTTCCTTTGCTTCACCTTTGCTTTCTTTCCTCTTTCCTCATCCACATTTCTTCCTCTTGCCCATCCCTGTCCCCTCCCCTGCAAACAGCCCATCCCTGTTTGCCCTTTCCCCTCTGGCCCCACTCCCCATTTCAGTTCCTGACTTGGCACCATGGGAACATCCCTTGGTGAGCAGGATCATCCTACAAGTGCTTCATGAATTGTCTGCAGGGTCTTGCAGTGCCTCGTGCTGTTCCCTTGCCAGAGGCAGCACAGGCCAGGGGGCACATCTGGACTGCTGTGTGTGGCTGTGAGGCTCCCTGTTGTGGGGCAGTGAGGAGGAGCTGGAGAGGCTCTGCAGGACTGACAGGATGGGCTCTGGGGCCTGTGGGGAGAAGCTGAGGGCCATGGGCTGCTGGACCTTCTGAAGAGGAGGCCCAGGGCTCATCCTGCAACTGCTTCAAGGGTGCTTTCAGAGAATTACACGCTCAGTGAGGTTGGAAAAGACCTTTGAGATCATCAAGTCCAACCTGTGACCTAACAGCACCTTGTCTGCCCTGAGCCTCCTCTTCTCCAGGATATACAACCCCAGCTCCAAACTCAGCCACTCCTCACAGCACTTGTGTTCCAGACCCTTCCCGAGCCTTGTTGCCCTTCTCTGGACACACTCCAGCCCCTCAATGTCCTTCCTAAACTGGGGGCCCAGAACTGGACACAGCACTCAAGGTGAGGCCTCACCAGTGCCGAGTACAGGGGAAGAATCACTGCCCTGCTCCTGCTGGCCACACCATTCCTGATCCAGGCCAGCTGCCATTGGCCTCCTTGGCCACCTGGGCACACTGCTGGCTCATGTCCAGCCTGCTGTCCATCAGTGCCCTCAGGTCCCTTTCTGCCTGGCCACTGTCCAGCCACTCTGTCCCCAGCCTGTAGCACTGCAGGGGTTGTTGTGGCCAAAGTGCAGGACCTGGCACTTGGTCTGGTTAAATCTCACATTGTTGGATTTGGCCCCTGGATCCAGCCTGTCCAGGTCCCTCTGCAGAGCCCTCCTGCCCTCCTGCAGATCCACACTCACACCCAGCTTGGTGTCATCTGCCAGTATGCTGATGGTGGACTCAATCCCTTCATCCAGATTATCAATAAAGTTATGAAATAAAACTGGGCCCAGCACTGATCCCTGGGGGTCACCAGTGGTCACTGGACATACACAGGATGTGGCACCATTCCCCACCACTCTCTGGGTCTGGCTGCC
Organism: Lichenostomus cassidix; assembly: GCF_008360975.1. Classification (NCBI taxonomy): domain Eukaryota; kingdom Metazoa; phylum Chordata; class Aves; order Passeriformes; family Meliphagidae; genus Lichenostomus; species Lichenostomus cassidix. The sequence goes on from NW_028147597.1 coordinate 2,409,482, forward strand.
CAGCCAGTTCTTAACCTAGTGTAAGATCAAAGAATCGAGTTCTGTCTCAACATTTCCCATCAGAAACCACAGGTGCAGGACTTACACAGAGAATTCTTTGTACCTCCCAGAGCTGGTACAGAATGAGTACTTTGCCCCTGCCTGAGCTGGTACAGAACAAAGGCCTTGTGCTGCCAAAGCGGGTGTGTGACAAAGGCTTTGCTCCTGTCACCCTGACACCCATTATTCACTACTGTGAAAAACCTGCCTCCAAAGCTGACCATGCCTCGGACACTCCTCCCTTGGCCTTGCCAGGTGGAGTTTGGCAAATCTCCACAAGAATTAAGGGGAGCAAAGGTGGGTCACAAGGAGGGACCAGGTGTATGGACTAGCATGAAAGACAGCTCTGGAGTGACTGAACTCCGAAGATCTTCCCCACAGTGAGATCACATTGATCGACAAGAGGCAGAGGAACACCTACTGCTCTGCCCCAGCAAAACTGCAGATGTGTCCAAGGAACAGTCACAACCTCAACCCCTTTCGGTCCAACTTGATTGGTGGCCCTTTAAGTACTTTAGGACTTTAAAAAGGAATTCCTAAAGATTTATTGGATGATTTACCTTTAGATAAATTGAGCAAACTGGTAACCCAGGGGCGTGTGCCAAAACCACATTCCTTTTCCTCTGTGAAAGAAAGTTCACCTGTCGCAGCTTCTGCCCCCTTTTGTGGATGGTGCAGACAAGACATCAAAGCAAACTTTTTTCTCTAGTACAGGGAAACTAGAAACTCCATTTCCTAGTGGTGGGCAGGGAAGTGGAGAATAGATTTATATTAAACAGCTCACTAAAACAGAAAAAGGAGATGTGTTAATCACAGCTATTGTGGGATTTTATTCTTGTAGTTTTAAGGATACTGGGAAAAGCTATACTGCTTGGGAGAAAGGTTTGTTTGCAGCAAGCCTGGCTTTCATTGAAGTCGATGCACAAATTGGAGGAGCCTCAAAAAACCTTTCTATGCAAGAAACAGAGAGTCTGGATATCAGCCAAGACAAATCTGCCTCAGTCATCCGGGAGGCTCCTCCTTTTTCCCAACACCAAACAGTAAATGTCTGGTTTATTGTTCCATCATTTTAATTGCTTTTTGCCTGAAAAGGGCAAGTTTTCCATTTTTGTTTTTGCAGGAGAACCCTGTGGGACTTTAAGAATTTCTACAGAAGAAATATGAATAAAGATTGAAGACTTAAATCTTAAAATGGCCTACAAAATTTTCAGTAGGTTGCTTGTACTTTTCTGCATTACACCTTCTTCCTATAACCAAAATAATAATGAATTGCCTTGATCTCAAGCCTTCATGGAATATTCTAGCTCTTCCAGAAATTATCCCAAAAATAACCATCCAAATTTGGCTGTAGTCTTAATGCATGATGACAAAATTTACCATTCGTCTGATTTGGTCTGGGATAAAAATGTGTGGGTTAGAACCCTGCCTGGTATCATTGATGAAAAAATTCAAGTGGGATGCAGAAAAGTAGAACCTGGTCTTCAATACTATTTGTATTTGGAAACACCAGCCAACAACAAATATTATTTAAACCAGAATGGTCTCTCAAAAAGGTTGCTCCCTTTTTCCTGGAGATGAATATTGAGAGACCTGACTGGTGTTTTTAGGAACTAGATTGGGGGTTCTAAATAGCATTGATTAGGAGGTATTATTGAATAAATTGGCTACTGCAACTTTTGATCTGACAAAAATGCAACAGCCTTTAAGAAGGCATTTTCCCTACAGAAATCTGAAAAATAATTTGGGATAGGGATAACAATTTTGAAAAGAACCTCCAATCTTGGTGGAAGTTGGTAAATTTTACCTATAATCATGTTAATAACACTGTTACAGCTTATGTATTAACTATTCACAATACTTCAGTATCTTTGATTTATCCTGTTTTCACATTAGGCTTGAACCACAATGGAACTACACTCTATCCTTTCGAGCACAGAGCATGGGCCCAAAAGGTGAATGATAAATGGCAAATGATAGACCTGGAATCCTGCATTGTGTGGGAACAACTAGGAATTATCTGTGAAAGTAACACCATCAGAACACGAGATTTTTGTTTAGACACTGACCAAAAAGTTTGCCATTTTGAACTTCATCCTGAAGTTAACCCTAAAACTGTAATAATCTGTATTGGCAAAGGTTGTGTATGCTTATGAACTGTTTGTAGTAATATCACAGTAGAAAATGTAATAGCTTATACCAGTAATCATACAAATATTTGTAATTTTACTGAAATCACGGGATGTGACTTCTCTTACTCAGCTGCAGTTGCTTCCCACCAAATTCTGAAATCTGATTTCACATTGATTCATATTGAGCAAGCTGCATGGCAAAAAGTAATGTAAAAATCTTTCCTATCTTGTTTCCCTTCCTTCCCTTCTCTCTCCTTCCCCCTTCCTTGGTGTTACCACCATGTGGTCCCGAAGACAACTCATCCAGAAGACCTCATCATAAAGAAAGAGAACTCACCCAGAAGATGACTCATCACGAAGAAGACAACTGGTCCTGAAGATAAATGTTGAGCCACCGGGTGGTGTAAGGGTCGATCCAAGAATAAGTTCTGTCTCAACATTTCTCATCAGAAACTACAGGTGCAGGACTCACGCAGAGAATGCTTTGTGCCTACCCAAAGCTGGTACGGAGCGAATGCTTTGCACCTGCCTGAGCTGATACAGAACAAAGGCCTTGTGCTGCAAAAGCAGGTATGTGACGAAGGCTTTGCACCCGTTGCCCTGACACCCATTGTGAAAACCCTGCCGACCATGCCTCGGACACTCCTCCCTTGACCCTGCCAAGTGGAGTTTGGCAAATCTCCACAAGAATTAAGGGGGGGCAAAGGCGGCTGGCAAGGAGGGACCAGGTGTATGGACTAGCATAAAAGACAGCTCTGGAGTGACTGAACTCCGAAGATCTTCCCCACCGAAAGATCACATCGATCTTTGCAGAGGCCAAGGAACGCCGACTGGACGGGACGCCAGGGACGCCGGATGTCTGTGGACCCGTGGTGGTAGCTATAGCCCCCTTCCTTCCCTTTCCTCCCCATCTTTTCCCAATTTTCTCTCTTTCTCTCTCTATCGCAGGCCGCTTTACAGGCCAAATTAATAAAGGTCCCCCTTGGATTGAAATTTAACTCCCTTGACTTGTTGGATTTTGTGTTTTCTTTTCCTTTTTGCACTCTGAGATCGTAGCTGGTATGAACCATCACGCGTCTGCTCATGAGTGGACTGTGACACACAGCTGCCCAGTGATTTTATACAGCCTGCCTCTATGATGTCACAGTCTGCTCTGTGATGTCACACAGTTGTCCTGTGACCTCACAGCCCACTCTGTGATGCCATTCATCTGCCCTGTTATGTAACAGCCTTGCTCTGTGATGTCACACAGGTGCTCTGTGATGCCATTCATCTGCCCTGTGATGTCACACAGGTGCTCTGTGATGTCACAGTCCATGCTATGACATCACACAGCCTGTGGGAATGCTGGAATTCTCTTCTGCTCCTGGAGAACTTGGGGTGTCTGGCTGAGCAGGAAAGGTGACCCTGAGTCAGGAGCTTTCCTTTGCTGGCATAGAAAGACCTTCCCAGCACTGTGTCCTTGGCCAGGAGGGATTGTGCCACCAGAGCTGTCCCTGCCCTGCAGGGTTTGACATGGAAAGTCGTGGTGCCATTTAGGGTAGGAATGAGAATCACTCACTGTATGCGAATTCTGATTTTATTACAAAGCCATACAGTAGATATACTTTTCAGTGTGATAAGTTCTCTCTTAGTTGTTTTCTCAGCCTTTTCACAGTTTCTCAATACAGCTTGTTATTCTTCCCAGGGGAGAGAAGGAATCTGCTGATCTGCTTCAGATCCTGTGCTGATCAATACTTTTCTGCATCCTTTCAGGTTCTATGGTTTCTCATGGGATCATGGGGGCCTCTTCCTCTGCAACCCCACATCTGCCCCTTCTGTTTTTACTGAGGTTATGGATAAAGCTAAGGAAATCATGACTTGTTTTGGTTTACTTTTAACATTTTTAACTGTTTTGAAAAGGACAAGACAGAGAATTAAAAAGGCTATTATTGCCAAACAACCTAGTCCAATGAAAACCCAAACTCGTAAGTTTATTCCAGTGAACTGTGAAAAACGAGGTTCACTCTCCTGTTAGGATGAAAAAGGTTTAATAAAAGACAATAGGGGACAGATAAAAGCAAAAGGTCAGCGCTGGGTGCTTTGGCATTCAGCCAGAAAAGCACCCCTGGAATGGACAGAGACACCCTTTCCATACCCTTCAGCCTAATGCATATTCATAAACAGTTACACGTATTCCTATTTCTCTCCAAACTCTTTTGCACGTTCTGGGAACTGATCCGCCTCCTGGCAGCATGCGCAGTCGTCTGTCACTGATCTGTTCTCACTCCCAGATTGTGGTTCCTGCAGCGCCAGGAGCTGATAGTTGCAGTGTCAGAGGCAGGGTCTGGCCGGGGGATGGGATCCAGTTCAAGCAGACACTTCAAGCATTCGAATCCAACCAGAACAGCTATTTTACTGCTATTAAACTCAGCTGGTACTAGAAAGAAAGACCTTAGTCATCATTGCACAGCAACTTTTCCCAGCCAGGCTACCTCTGTAAGAAAAGAATTCAAACAATCCACAGAGTATCCATTGGGATCTTTGCGAAAAGCCAACATGATGACATGGATTGATCACAGGGACATTGGGGACACTGGGGACATTGGGGATGTTGGGGACATTAATGGGACATTGGGGACACATTGGGGGATTTGGGGACATTAGGGACATGGGGGGAATTTGGGATAAATTTGGGGGAAATTTTGGGAGTGAAATGGGAAAATTTTGGGGGAAATTTTGGAAAAAATTTGGGAGAAGTGGCGGAAATTTTGGGGAGATTTTGGGGAAGTTTGAGGGGAAAATTTTGGGGGAAATTTGGGTAAGTTTGGGGAGAAATTTGGGAAAAAATGGGAGAAATTTTGGGGAAGTTTGGGGGAGAATTTTGGGGAAATTTGAAAGAGAATTTTGGGGAAGTTTGGGGGGAAATTTTGGGAAAATTTGAGAGAAATTGGGGAAATTTTGGGGAAGTTTGGGGGAAAATTTCAGAGAGAAATGGGAAAAATTGAAGGAAATTTCTGGGGAAATTTGGGGGAAATTTTGGAGAAGTTTCCGAGAAAGTTTTGGGGAAATTTGGGGAAATTTTGGGGAGGTTTGGGGGAAAATTTGGGGAAAAAATTGGGAAAGTTTGGGGATTTTTAAAGAAAGTTCTGGGAAATTTTGTGAAAATTTGGGAAATTTCAAGGAAATTCAGGGAAAATTTTAGGGAAATTTGGGGGGAAAATTGGGGTAATTTTGGGGAATTTGGAAGGAAATTTTGGGGAAGTTTGGGAGAAAACTTTGGAAAAAATTGGGAAAGTTTGGGGGAATTTTGAAGGAAAATTCTGAGAAAATTTGGGGGAAATTTTGGGGAAAATTTGGCGGAAATGGGAAAAATGCAAATAGAATGGGGACAAAGGAGGAAAGTTGGGGAATTTTTGGGGGGAATTGGGAAAAATAGGGGTAAATTGGGGGAAAATGGAGGAAAATTGGGGAAATTTTGGAGAAAATGGGAAAAATTCGGGGAAATTGGGGGTAAAATGAGAATAAATTAGGGAAAAATTTGAAAAAATTGGGGGAAATTGGGGAAAATGGGAATAAATTGGGGAAATTTGGGGAGAAATTGGGGAATTTGGGGGAAAGGGGACATTTGGGGACATTGGGGATGTTGGGGACACTGGTGTCACTTTGATGGAACTTTGGAGCCATTTGGTGACAATTTAGTGCCATTTGGTGACTTCTAGTGGCATTTGGTGACAATTTGGTGCCATTTGGTGTCATTTAGTGTCCTTTTAGTGCCACTTGATGCCATTTAGTGCCATTTGATGTCACTTGGTGCCACTTTTTGCCACTTTGGTGCCACTTGATGTCCCTTTAGTGCCACTTTGGTGCCATTTTTGACCTTTTTGTTGCCATTTATTGCCACTTTGGTGCCATTTGATGTCATTTAGTGTCACATGAGTGACTTTTAGTGACATTTAGTGCCACTCTGGTGCCATTTAATGCCTCTTTTGGTCACTTTGGTGCCATTTAGTGTCACTTTGGCGCCATCTGGTGCCATCTAGTGTCACTTTAATGCCATTTAGAGCCATTTGGTGCCACTTAATGTCACTTTGTGACACTTTAGTGCCATTTAATGTCACTTTAGTGTAATTTTTTGCCATTTGGTGCCACTTTGATGCCATCTACTGTCACTGTGGTGTCATTTAGTGCCATTTACTGCCATTTGGTGTCACTTCGATGCCTTTTGATGCCATTTAGTGCCATTTTTTTTCACTTTAATGACATTTTCCCCCACTTTGGTGCCATTTTGGTGCCACTTGATGCTACCCCGATGCCATCCTGATGTCACCATGTCCCCCCAGTGCCCTGCCTGTCAATCTGTTCACTGCGATTGTCACCTGCTGTTGGGGAAGATGGAATAGGAAAGCCTTATAAATATGATTACCTGGCAAAAGATGCTGAGAATATGGAGATTGAGATGAAGACAAGCTCTGAGTTCCTGAACAGCTAGAAAACAATGGTATGGCTGACTGGAGGTAATCCCCTTCTTGGTGAAACAATCCCCTCTGCCTGCAGACAGCTCCAAGGGTCAGAGCAGACCCTGCCTGATGGCAGAGGGGCCAAAAAGCAGTTTTTGGGGTTTAAAATATAACCCCATATGGTAATGGGATGATTCTTAGAGGTTGTATGTAAATGTTGTAGGATTTGTAGCTTGTTCTAGATTGGTTAATGAGAATTAGAATATTCAACACAGAAGATGATTTATTGTATTGTAAACAGCAGCTCGCTCTCTTGGCATCTCTCTCTCTCTCTCACTTCTCTGAGCTGCTCTGGGCTGTGTCTGGCAGCCCCTGGCAGCTCTCCTACACCCACACTTTCACAACAAACCCCATGCTCTCAGACCTGACTGCAGAGATCTCTCCTCTCTGTCCCGACCGTCCGAAACCGACAAACAGACCCTCTAATCCTTCAGGCTCTAAATCCTACAGACCTACAAAATCCTACATATTTACACTTCAACCATCCTTATTTCTTTGATCTTTTGCCCTTCCACCAGCACGGTGCCCGTCCAGGGCTGAAGGCTGATAACATTTCTGGCCTTGTGGATTCCCTTAATCTTATCAAGATAAAAGGGGCAAAAGGAATCCTTTTGAAATTGAGCACAAGAAATCACTAATAATATTAATGACATATGAGAAGTAATTTGTATAACCACTCCTATCCTGGGGAATGTAATGAATATTCATGAATTTTACCTATAACACTGTGCCTTTGGAGGTACTGAGGTGTGTGTTTGGCGGAGAGAATTCCCCACACACCTGGTGCACTGAATAAAGCAAATACCCACTGCTCTGACTTGGTCTCTGAAGTGTCTCTGGGCTACATTGGGGTGAATCAGTAACAACAATTTCCAATTGATATTGATCCAGAGCACCTCCTAACACAGTCTGAATAGATATGAACATCAAGACCCTTCATGGCTCACAATCAATCAGACTCTGTCCCTAACCCCCACCCCACCATTTCCCTCCTCCAAGCCCTGGGACTCAGAGCAGCCTTGTGCAAATCTCAGCTTCCTCCACTCCAGGCTGCACCTGCAGCTTTCAGCTCCTTGGCACAAACTCCCAGCTGCTTTCCTTGGAGAAGGAGCTGCCTGAGACACAGAGGGATGTTCATTTATTGCCAGCAAACTGAACCAAACGAAGGCACATCTCCATAAAAAAAAAAAACAAACAAAAACCAAAAAAAACCCCAAAAACCAAAAAACAAGCAACAAACCACAAACAAACAAACAAAAAAACCCAAATAAACCAACCAAACAAACAAGTCTGCTATATATTAAATCCACTTTCCACAGCATACAGTCTGAGACTACTGGAAAACACGTTCTGTGCCCAGCACACATCCCAAGGTGCCCCAAACCCTCCCTGCCCCAATTATGTCCAGATTTGCTCTTTGCACACACGAGTCACACACTGAAGTCATGAGCTCCCTGCATGGCCAGAGGGAGGAAAAGAGAGAAAGTGGATGAAGAACTCTCTTGGGCAGAGCTACAGCTGCACTAATCCCAATATTCTGGGGTCACAGGAACTTGATCCAACACCCTCTGCAGCATCTGTTCCCTGGGGGTCCTGGTTCTGGGCTTGGGGTTCTGTGCTTGTTCTCAACAGGGGGTCCTGGCTGTGAGCTCTGAATCCCAACAATGGCTCAGGGTCCTTGCTTTGGGCACGAGGTCCTCCAGCACCCACCAGTGCCTGGGGGATGTGGATCCTCTTACCTGGCTCACCTGGAGCTGCTCGTGGCCATCCCACAGTGGGCACAGGGCACCCCAGGATGCCCAGATGGGGTCACTGTGTCCCCTGGTGGGGACATGCCCAGGGACAGAGCCAGGGAAGCAGCAGGAAACCAGAGCCCAGGGCAGGATGTGACTCACATGGGCACTGGGACATGAGGACGATATGAGCACATGGCAGGGGGTGTTGGGGTGCCTCAGGTGTCCTGGCACAGTAGGAGATGGGAGAATCCCCCAAGCCTTGCACCATTCCCAGTCCCACAGGGATTTCCGTTAGGGCTGCACAGCTGTGAGGCTGAGCCTGGCAGTGCTGGACATGCTGCCCATTGCCAAGGAGGACAGACACAGGCCTGGACAGATCTGCAGCCACAGCAGGTGAGCTTGGGGCTGGGGGGACAGTGTGGCACCCACGGGACAGCCTGGCATCACTGGGGACAGCCTGGCATCCTTGAGGACAGTGTGATGTCCTTAGGGACTGCCTGGCAGCCATCAGGAGAGTCTGGAAGCCACTGGAAAGCCTGTGTTTGGCTCAGGGGGTCGATTTGTGGAACATCCTTGGGTGAGGCTGCAGCTCTGGGGGGAAAAGGGACCTGGGGGGACAGGGGAATCCATTCTGCATGAGCAGCAGGGGGAACTTCTCTGGGGGGGACTGTGAGAGGGGGCTAGGGTGGAGTGACCTCCCCAGTGACCCTACACAGCCCCCTGTGATGTCACAATCGTTCCAAGTCTCTTTGCAGAGCCCTCCTACCTTCCAACAGATCAACACATGCTCCCAGCTTGGTGTTGTCTGCAAATTTACTGATAGGAGATTCAAAACCCTCATCAATGTCATCAATAAAAATATTAAACAAAACCAGCCCCAGCACAGATCCCTGAGGGACACCACTGGTGACTGGCCACCAAGTGGATGTGGCACCATTCCCCACCACTCTCTGGGCTTGGCCATCCAGCCAGTTCTTAACCCAGTGAAGAGTGCACCAGTCTGAGCTGTGAGCTGCCAGCTTTTCCAGGAGTTTACTGTGGGAAACAGTGTCAAAGGCCTTGCTGAAGTCCAAATAGACAACATCCACAGCCTTTCCCACATCCAGCAGGCAGGTCACCTGGTCATAAAAGGAGATCAGGCTGGTCAAACATGACCTACCCCTCCTAAACCCAAGCTGGCTAATCCCCCGGCCATCCTGTAAGTGCTGTGTGATGGCACTCAAAATAAACTGTTCCATGACCTTACTGGGTACTGAGGTTTGACTGATTGGCCTATAATTGCCAGGATCCTCCCTCCTACCCTTCTTGTAAATGGATGTCACATTGGCCAGCTGCCAGTCATCTGGAACCTCACCGGTGAGCCATGATTGTTCATAAATAATGGAGAGAGCCATTGCAAGCTCATCTGCCAGCTCCCTCATCACCCTGGGAAGGATCCCATCTGGTCCCGTAGATTTGTGAATATCCAAGTGGCTCAGCAGTTCTCTGACTGCTTCCTCCTGGATAACAGGGGGACCATCCTGCTCCTGACACCATCTACCCGAGCAGGACAGTTGTCCTGAGGACAGACTGTCCTTCTGATAAAGATCAAGGCAAAGAAGGAGTTAAACACCTCCGCCTTCTCCCCATCTGTGGTCACTAAATTCCCTTCTGTATCCAGTAGAGAACCGAGATGGTTCTTACCCTTCCTTTTGCCATTACTATATTTGTAAAAACATTTTTTATTATCCTTCACAAAAGTTGCCAGATTAAGTTCTAACTGAGCTTTGGCCTCTCTATTTTTTTTCTGACATGTCCAAACAACCCCCTGAAATATTTCCTGAGGTACCTGACCCTCATTCAAAAGATGATACATCCTCTTTTTATTCCTTAGTTCCTTCATAAGCTCCTTGACCATCCAGGCTGGACATTTACCTTGTCAATTCATCTTTCAGCACATGAGAACAGTCTGTTCCTGTGCCCTCAAGAACTCTGTTTTGAAGCATGCTAACCCTTCCTGAACTCCTTTGTTTTAAGGGCTGCTTGCCCATCC
>NW_028147597.1:2420410-2516061 GCF_008360975.1 Lichenostomus cassidix
GAATCTCCGCAGTCACAGCAGACGCCACGGTCTCGTGCAGCAGAGGGCGGGGGCTGGCAGCAGAGGCAGCCGGACTCTCTCCCGGCAGCAGCCACGAGGGAACGCAGCCCGGGGGGGGGGGGGGGGGTGGAAAACGCGCCCTTCCCCGTGAGGAGAAAAAGCCGAATCAAAGCTCACCCAGCCAGGAGAGAAGAGAAACAGGGCACAGCTGGACCCTCCTCCGGTAGCAGCTGGAAAGCCAAGAGCCAGCAGCCTCTACCCTCAGTGTCCGAACCACGAGAGAGCGTTCCCCCGGCAGGCTCTCCCTTACCTTGCCCTGCCCAAAACCTAGCCTTTGTCTTTTACAAAAGGCTTGATCGCTCCGAACATCAGACCATTTGTTGCCTGGCAACAGGAATGGGAAGAAATTCTCAACCCCCGACATCTTCAAAACATTTTTCAGGTATACATGACATGTACAAGATGCAGGGTGTAGTGTGTTGATGCTGGCTGGATGCCAGGCACTCATCAAAGCCTCTCTCTCACTCCCCTCTGCAGCTGCACAGGGGAGAGGAAATAGAATGAGGGGTTCATGAGTTGAGATAAGGACAGGGAGAGATCCCTCATCAAATATGGTCATGGGAAAAACAGGCTCCAATTAGAGATATTAGTTGAATTATTGCTGACAAAATCAGAGCAGGAAAAGTGAAATAAAACCTTAAAAGTGCTTTCCCCCCACCTCTCCCTCCTGCCCAGCTTTATCTCCTCCCCCAGCAGAGCAGGGAGACAGGAATGGTCAGTGATGGTCAGTTCATCATCTGAGATTTCTCCCACTGCTCAGGGAGAGGAGTTGTTCCCCTGCTGCACTGTGGGGTTCCTCCCACGGGAGAGTTCTCCAGGAACTTCTCCAATGTGAGTTCATCTCACCAGCAGCAGCTCCCTGTGAACTGCTGCAATGTGAGTCCATGCCACGGGCAACAGTCCCCCAAAGCTGCTGCAGCGTGGGTCACTCTCCTACGGGGTCAGTCCTTCAAGGACAGGCTGCTCCAGCTGGGCAGCAGAGCCCCTCTCTGCAGGGGTCACAGCCTCCTCCCAGGCATCCCCCTGCTCCGGCCTGGGCTCCTCCTCCATGGGCTGCAGGTGGATCTCTGCATCCCCATGGATCTCCAGGGGCTGTGGTTGGATGTCTGCATCCCCATGGATCTCCAGGAGCTGCAGGAGCACTGCTGCTTCACCATGGTCTTCACCAAGGGCTGCAGAGGAATCCCAGTTCCAGTGCCTGGAGCAGCTCCTCCCCCTCCTCCTTCACTGACCTTGGTGTCTGCAGAGCTGTTCTCCTCACATGTTCTCACTCCTCTCTTCTCTGGTCGCAATTACAACTGTGCAACAACTTCTTGGTTCTTTCTTTCTCCTTAAATCTGTTATCACAGAGGCATTACCACCATTTTAATTTGCCCAGCCTTGGCCAGTGGCATGTCCACCTTTGGAGCCAGCAGGGATTGGCTCTGCCCAACATGGTGGAAGCTTCCAGCAACTTCTCACAGAAGCCACCTCTGTGGCCATCCTGCCACCAAAAACCAGGCCATGGTACCAAGGGGCTGTTGTGACACTGGGGGCTGCTTGGATCCAAGGGGCAAAAGTGACATTGCACAGCCTCATGGAACCAAGGAGACCACTGTGACCCTGTGGGGCCTCATGGAATCATGGAGACCTTTGTGACACTGCAGGGCTTCATGGAACTAAGGGGCAATGGTGACACTGTGGGGCCCATGGAACAAAGAGGCTGCTGTGACACTGCAGGGCTTTGTGGAACCAAGGGGTCAATGTGACACTATGTGGCCTCATGGAGCCAAGGAGACCATTGTGATGCTGCAGAACCTAATGGAATTGTTGGAAATTATACAACTTTTAATTTTTTTAATGTAGCTTTAGTCAGGGGTTTGTTCACCTTTGCCCAGGGGGAGAGGAAATGAAGTTTCTCTTCAAAACACTCTGTTCACTGAGGTTGGGTAAGGCCTGATGAGCTTAATGTCTACAGACTAGGAGTAGCCAGAAGATACACAGGAGGTAAACAAACATTAATGAACATCAACCCCTGGCACAGCTGGAGCTACCTGGTCTGGGAAAAGATTGATAAGAGAATCAAAGAATGAGAACCTAATTAACATCAAAGGCAAAAGGATCAATAACCAATAGGAGATCAAATACTAAGAGTTATGTCATTTAAGACCAATGAACCTGAATTTCTTTGGGTTTTGTCTGTATAAATATGGGAAAAGTCTAGTAAAGAACCATGTGAGAGTGAATGATTTTCACTGCTCAACCCAGGCATGTGTGGATGGAATAATTTCCATTGCACATACTGGCCAGAATAACATCCTGGCCAGAATAAAGTAATGTCTTGGGTTACTCAAATTCCTCTTGGACAATCTCTGAAATATCTTCATCAGCTGAGTGCTGCCAGAGCACAGAATTCCTGAGGAATTGCCTTTCTCCACTCCACCATCACACAAGAGCTGGCTGCATTCCCAGGTTTTCTGATCCATTGTATGCAATAGTAATAAATGTCTTATGAACTCCTCAGTCCCGACTAAGTCCCTGTTGAACAGCTCTGTGTCCCAGGTGGTACCTGCATGGAGGGAAGAAGAGGAATACAGGATCACAGCAGCGACTGATGAGTCATTCACAGACATCAACGTGAAGAAACAGGAGAGACTCGTGGATTTCACAGGCTACTGCATTTCAGCAATCCACATCACACTGCAGAGACTGATGATGATGAGGCCCTGCAGTGTCACAGTGTCCACTTGGCTCCATGAGGTCCCACAGTGTCACTGAGCCCCCTGGGCACCATGAGGCCCCACAGTGTCACTGAGCCCCCTGGGCACCTTGAGGTCCCACAGAGTCACTGAGCCCCCTGGGCACCATGAGGCCCCACAGTGTCACTGAGCCCCCTGGGCACCATGAGGCCCCACAGTGTCACTGAGCCCCCTGGGCACCATGAGGCCCCCATTGCTACAATGGACACTTGGTCCAACATGGCCCTGCAGTGTCACAATGGCCCTTGGGCACCAAGAGTCTGCAGTGTCACATGATCCCCTTTGTCCCACGAGGCCCTGCAGTGTCACAAGGTTCTCTTGGTTCTGTGAGGTCCTGCAGTGTCACAATTGCCCCTTGGCTCCATGTGACCCCACAGTGTCACAATGCCCTCTGGGCACCATGAGGCCCCACAGTGTCACAGGGTCACCTTGGTCTCATGTGTCATTCACACAATGGGAACAGCACTGATGAGTTCTGATCATCTCATTCCCCTTCCTCCAGGGAAGGTCAAGGCCCTTCTTGTCTGCTCTCTCCTGCTAGGCCAGCTGTGAGGAAGAACATTTCTGTCTCTCTTAGCTGCAAAAAAACCTGCATAGGAGGTTCACAGAGTGGAAACAAGCAGGTGTATGAACTTCTGAGTATATTTATATTTCCTAAATGTGCTCTGTGCTCTGTAAAGGTAACGATGCCATCTGCTAGAGGACAATGGCACTTGTGCCTGCAGAACCCCTTGTGACTGCACAGGAGAGATGCTCCCCAGCCAGGGCTGCTCTCCTGGTGTGGGTGACAGACAGTGACAAGAAGGGCAGAGGAGAGAGAGATGTCAGGGAGAGACATTAGCAATGATCCTGTGCAAGGCAGGTGAGATAAAAATCACTGTGACACTGGGGATTTGTGACAAACGAGGTCCATTCTCCTGTTAGGATTAAAAAGGTTTAATAAAAGACAATAGGGGACAGATAAAAGCAAGAGGTCAGCGCTGGGTGCTTTGGCATTCAGCCAGAAAAGCACCCCTGGAATGGACAGAGACACCCTTTCCATACCCTTCAGCCTAATGCATATTCATAAACAGTTACACATATTCCTATTTCTCTCCAAACTCTTTTGCACGTTCTGGGAACTGATCCGCCTCCTGGCAGCATGCGCAGTCGTCTGTCACTGATCTGTTCTCACTCCCAGATTGTGGTTCCTGCAGCGCCAGGAGCTGATAGTTGCAGTGTCAGAGGCAGGGTCCGGCCGGGGGATGGGATCCAGTTCAAGCAGACACTTCAAGCATTCGAATCCAACCAGAACAGCTATTTTACTGCTATTAAACTCAGCTGGTACTAGAAAGAAAGACCTTAGTCATCATTGCACAGCAATTTTTCCCAGCCAGGCTACCTCTGTAAGAAAAGAATTCAAACAATACACAGAGTAGCCATTGGGATATTTGCGAAAAGCCAACATGATGACATGGATTGATCACAGGGACATTGGGGACACTGGGGACATTGGGGATGTTGGGGACATTAATGGGACATTGGGGACACATTGGGGATTTGGGGACATTAGGGACATTGGGGGAAATTTGGGATAAAATTGGGGGAAATTTTGGGAGTGAAATGGGAAAATTTGGGGGAAATTTTGGAAAACATTTGGGAGAAGTGGCAGAAATTTTGGGGAGATTTTGGGGAAGTTTGAGGTGAAAATTTTGAAGGAAATTGGGAAAATTTGGGGAAGTTTGGGGAGAAATTTGGGGAAAAATGGGGGAAATTTTGGGTTAGTTTGGGGAGAAATTTGGGGGAAATTGGGAGGGAAATGGGGGAATTTGGGGAAATTTTGTGAAAACTTTGGGGAACTTTTGGGGAAATTTTGGACAAAACTTGGGCAAAATTGGGGGGATTTTTGTGGAAGTTTGAAAGAAAATTTTGGGGAATTTTAAAAGAATTTCTGGGAAAATTTGGGGAGAAATTGGGGAAAGTTTGGGGTTTTTTTTAAAGAAAATTCTGGGAATTTTTGGGAAAATTTGGGGAAAATTTGGGAAATTTCAAGGAAGTTTGGGGAAATTTTGGGGAATTTGGAGGGAAATTTTGGGGAAGTTTGGGAGAAAACTTTGGAAAAAATTGGGAAAGTTTGGGGGAATTTTGAAGGAAAATTTTGAGAAAAAATGGGGACATTTGGGGGAAAATTTGGGGGAATTTTTGGGGAAAATTTGGGGGAAGTGCAGAAAATTTGAGAGACATTTGGGAAATTTTTGGGAAAATTTGGGGGAAATGGGGAAAAATGCAAATAGAATGGGGAAAAAGAAGTAAAATTTGGGGAATTTTTGGGGGAAAATGGGGAAAATTGTGGGAAAATGGAGGAAAATGGAGGAAAATGGGGAAAATTGGGGAAAATTTGGGAATAAAAGGAAAATTTGGGGGAAAACTGGGGAAAAATTGAGAAAATGGGAAATAAATGGGGAAATGGGGAAAAATTCAGGAAAATCGGGGAAATTTTGGGGAAAAAGGAAACTAAATTGGGGGAAAATTGGGGAAAATAGAGGAAAATGGGAAAAATTTGGGGAAATTGGGGGTAAAATGAGAATAAATTAGGGAAAAATTGGGAAAATTTGGGAGAAATCAGGAAAAATGGGGGAAATGGGGATAAATTGGGGAAATTTGGGGGAAATTGGGGAGTTTTGGGTGGAAATTGGGGAATTTGGAGGGGAAAGGGGACATTTGGGGAAATTGGTGTCACTTTGATGCAACTTTGGTGCCATTTCGTGACAATTTGATGCCATTTGGTGACTTCTAGTGGCTTTTGGTGACAATTTGGTGCCATTTGGTGTCATTTAGTGTCCCTTTAGTGCCACTTGATGCCATTTCGATGTCACTTGGTGCCACTTTGGTGCCATTTTTGACCTTTTTGTTGCCATTTAGTGCCACTTTGGTGCCATTTGATGCCATTTAGTGTCACTTGAGTGACTTTTAGTGACATTTAGTGCCACTCTGGTGCCATTTAATGCCTTTTTTGGTCACTTTGGTGTGATTTAGTGTCACTTTGGCGCCATCTGGTGCCATCTAGTGTCACTAATGCCATTTAGTGCCATTTAATGCCATTTAGTGCCATTTCAGTACCATTCAGTGTCACTTTGGTGCCATTTAGTGCCATTGTTTGCCACTTTGCTCCCCTTTAGTGCAATTTAGTGCCACTTTGGTGACATTTAGTGCCACTTTTATCACATTTGATGTCACTTAGATGCCATTTTGGTGCCATTTAGTGCCATTGTTTGCCACTTTGCTGCCTTTAGTGCAATTTAGTGCCACTTTGGTGCCATTTAGTGCCACTTTTATCACATTTGATGTCACTTAGATGCCATTTTGGTGCCATTTAGTGCCACTTTGTGTCACTTGGTGCCATTTAGTGTCACTTTAATGCCACTTAGTGCCATTTGGTGTCACTTGATGACCCCTGGTGTCACTCTGGTGCCATTCAGTGTCACTTTAGTGCCATTCAGTGTCACTTTGATGTCACTTGGTGTCATTTTAGTGCCATTTAGTGCCACTTTGGTGCCATTTAATAACCCCTGGTGTCACTTCAGTGCCATTTAGTGTCACTTCAGTGCCATTTAGTGCCACTTTAATACCATTTAGTGCCATTTGAGACCATTTAGTGTCACTCTGGAGCCATTTAGTGCTAATTTGGTGCCATTTGATGTCACTTTGGTGCCACTTTTTGCTATTTTAGCGCCACTTAGAGTAATTTAGTGCCACTTCAGTGCCATTTTATGTCACTTTGGTGCCATTTGAGGCCATTTTTTGTCACTTTAATGAAATTTTTTGTCATTTCAATGCCATTTTTTCCCATTTTTGTGCCATTTTGATGTCACCTGCTGTCTCCTCACTGACTTGCAGCAATCCGTTCTGCAGTCATTGTCACCTGTGCTGGTCGGTGATGTCACTGTGTGCCCAGGGGCTGCTTGGTGTCATTTAGTGCCATTTGGTGTCACTCAGGTGCCATTTGGTGTCACTTTGGTCCCATTTAGTGCCATTTAGCGCCATTTAGCACCACTTGGACACCATTTAGTGTCACTAGATATCAGTTTGGTGCCATTTAGTGTCACTTTGGCGCCATCTGGTGCCATCTAGTGTCACTTTTATGCGATTTAGAGCCATTTGGTGCCACTTAATGTCACTTAGTGCCACTTTAGTGCCATTTAGTGCCATTTAATGTCACTTTAGTGTAATTTTTTGCTATTTGTTGCCATTTAGTGCCACTTTGGTGCCATTTAGTGTCACTCTGATGTCATTTAGTGCTATTTACTGCCATTTGGTGTCACTTCGATGCCTTTTGATGCCATTTGGTGCCATTTTTTGTCACTTTAACACCATTTTCCCCCACTTTGGTGCCATTTTGATGCCACCTGATGCTACCCCGATGCCACCCTGGTGTCACCCTGTCCCCTCTCAGTGACCTGCCTGTCAATCTGTTCCGCTGCAATTGTCACCTGCGCTGATTGCTGATGACGTCACTCTGATGATGTCAAACGGATTATGTAACTCTGATGATGTCACTCTGATGACGTCACTCTGTCCCCCCAGTGCCCTGCCTGTCAATCTGTTCACTGCGATTGTCACCTGCTGTTGGGGAAGATGGAATAGGAAAGCCTTATAAATATGATTACCTGGCAAAAGATGCTGAGAATATGGAGATTGAGATGAAGACAAGCTCTGAGTTCCTGAACAGCTAGAAAACAATGGTATGGCTGACTGGAGGTAATCCCCTTCTTGGTGAAACAATCCCCTCTGCCTGCAGACAGCTCCAAGGGTCAGAGCAGACCCTGCCTGATGGCAGAGGGGCCAAAAAGCAGTTTTTAGGGTTTAAAATATAACCCCATATGGTAATGTGATGATTCTTACAGGTTGTATGTAAATGTTGTAGGGTTTGTAGCTTGTTCTAGATTGGTTAATGAGAATTAGAATATTCAACCCAGAAGATGATTTATTGTATTGTAAACAGCAGCTCGCTCTCTTGGCATCTCTCTCTCTCTCTCTCTCACTGCTCTGAGCTGCTCTGGGCTGTGTCTGGCAGCCCCTGGCAGCTCTCCTACACCCACACTTTCACAACAAACCCCATGCTCTCAGACCTGACTGCAGAGATCTCTCCTCTCTGTCCCGACCGTCCGAAACCGACAAACAGACCCTCTAATCCTTCAGGCTCTAAATCCTACAGACCTACAAAATCCTACATATTTACACTTCAACCATCCTTATTTCTTTGATCTTTTGCCCTTCCACCAGCACGGCGCCCGTCCAGGGCTGAAGGCTGATAACAGTTCTGGCCTTGTGGATTCCCTTAATCTTATCAAGATAAAAGGGGCAAAAGGAATCCTTTTGAAATTGAGCACAAGAAATCACTAATAATGTTAATGACTTATGAGAAGTAATTTGTATAACCACTCCTATCCTGGGAAATGTAATGAATATTCATGAATTTTACCTATAACTCTGTGCCTTTGGAGCTACTGAGGTGTGTGTTTGGCAGAGAGAATTCCCCACACACCTGGTGCACTGAATAAAGCAAATACCCACTGCTCTGACTTGGTCTCTGAAGTGTCTCTGGGCTCCATTAGGGTGAATCAGTATCAACAATTTCCAATTGATATTGATCCAGAGCATCTCCTAATGCAGTCTGAATAGATATGAACATCAAGACCCTTTATGGCTGACAATCAATCAGACTCTGTCCCTAACCCCCACCCCACCACTTCCCTCATCCAAGCCCTGGGACTCAGAGCAGCCTTGTGCAAATCTCAGCTTCCTCCACTCCAGGCTGCACCTGCAGCTTTCAGCTCCTTGGCACAAACTCCCAGCTGCTTTCCTTGGAGAAGGAGCTGCCTGAGACACAGAGGGATGTTCATTTGTTGTCAGCCAGCAAAACCAGGGCAAGAAAAAGCTCCATAAAAACCAAAAGTCTTTCCTCTGCTGTATATTAAATACAAATTGTCTCTGCTCATGTCCACTTTCCACAGCATACAGTCTCAGACCAATGGAAAACTCGTTCTGTGCCCAGCACAGATCCCAAGATCCCCCAAACCCTCCCTGCCCCAATTCTGTCCAGATTTGCTCTTTGCACACACGAGTCACACACTGAAGTCATGAGCTCCCTGCATGGCCAGAGGGAGGAAAAGAGAGAAAGTGGATGAAGAGCTCTCTTGGGCAGAGCTACAGCTGCACTAATCCCAATATTCTGGGCTCACAGGAATTTGATCCAACACCCTCTGCAGCATCTGTTCCCTGGGGGTCCTGGTTCTGGGCTTGGGGTTCTGTGCTTGTTCTCAACAGGGGGTCCTGGCTGTGAGCTCTGAATCCCAACAATGGCTCAGGGTCCTTGCTTTGCGCACGAGGTCCTCCAGCACCCACCAGTGCCTGGGGGATGTGGATCCTCTTACCTGGATCACCTGGAGCTGCTCGTGGCCATCCCACAGTGGGCACAGGGCACCCCAGGATGCCCAGATGGGGTCACTGTGTCCTCTGGGGGGGACATGCCCAGGGACAGAGCCAGGGAAGCAGCAGGAAACCAGAGCCCAGGGCAGGATGTGACTCACGTGGGCACTGGAACATGAGGATGATATGAGCACATGGCAGGGGTCTTGGGGTGCCTCAGGTGTCCTGGCACAGCAGGAGATGGGAGAATCCCCCAAGCCTTGTGCCCTGTCCAGTCCCACAGGGATTTCCTTTAGGGCTGCACAGCTGTGGGGCTGAGCCTGGCAGTGCTGGACATGCTGCCCATTGCCAAGGAGGACAGACACAGGCCTGGACAGATCTGCAGCCACTTGGGGCTGGGGGTACAGTGTGGCACCCACGGGACAGCCTGGCATCGCTGGGAACAGTGTGACACCCATGAGGACAGTGTGACATCCTTGGGGACTGCCTGGCATCCATCAGGAGAGTCTGGAAGCCACTGGAAAGCCTGTGTCAGGCTCTGGGGGTCGGTTTGTGGAACATCCTGGGGTGAGGCTGCAGCTCTGGGGGGAAAAGGGACCTGGGGGGACAGGGGAATCCACTCTGCATGAGCAGCAGGGGGAACTTCTCTGGGGGGGACTGTGAGAGGGGGCTAGAGTGGAGTGACCTCCCAAATGACCCTACACAGCCCCCTGTGATGTCACAATCGTTCCAAGTCTCTTTGCAGAGCCCTCCTACCTTCCAACAGATCAACACATGCTCCCAGCTTGGTGTCATCTGCAAATTTACTGATAGGAGATTCAAACCCCTCATCCATGTCATCAATAAAAATATTAAACAAAACCAGCCCCAACACAGACCCCTGAGGGACACCACTGGTGACTGGCCACCAAGTGGATGTGGCACCATTCCCCACCACTCTCTGGGCTCAGCCATCCAGCCAGTTCTTAACCCAGTGAAGAATGCACCTGTCTGAGCTGTGAGCTGCCAGCTTTTCCAGAGGTTTACTGTGGGAAACAGTGTCAAAGGCCTCGCTGAAGTCCAAATAGACAACATCCACAGCCTTTCCCACATCCATCAGGCAGGTCACCTGGTCATAAAAGGAGATCAGGTTGGCCAAACATGACCTACCCCTGCTAAACCCATGCTGGCTGAGTCTAATCCCCCAGCCATCCTGTAAGTGCTGTGTGATGGCACTCAAAATAAACTGTTCCATGACCTTACTGGGTACTGAGGTTTGACTGATTGGCCTATAATTTCCAGGCTCCTCCCTCCTACCTTTCTTGTGAATGGATGTCACATTGGCCAGCTGCCAGTCATCTGGAACATCACTGGTGAGCCAGGATTGTTCATAAGTAATGGAGAGCAGCACTGCAAGCTCATCTGCCAGCTCCCTCATCACTCTGGGAAGGATCCCATCTGGTCCCATAGATTTGTGAATATCCAAGTGGCTCAGCAGTTCTCTGACTGCTTCCTCCTGGATAACAGGGGGACCATCCTGCTCCTGACACCATCTACCAGAGCAGGACAGTTGTCCTGAGGACAGACTGTCCTGATAAAGATCAAGGCAAAGAAGGAGTTAAACACCTCCGCCTTCTCCCCATCTGTGGTCACTAAATTCCCTTCTGCATCCAGTAGAGAACCGACATGGTTCTTACCCTTCCTTTTGCCATTAATATATTTGTAAAAACATGTTTTATTATCTTTCACAAAAGTTGCCAGATTAAGTTTTAACTGAGCTTTGGCCTCTCTAATGTTTTTCCTACATGTCCGAACAACTCCCTTAAAATACTCCTGAGGTACCTGACACACCTTCAAAAGATGATACATCCTCTTTTTATTCCTTAGTTCCTTCATAAGCTCCTTGACCATCCAGGTTGGACATTTACCTTGTCAATTCATCTTTCAGCACATGAGAACAGTCTGTTCCTGTGCCCTCAAGAACTCTGTTTTGAAGCATGCCCACCCTTCCTGAACTCCTTTGTATTAAGGGCTGCTCACCCATCCCTGTTTGCCCTTTCCTCTCTGACCCCACTCCCCATTTCAGTTCCTGACTTGGCACCATGGGAACATCCCTTGGTGAGCAGGATCATCCTACAAGTGCTTCATGAATTGTCTGCAGGGTCCTGCAGTGCCTCGTGCTGTTCTCTTGCCAGAGGCAGCACAGGCCAGGGGGGCACATCTGGACTGCTGTGTGTGGCTGTGAGGCTCCCTGTTGTGGGGCAGTGAGGAGGAGCTGGAGAGGCTCTGCAGGACTAACAGGATGGGCTTTGGGGCCTGTGGGGAGAAGCTGAGGGCCATGGGCTGCTGGACCTTCTGAAGAGGAGGCTCAGGGCTCATCCTGCAGCTGCTTCAAGGGTGCTTTCAGAGAATCACAGAATCAATAAGGTTGGAAAAGACCTTTGAGATCATCAAGTCCAACCTGTTACCTAACAGCACCTTGTCTGCCCTGAGCCTCCTCTTCTCCAGGATAAACAACCCCAGCTCCAAACTCAGCCACTCCTCACAGCACTTGTGTTCCAGACCCTTCCCCAGCCTTGTTGCCCTTCTCTGGACACGCTCCAGCATCTCAATGTCCTTCCTAAACTGGGGGCTCAGAACTGGACACAGCACTCAAGGTGAGGCCTCACCAGTGCCGAGTACAGGGGAAGAATCACTGCCCTGCTCCTGCTGGCCACACCATTCCTGATCCAGGCCAGCTGCCACTGACCTCCTTGGCCACCTGGGCACACTGCTGGCTCACCCTACTGTCCATCAGCATCCCAGGTCTCTTCCTCCCTGGCCACTGTCCAGCTACTCTGTCCCCAGCCTTTATTCCTTTATTCCACGAATCCCCATAGTGTAACAATGGTCCCTTGGTTATACAAGGTCCTACACTCACACTGATCTCCATGGTTCCATGAGGCCCTGCAGAGTAATAAAGGCTCCTTGGTGCCATGGAGCCTCACAGTGTCACAGTGGCCCCTCTGTTCCATGAGGCCCCAGAGTGCCACAATGGAGTCCTTGGTTGCACAATGTCACAGTGGATCCCTGGTTACACAAGACTCTGCAGTGTCACCATGGCCCGTTGTTCCATGACTCTCTGCTGTGTTACAAGAGTCCCCTTAGTTCCATGAGGCCCAGCAGTGTCACAAAGGCTCTTTGGTTCAGCAAGACCCCACAGTGTCACAGTGGCCTCCGTGGTTCCACAAGGCCTCACAGTGTCACAATGGCCTCTTGCTTTCCTGGGGCCCTGCAGTGTCACAATCATCGCAGAATCAACCAGGTTAGAGAAGAACATTCAGATCATCAAGTCCAATCTGTGACCCAACAGCCCTTTGTCACCCAGACCATGACACCAAGTGCCACATCCAGTCTTAAACTCCTCCAGGGACAGTGACTCCACCACCTCCCTGGGCAGCCCATTCCAATGCCCAATCGCTCTTTCTATGAAGAATCTTTTCCTAATGTCCAGCTTAAACATCCCCTAGTTCAGCTTAAGGCTGTATTCTCGTGTCCTGTCACTGATGCCCAGGAGACAAACCCCCACCCAGCTGGGTGGGATTGTAAATCTGCTGGAGGGCAGGAGGGCTCTGCAGAGGGACCTGGACAGGCTGGATCCAGGGACCAAATCCAACAATGTCAGCTTTAACTAGGCCAAGTGCCAGGTCCTGCACTTTGGCCACAACAACCCCTGCAGTGCTACAGGCTGGGGACAGAGTGGCTGGACAGTGGCCAGGCAGAAAGAGACCTGGGGGCACTGATGGACAGCAGGCTGGACATGAGCCAGCAGTGTGCCCAGGTGGCCAAGGAGGCCAATGGCACCTGGCCTGGATCAGGAATGGTGTGGCCAGCAGGAGCAGGGCAGTGATTCTTCCCCTGTACTCGGCACTGGTGAGGCCTCACCTCGAGTGCTGTGTCCAGTTCTGGGCCCCCAGTTTAGGAAGGACATTGAGGGGTTGGAGTGTGTCCAGACAAGGGCGACAAGGCTGGGGAAGGGTCTGGAACACAAGTGCTGTGAGGAGTGGCTGAGTTTGGAGCTGGGGTTGTTTATCCTGGAGAAGAGGAGGCTCAGGGCAGACAAGGTGCTGTTAGGTCACAGGTTGGACTTGATGATCTCAAAGGTCTTTTCCAACCTCACTGATTCTGTGATTCTCTGAAAGCACCCTTGAAGCAGCTGCAGGATGAGCCCTGGGCCTCCTCTTCAGAAGGTCCAGCAGCCCATGGCCCTCAGCTTCTCCCCACAGGCCCCAAAGCCCATCCTGTTAGTCCTGCAGAGCCTCTCCAGCTCCTCCTCACTGCCCCACAACAGGGAGCCTCACAGCCACACACAGCAGTCCAGATGTGCCCCCTGGCCTGTGCTGCCTCTGGCAAGGGAACAGCACGAGGCACTGCAGGACCCTGCAGACAATTCATGAAGCACTTGTAGGATGATCCTGCTCACCAAGGGATGTTCCCATGGTGCCAAGTCAGGAACTGAAATGGGGAGTGGGGCCAGAGAGGAAAGGGCAAACAGGGATGGGCTGTTTGCAGGGGAGGGGACAGGGATGGGCAAGAGGAAGAAATGTGGATGAG
The DNA here is from genome assembly GCF_008360975.1 of Lichenostomus cassidix. Classification (NCBI taxonomy): domain Eukaryota; kingdom Metazoa; phylum Chordata; class Aves; order Passeriformes; family Meliphagidae; genus Lichenostomus; species Lichenostomus cassidix. The sequence goes on from NW_028147597.1 coordinate 2,434,189, forward strand.
GAAAGAGGAAAGAAAGCAAAGGTGAAGCAAAGGAAATGCTCAGGGCTGTTTGGGGGTGGCTGCCAGGCAGCCCTGGCTCTGAGCAACAACGTCTGCAGTGGGACAAGAAACTCACAGCTCATGGGAACAAACTTTCTGGCTGACTTCAGAGGTGACAACAAAGCTGAGTGGTTTCCCTCCCATCCCCAGCCCTTGCTGGCCCCCAGGGCTGATGGTGTTTGTGCTCACTCAGGTTCATCTCCCCACACCAACAGCATGGGGTGCTCACGCCTGCTGTGTGCAATGCAAACAGGGCTCCTGAGCCAGTGCTGCCGTGTCTCTGCCTGGAAGGATCAAGCAGCTCTGGGAGCTGGGGGAGAGGCCAGGGCTGCCAAGGGGGGATGTTGTTGGCAGCTCCATGAGGACGCTCTGGGACGCTGCCCTGGGCTGTCCAGCGCAGTGGTGTCCCGGGTTAATGATAAGACTCTCTCTCCTCCGAGAGCGAAGGGCCCCGACGCCTCCTCCCCCACCCACAACAGAACCTCTTAGATGGAAGTGAAGAAAAAAACTATTTATTTGACAAAACCACGCAGAGTGCCCTGCAAGGCACAGGGGAAGGGGAAAAACCAAGGTGAAAAGGAGTTCTTCAACCTGATTAAAAAGTCCTTCTCTCAGACGCAGCCCCTCTCCTCCTCGCCCCCCCGGGGCCGGGTGGAGCTCCCTGGAGAGCTCTGCTGTCCTCTGGCCCTCCTGGGTCTCCGGGTAGCAAAGCAGATCGAAGAGAAGGGGTCCAAACTAGGAAAAAGAAAAAAATGGAAAAAAAAAATGGGAACAGAGCTCACTCCGACCCCCGTCCAGCACGCAGTCTCTGCCGGGCGACGAATCCTCCCCCGGAGCGAGGCTTGGGGAAAATGTTTTCAAAACAACCCGCGTTTCTCTCTTTGGCTGGGTGTAGTTAAAGAGACAGGACCACACATTTTTCTCACTTGGGCATATAAGCCAACGACAGGGGATAAAGGATTATCATAACATCAATCCAAGACAAGTGGGGATGGATCAGCCCCTGCTCTGCTGCTCCTTCCCGGCTCCCCCAGGCACCTTGCAGAGCCCCAGCCATGCTGTTTGCCCCCAGCCTGCCCACGGCCACCCTGCAGCTGCTCACGGGGGTTTTCTCTGCTCAGCATTGGCCTGGGCGTGTTCTGGAGAGAGCCTGGGCAAGGAGCCTCGAGCCCCCAGGCCCTGCCCTGAGGCGTCAGCTGTGCCCCAGCAGTGCCCATGGCCTGTCCCTGCTGCAGCCCCGGCACTGCCACCCCCAGCACTGGCAGCGACCCCGAGAGCACTCAGGCCCTACAGCAACACGAGGGGCAGCAGGGCAGCGGGGCAGTGGCACGGGAGCAGCACTGGCAACACCAAGTGCTGCTGCTCCTTGGCACAGCTGCTGTGCCACCCCTGATCTGCCCCAGCTCTGCACACAGACATTGCTGCTGCAGCTCCACAGATGGGAACAAAGGGGGATCTCTGGTGAAAACCTGGCTGGGAGATCCTTTAGTTTGTTTAAAGCCACAGAGAGCACAGCTCCTCATTGACACAGTCTGTGGGTCACAGCAAAGATGGAGAGAAGCAAAATGAGAAATGGCACAATGACTTTTATTTGTGGATGGTAAAAAACTAAAACAAAAAAAAAACCCACAACCGACCAACAAGAACTATTAAAGAAGACTCCTGTAACAAGTGATTTTTGGAAAGTGGCAACCAATTTAATGTTTCCGAAATTGTCCAGTCATCAGTCTCCACACTGCAGCCTTGAGCTCCTGGTTCCTCAGGCTGTAGATGAGGGGATTCAGTACTGGAGGCACCACTGAGTACAGAATTGAAACTACGAGGTTCAGCGTTGGGGAAGAGATGGAGGGAGGCTTCAAGTAGGCAAACATGATAGTGCTGAGGAACAGGGAAACCACAGCCAGGTGAGGGAGGCATGTGGAAAAGGCTTTGTGCCGTCCCTGCTCAGAGGGGATCCTCAGCACAGCCCTGAAAATCTGCACATAGGAGAAAACTATGAACACAAAACAGCCAAAAGCTAAACAGGCACTAACAGCAAGCAGCCAAAGTTCCCTGAGTTTGGAGTGTGAGCAGGACAGCTTGAGGATCTGTGGGATTTCACAGAAGAACTGGCCCAGGGCATTGCTGTGGCACAGAGGCAGGGAAAATGTATTGGCTGTGTGCGGCAGAGCATTGAGAAAGCCACTAGCCCAGGCAGCTGCTGCCATGTGGGCACAAGCTCTGCTGCTCAGGAGGGTCCCATAGTGCAGAGGTTTGCAGATGGACACATAGCGGTCATAGCTCATGATGGTGAGAAGAGAAACCTCTACTCCAACAAAGAAAGAAAACATAAATAGCTGTGCAGCACATCCTGAGTAGGAGATGTCCCTGGTGTCCCAGAGGGAATTGTGCATGGCTTTGGGGACAGTGGTGCAGATGGAGCCCAGGTCGGTGAGGGCCAGGTTGAGCAGGAAGAAGAACATGGGGGTGTGCAGGCGGTGGTTCCAGGCTACAGCGCTGATGATGAGGCTGTTGGCCAGGAGGGCAGCCAGGGAGATGCCCAGGAAGAGGCAGAAGTGCAGGAGCTGCAGCTGCCGTGTGTCTGCGAATGGCAGGAGAAGGAATTGGCTGATGGAGCTGCTGTTGGACATTTTCTGTCTCTGGGCATTGGAAGCTGTTGAAGGAGGAAAGAATTGACAATTTTGAAGCGGTTTCTAATAAAAAAGTCAAAGTCCTTTCTCATAGAGCCTTCCCTGCCACTAAATACCTCCTCCTTGTCTGTATCTCAAGCACTTCCTTCACCTTGTTTGCTGGAGCCCTGATTGCTGCTGGCCAGTGTTGTGTGAGGAGCTGGACCTTGACCTGCAGGACACCTGGGAGTCAGACCTGCTCCCCCAGTCAGTGCAGGGGACAGTGAGGGCAGGGGCCACTCGTGGTGTTTTAACTTGGATAAGGAATCTGCTCCTAAGGCACAGGAGCTTATCAGCACCAGCACTGCCAGGGCAAATGGATGGGGATGGCAGAAGGCAGAATGAGAGACTCTGCTGCACTTTGGGAGAACAGCCAGTCCAGTGAGGCAGGAGGATTGTCTGAGGCTTAGTGCAGACTGAGGGGAGCTGCTCTGTCCCTCTCTCCTGTTCCCAGCTGCCCAGCACTTGCACCGTTCTGAGATCCACTCCCATGTTACCCAGGAAAGCCAGGAGACACTACTGAGAGCAGAGGGATCTGTGGCCAACAAAGTGGATCCTCCCTTTCCCAAAGCCAGGGACAGTCATTTCATTGCCAGCCTGCCAGCCTGCCCTGCCCAGAGCTGCCCAGGGCAGAGGGAGCTGGGACACCTCATTGCTGTGCTCACCCTGCACAGGAGGAGCCCCAAGGGCTGCGCCTGACCCTGCAGCTGCAACTGCCATTGCCAGAGAGCCTGTCAGCAATGCCAGGAGCAGCTGAGCAAGGCAAGGAGAGAGACAGCCGAGCCCTGAGGAAAAGCTTTTCCCTGCCCATCCCTGCACAGCCCCTCGCAGGCAGCAGCAGTGCAGGACAGTCGCCCTCAGGCCCTGGTCAGCAGGGAATGGGCAATGGCAGGAGAGATGCCCTTCATCTCTGGTGCTGCTCTGCCGGCCCAGGAGGGGACTGAGGGCCCCGAGCCCCCGGGCTGAGGGCTGTGCTGGCTGCCAGGGGACACAAGAGCTCTGCTGCTCAGGGCAGCTGGCAGATCCCCTGCCCTGGCAAAGAGCCCTCAGGGCTGCAGGAGCTGCTCTGTAGGACAGCCCTGGGCACCCCTGGCTGCACCCCCACCTTCCCAGCCTGCAGCCATCCCTGACAGCAGGAGCTGTCCTGCCCTGTCCCTCTGACAGTGCCCAGGGCAGCCCCGCTCTGCAGCACATCCTCCTCCAAACCAGAAACACCAGCAGAGACATCCTTACAGTCATATCAGTGCTGTCATGGGTCAGCTTTAGAAGATCCCTGCAGCCAGAGACTTACTGTGTCAGAAGCTGTGAGGATTTCTCCATGAATAAGCTCAGAATTGTCCTTCCAGTTGCTTTAAGCCTCTGTCTGCTTCACTCCTATCAGGTACCTGCAGGCAGCACCCTCAGCCCTGCTGGGCTGGGAGAGAAACTGCTCCTCAGGAGAAATGTCTTTTTGAAGCTCTTCTTGGTTGCCAGGAGTTCCCTCTGTGCCAGGAGCCCAGCCCAGCTCAGCAGCACAGCAACAGCACAAGGACTTTAATGAGCCTCTTGGGGATTTGGTGTTGTTTACATGAGACTCAGTCCCTAAGAGAGTGTTCAAAAAACTTCTCAAGAACTCAAAGATTCTTTAAGTTTTAATGGGTCTCACTGAGTGACACAACTGAGAAAGTGTCTCCAGGTTTCAAATAGAGCAGAACTCTGGAGGCAGTGATGACAGCTGGGGACAAACAAGGCAAAGGTGTCTCTGATGCTGAGCAAACCTGGATGTGTTTCAGGAATGCAAAGGGCCTAGGCCTGAGCCCCAGCCCCTGGCAAGGCAGATCCTGTCCCTCCCTCAGTGCTCAGGGCTCTTCCCGGGGCACTGGCATGTGGGGATGTGCAATGCCAAGGGCAGGACCATGGGGCAGCCCCTGCCAGGCTGCTGGGCAGGGACAAGGAGGCAATGAGGCCCCAGGGCTGCAAGGGTCACTTGTGTCCTCCTCATGGCCTCAGGGCCAGGGACAGCAGCCATGGCCAAAGTGCTGCACAAGTTGGCTCTGTCAGGGCCTTGCAGCTCCTGCACATCCCTCTGCCCTCTCCAGCCCAGGCTGTCCTACGCTGTCCATGCCCTGCGCCTCTGTCCCTGCAGGCTGTCGTCATCCCCCGGCTGCCCCACCTCGCTGGCCCTTCCTTTGCTGACAGCTCTGCGTCCTGCCTGCCTCTGCCTTGGCACACAGAGCCTTGGGCTTGATACCAGAAGGGTTAATTCAATTTTTACTGTGCCTGTGAACTTATAGCAGGGAAACAAAGCATGCAAGGTCTGCTTTCCCAGCGAGGATATTTGGAAGAGAAAAAGAAAACATCTGGCTAAAGAGTGCAGTGATAGAAAAAACATGGACTGAATCTGGGAACTTGGGATGGGTTTTGTGGTAATGGGTAAATTGTAATACACATGTAGCCACTGTAGATAAACAACACACTTGCAGAATCACGTGTCCATGTAAGGTTAGGATTTATCCCCTCTTGGACCTCAGGCCTGAATAAATGATGCCATCTTTGACACCAAATTAGTGTTAAGGAGTTTTCTGTGGATATTTGAGATATTTGGTGACAGCAGGGCCACAGAGAACCAAGCAGTTCACTGTGACACTATGGAACCTCACAGAACCAAAGAGACCATTGTGACAATGTGTGACACCGTGGAACCAACTGTCTATTGTGACTGTCTATTGAGACTTTATGGAACCAAAAAAAAAGTACATTGTGACAGAGAAAAGCCTCATGGAACCAATGGTCCATTGTGACACTCCGGGGCTGCATGGAACCAAAAAGCCATGGTATCACATCAGGGCTGCATGGAACCAATGATCCATTGTTATACTGCAGTCCAAGGAGACCATGGTGACACTATGGAACCTCCTGGAACCATGGGTCCATTGGGACACATCAGGGCCTCACAGAACCAAGGACTCCACTGTGACCGTGAGGAACCTCATGGAATCAAGGTGACCGTGTTACACTATGGAACCTGATGGGACAAAGGATCCATGGTGACACTGCAGATACAAGGAGACCATTGTGACACTGAGGAACCTCATGGAACCAAGGGTCCATTGTGTCACTGGGGAGCCCTGTGGAACCAAGGGGACCATAGTGACACTGTGGTTCTCCATGGAATGAAGGAGCCATTCTGATGCTGCTGGGCCTCATGGAACCAAGGGCACAATAGTGACACTGTGAGGCTCCAAGGGACCAAGGCAGCATTCTTATAGTGCAGAACCAAGGAGAGCATTGTGACACTACAGGGCATCATGGAACCAATGGTCTATTGTGACACAGCAGGTACTCATGAAACCACGGAGGCCATTTTTACACTTTGAGGCCTTGCAGAACCAAAGAGCCATTGTGACACTGTGGGGCTCAATGGAACCAATGGTCTATTGTGACACTGCAGGGCCTCATGGAATCATGGAGACTACTGTGACACCACAGGCCTCATGGAATTAAGGGGCCATCGTGACACTTTGAAGCCCGAAGGAGCCATGGAGAGCATTGTGACACTGCACAGCTTCACAGAATCAAGGAACCACTGTGTCACTGTGGAGGCCAATGGAACCAAGAGGTGCATGGTGGCACTTTTGGGTCCCATGGAACCAAGGAGCCATTGTGACAGTGCAGGGTGTCATGGAACTAAGGGGCCACTGTGACACTGTGGGGGTTGATGGAAACAAGGAATCCATTGTGACTTGTAGGGACCCCATGGAACCAATGATCCACTGGGATAATGTGGAGCCAAGCAGTCCATTGTAATACTGTAGAGCCTCATGGAATCAAGGAGATCATTGTGGCACTAGGGAGCCCCGTGGAGCCAAAAGGCCATTGTGACACTCATGGAACAATGGAATCCACTGTGACACTGTGGGGCCTTATGGAATGAAGGAGACCATTGTGACACTGCAGAGTGCCATGGAACCAACAGAATCAATTGTGACACTTCAGGGCCTTGTGGAAGCAAGGGGATCATTGTGACACTGTGAGGCCTTGTATAGCCAAGGGCCAGTGTGGCACTGCAGGGCTTCATGGAGCCAAGGGGCCATTGGGACACTGTGGAACCAAGGAGACCATTGGGACACTGTGGGGCCTGACTGAACCAAGGAGAATATTGTGACACAGCAAGACCTTTTGGAAACAAGGATCCATTGTGACAGCTGGGGTCTCATGTCACCAGGAGTCCAGCTGTGACACTGTGAAGCCAAGGAGGTCATTGTAACACTACAGAGCCCCATCCCCAGTGCCGGGCAGTGCCCACAGCCCCAAAGCAGCCTTGATGTGCCCTGGGTGTCCCCAAAGCAGCCTCACCCCGAGCGGCACTGGCAGCACCACTCCAGAGCAGTGTGGAGCTCGGGGGACATCAGCCGTGCCGGGCAGGGCCGAGCCCCGGGGGAATTCCCTTGGAGCTTTCCTGAGGACAGAGGCCTGAGAGACCTTCTGTCCCGGGTTAATGATAAGACTCTCTCTCCTCCGAGAGCGAAGGGCCCCGACGCCTCCTCCCCCACCCACAACAGAACCTCTTAGATGGAAGTGAAGAAAAAAACTATTTATTTGACAAAACCACGCAGAGTGCCCTGCAAGGCACAGGGGAAGGGGAAAACCAAGGTGAAAAGGAGTTATTCAACCTGATTAAAAAGTCCTTCTCTCAGACGCAGCCCCTCTCCTCCTCGCCCCCCCCGGGGCCGGGTGGAGCTCCCTGGAGAGCTCTGCTGTCCTCTGGCCCTCCTGGGTCTCCGGGTAGCAAAGCAGATCGAAGAGAAGGGGTCCAAACGAGGAAAAAGAAAAAATGGAAAAAAAAAATGGGAACAGAGCTCACTCCGACCCCCGTCCAGCACGCAGTCTCTGCCGGGCGACGAATCCTCCCCCGGAGCGAGGCTTGGGGAAAATGTTTTCAAAACAACCCGCGTTTCTCTCTTCGGCTGGGTGTAGTTAAAGAGACAGGACCACACATTTTTTCTTTCTTGGGCATATAAGCCAACGATAGGGGATAAAGGATTATCATAACATCAATCCAAGACACCTTCCCAGGACAGACTCAGGCCAAGGAGCCCTTGAGTCCCTCAGCCCCACATCGGTGTCTGCTGGAACTCAATCCCCCTCCCCATCCTACAGCAGCTCTGCATTTCCCTCCTCCAGCCACCAAGGGCACAGAGCAGCCTCCTCTCTCGGCCACTTGCCTGTTTGCCATGCCTTCCCCAGGCCCTGGCTCTGCCCCACAAGCCCTGGGCTCAGTCCTGCCCCTGCACGCTCACACAGGCTGAGATGGACACTGATGGTTACTCTGGCAGCTTCTCTCAGCCCAGCCCAGCTCCCTCCAAGCTCTGCCAGCTGCCCTGAGCTCTCTGCAGCACCAAGGGCCTCTCCCCAGCCCAGCCCAGCCGCCTCTGGCCCCACAGCCCTGCTCAGGCCAGGCTGCTCTGGGCAGTGGCCCCACGGCCTCAGCCCCTCTGAAGGGCACAGCAGCAGCTGGAGCTGCCAGAGGACTCAGCCCCAGCCATGGGGGAACATGCTTGGCCAAAAGAAAAGGAGGCTCGCTCTTGATGCCTGATGATTTTTGCCTTTTATTTTTCATATACCCTTTTATACATTTTTATACCTTTTTTATGCCTTCTGTATCCTCTATCCCCTTAACCTACATACTTGTAATTTTTGTAGTCTGATATTCTTCATCAGATTTAAGGTTCTGCAAGGCAGAAAGCCTAAATATTTATAGTAAAAGGCCAGAGAGCCCTATGCCATCAAAAACTCTCTAGAACATATTTAATAAACGGCGCCCTAGCCTCATACTGGTGGGTTTCTTTAGAATAGGGGGATATTTTTTGTTTTGTTATTTTCCTATTGGGGAATTCTAGACTGATAGGCTAATTTGAAAATCTATAAAAATTTTATACACATTATATGGTGTGTGCATCTCAGCGTGTTCCACCTTGGAAGATCTGTGCACCTGTGGGTAGCAGAGACGTTTCCTGTGAGAATTCTTTTCTCTCTTCTTCCTGTGTTTTATAAACAAAGATAAAGTTTAGATGTTATTAAAAACAGTTTCTCAAGATATGGACAGTTCAGGCCTGGCCAATCAGGCCTAGGGGGAGGCTTCGAACTGACCAATCTGGGTGACCTTTGAAAAGTCTATATAAGTTGGAATTAAATAATAAAAACCTTCTGCTAGATGCCACACTTTGAACCTGGACCTTCTTTCTCTGCTAGCGGCTCAACAGTGACATGCACCTAGGTTCCTATTAAAATAACTGAGGTAAAACCATTTCATCCCTTTAATCATGTCACCCTCATAATTCTAAGACCAACTGAAAGGCAGCACTGTGTGCCCTGCTCTCCTGTCCAGGAGATGCTGAGAGCTCTGCAGCCCCTTCTGCCATCCCATCTGCCCAGATCAGCACAACAGCCCTGGCCTTGTGGCCATCAGGAGCTGTTCCTGCTCCAGGCCCAGGGCTCATCCCAAAGCTGGGGCAGCCAGAAAGCTGTGCCCATTCTGTTCAGTCCTGCTCTGATGAGGATGCATCCTCAGCAACATGGAGGCTCCCTGAGGAATTTTACTACTCCAGAGGCTTGTTCAGCCTTCAGCTCTTCAGCTCAGGCTCCTTAACATTTGAAAACATCCTAAGAAGACAATCCTCTGGGAATCATTTATGTCTTCAGTTGTTTTGTGGTTAATTAGACCAACTCCAAAAGTGTATTCAAAGGAAATACACTGTATTTATAAACAATGAAGTCAGACTCTTGGTCCTGTTTAGTTTTCTTTTCCTGTTCATACATTTTTATCAGCAATCTCCATCTGATATTGATCCCTAGCATCTCCTAATGCAGTCTGAATAAATATAAACATCAAGACACTTTATGGCTGACAATCAATCAGACTCTGTCCCTAATCCCCACCCCACCATTTCCCTCATCCAAGTCCTGGGACTCAGAGCAGCCTTGTGCCTTGTGCAAATCTCAGCTTCCTCCACTCCAGGCTGCACCTGCAGCTTTCAGCTCCTTGGCACAAACTCCCAGCTGCTTTCCTTGGAGAAGGAGCTGCCTGAGACACAGAGGGATGTTCATTTATTGTCAGCAAACAGTAGCAAGGGAATGCAGAGCTCCATAAAAGACAGAAGTCCAGCCCAAGCAGTGTTGGGCAATGGAGTCACATCCAGGGGTGTCCCCAGGGCTCAGGACTGGGGCCACTTCAGTGAAATCTCTTTATTGCTGATCTGGATGAGGCACCGAGGGCACCCTCAGTCAGTTGCCAGGTGACCCCAAGCTGGGTGGGAGTGTGGCTGTGCTGGAGGGCAGGAAGCTCTGCAGAGGGATCTGGACAGGCTGCAGCCATGGGCCCAGGACAATTGGATGAGGTTCAGCAAGGCCAAGGGCAGCGTCCTGCCCTGGGGTCACAACCACACCAAATCCCTGGCCATGCTGGGCTGTGCACAGGAGCTGCTGGGAGCCCAGCCCAGCTCAGCAGCACAGCAACAGCACAAAGACTTCTCCTGTGGGTTGGGTGTGGAGTCCCTGAACATCAGTCCCTGAGAGGGAGTTGAAGAAATCTCTAAAGAATTCAAAGTCACAATAAATCTCCAACATTTCTTGAAGTTTTAATGGATCTCACTAAGGGACACAACTGAGAAAGTGTCTCCACGTTCCAGGTAGAGGAGAACACTGGAGGCAGTGATGACAGCTGGGGACAAACAAGGCAAAGGTGTCTCTGATGCTGAGCAAACCTGGATGTATTTCAAGAATGCAAAGGGCCAAGGCCTGAGCCCCAGCCCCTGGCAAGGCAGATCCTGTCCCTCCCTCAGTGCTCAGGGCTCTTCCCGGGGCACTGGCATGTGGGGATGTGCAATGCCAAGGGCAGGACCATGGGGCAGCCCCTGCCAGGCTGCTGGGCAGGGACAAGGAGGCAATGAGGCCCCAGGGCTGCAAGGGTCACTTGTGTCCTCCTCATGGCCTCAGGGCCAGGGACAGCAGCCATGGCCAAAGTGCTGCACAAGTTGGCTCTGTCAGGGCCTTGCAGCTCCTGCACATCCCTCTGCCCTCTCCAGCCCAGGCTGTCCTACGCTGTCCATGCCCTGTGCCTCTGTCCCTGCAGGCTGTCGTCATCCCCCGGCTGCCCCACCTCGCTGGCCCTTCCTTTGCTGACAGCTCTGCGTCCTGCCTGCCTCTGCCTTGGCACACAGAGCCTTGGGCTGACCCAGACTCCTTCTGGGGGATGTGTTGCACCACAGCACTGCCCTGGGAGGGAAATTCCTTTTTCCTCGTTTCAAGTCTAAACCTCCCCAGCTGCCCTTGGTGCCATTATTTCTTCCTCATGCTCATTTCCACTATGGAGAAAAGCTCCACATCTCTCAATCCACCCTTCAAGCCCTCCCAGGCTACTCCTGTTCTGTCCTCAGTCTCCACACCCCTGAGCCCAGGGCCCTCAGCCTCTCCCTGCTGCTTACGGGATGAGGCCTCCAAACACCATTTTGGGAGATTTTTCAGTTGTCCCCAGGATCTGTGAAAAAGGAAACAGAGTGGTTAAAGTCCAAGAAAAACAGAGTGTTATTTTCTCCCAAATCTTGCAGTGACAAAACAAGGTCAAATATGTTTACATTGAACAAGAGTGGATTTAGATTTGTTACCAGGAAGAAATATTTTATGATGAGAGTGGCACAAAACTGCAATTGTTTTTCCTGAGTAGGGAATGCCTCATCTCAGAAATTGTCCAGGATCAGGATCTTTGCACAACCTGACATAGTGAAACCCCTCCCCTCCCCAAGGATGGAATTCCTGTTGTGTGGTGTCTCTGATGTGCTGGGTGAGCTCACAATGCTTCTGGCCAGAATGTCTGCTGAGGGCCAAGCAGGCTGCTGCAGTGGCAGTGACCTCACAGCCATCACCATTGCAGCCATGTCCCCTGGCCTGGCTCTCCCCTTTCCTCTGCCCCTGTCTTGTCTCTGCTGGGATGAGCAGTCTTGTGATGAATGTTTTGTCCCCAAGCTCCTGAGGCCAATCGTTTGTCAATCAGGCTCCTGTCACAGCAGTGACCTCATATTCAACATCACAATTTATGTTGTCTTTGCCCATCTCTCTCCATGCACTCCCTTGACTCCTCATCTCTGCTGGAGCTCACATTCAGTAGCCAAACCCAAACCCTTCTTGGCCTTGCTCTCTCCTCTGCCCCAGGGCTGACAGAGCCAGGGTGGCTCAGGTGACCTTGAGGCTTTGCAGGGCTCAGGCACAAGGGCTGTGACAGTCAGTGCTGAGGTCACACTCTGGGGTGGAGCAGAGCCCAGCCAGAAATCCCCCCTGAAGCAGCAGCTCTGCAGTGGTGGCCACCAGGCTGGGTTGGCAAGGGAGGCTTCTGGCCATGGCCTGCAGGAGCTGCTGCTGCCCAGGTGCCTTTGGTGTCTCATGTCCCACTTTGCCTGGCACAGCTCCCACCACGTCACTCTGCACTTGTGCCCAAGGCCTTCACTGGGTTGCTGCTGGCCTGGGGCTTTTCCTCCAGTGGGATCTGCCCTGGTCCTGGCACAGGAAAGGCAGTTCCTGCTGGAGCAGGAGGCTCTGCCTGCAATGAGCTCCAACAACTCCAACAAGCCCTGTTTGCAAAGCCCCCAGGGGTAATTGCAGAAGGGAGGTTACACTGCTTTTGGGGTGAATAATGCTGAAAGCAGCCTGACTCCTCCATCCCAAAGTTCAGCATCCTGAGAGGGAGCTGAAGATGGGGCAGAGCTGGAAAAATCCCCAGAGAAAGGAATTACCAAGTGACACCACTGAGAACTTCTCTGGAGCTGCTGAGCTGGCACAGCCTGGGCACATCTGACTGGCAGGGCAGCACTTCAGGCTGTAAAAGCCTCAGCACAAATTTTAACAGCAGCACCTCCTGACATTTCCCTTCTTGGAGGGGTGTGGAGTTTCCTCCCTGCAGTGGGGCACCCCTCAAGGTCACTGCTCAAAGCTGAGATTTGCCCATGGTTGTTTGCCTGGGGGAGTGACATCAATCTCTACTTAATAACTAGTTTTGGTTTAACACATTTGCCTCAAAATTGCTACCTAGAATGCTCTATTATAATAACTGTTATAGATCCTATACTGTAAATAATTCTGATTAAGATCTTTTTGCCTAATCATGATCATAATAAATCATATCTGTATTTATATATCTAGTTTTCCATCACAAATTCTGTGGGAAAAATTGTATAAAGGTTCAAGTACACCTGAATAATGCTGTACACATAAACCCTTGACAAGTTCTGGGGCTGGGATTGGATCCAGCCACTTCCAGGCTCCTCTGTCAGAAGCAGTTTAGGTAGCTTGTAGGTTCTGGAGGGGTTTCAGGATCTATGGGGAGTGTTGGGAGTCCTTTCTGCTCCCACGGGGAGCTCCTCTAATAAACTTCACCTGAAGCTCCCACTCTGCCCATGACAGGAGCCCCTGTGAGTGTCTGTGACATGCTGGCTCTCTGACAGCCTGGGGACTCCTGGGATGTCACTGTGGAGCTCCTGTGAGTGCCTGTGACAGATCAGGGCCTGAGCAGCCCAAAGTCCCCTGGGATGTCACCGTGGAATATCTGTGACTGCCTGTGACCACACGGCTCTTTGTCATCCCCAGAAACCCCTGGGAGGTCTCCATGGAACCCTTGTCTCTGCTAGTGACATTCCAGCTCTTGAGCAGCCTAGAGACTCTTGGAATGACCCCATGGAACCCCTCTGAGTGCCTGTGACAAACTGGCTCCTTAGCAGAAAACCATCACCAGAACCCATTGCTATGGTCAGTTTCCATGGCAACCATCACCAGGACCCATTGCTATGGTCAGTTTCCATGGCAACCATCACCAGGACCTGCAACACCACAACCACACCACCTTGCTATGGTCAGTACCTTGGCAGCTCCATGGAGACCCAATACCAGGGCTGGTTGCCATGGACACCAGCTCAGGCCTGGAGCCACAGCCCATTTCCATGGCAACCATTTGCCATCCCATTCCGAGGGTCATGGGATCACAGAACCACAGAATTGTCTGAGCTGGGAGGAACCACCAGGATCATTGAGTCCAACTCCTGGCCCTGCCCAGGACACACCAAAATGCCAGCCTGGGCCTGGGAGCAGTGACCAAACACTCCTGGAGCTCAGAGAGCCTTGGAGCTGTGAGCTCTTCCCTGGGGAGCTGGTCAGTGCCTGAGCAGCCTCTGGGGAAACCTTTCCTGAGATCCATCCTAAACCTGCCCTGACTGAGCCCCAACCTAAACCTGCCCTGAGTGAGCTCCACCCTAAACCTGCCCTGACTGAGATCCATCCTAAACGTACCCTGACTGAGCTCCAACCTAAACCTGCCCCGACTCAGCTCCAACCTAAACCTGCCTACTAGCTCCAACCTAAACCTGCCCTGACTCAGCTCCAGCCATTCCCTCCAGTCCTGTCCTTGAGCACCACAGTGACCCTGGATTGAAGTGAATGGGGTGTTACACTATGGGAAACCAGAATAAAGAGATCACCTGCCAAATGTCCTCCCAGCGTGGATCACCAGCAATGTGGGTCACCAGGGCTCTTCACAACGTAGGTCCTCTGATGGGGAATGAAGTTGGAGCAGTGAGCAAAGCTCCTCCTACCGTCAAGGCACTCACAAGGCTTCCCCTACCAGTGGCTCCTTTGATCTTTGGTCAAGTGAGACCTCATGGAGAAGCTCTTCCCACACTCAGGACACTCGTAGGGCCTCTCCCCAGTGTGGATCCTCCTGTGCCAGAACAGGTTGGAGCCATAACTGAAGCTCTTCCCACATTCCAGGCACTTGTAGGTCTGTTCCCCTGTGTGGATCATCTGGTGGTGGATCAGGCTGGAGCTTCTGCTGGAGCTCCAGCCACCTTCCCGGCACAGGTTTGGAGCCTCTCCTCATGGGGGATCTCCATGGCTTTTCCTCTTCCAGGAGGTTCTGCTGGAGAGATTTGTCCTCCCTGGTCTCAGTCCTAAATTTGTTTTCTGGGGGAGGAAGGAAGGAAGCAGCATGAACAAGGGCAGAAAGTAAAAAGGAGAAGGGAAAAGGGAGGGAGGGAGGGAAGGAGGGAAGAGAAAGGAGATCCCCCCAATCCATCCCCAGCAGGACAGCATTGGCAGCAGGGCTGTCCTGTATCCAGGGGTGATGCTGAGCTGGACCACAGAGGAGAAGAGAGAGGGAAAGGGGCAGTGGCTTCCTCCTCACCTGCCTGGGTGTCCCAGGGCATCATCCTCTTCCTCGCAGCTTCCTTCTCCATCTAGCAAAGGATCAGGAGTGAGAAATCCTGGTTTGGGGAGAAAAACAAGGTTTGAGTATGTGGGGTTGGGGGTTCCTCCTGCCAAAATCCATCTCTAGAAGTCACTGTGCATCTGGAGTCCATAGAAACTTCCAAAACACCAACATTCAGCCCCAAAAAGCCTCACAGGAGCTCCCCCTCTCTGGTCTCTCCACTTTGGGGTTCTGGGGTTCCTCCTTGCCCAGGCTGCTGGGGGGCTTGCATGTATTGGAGGTCCCTCCCTCTACGTGGACCTGGCACTCCACAGGCTGCCAGGAGTCCTGGGAATCCCAGAAGTTCCATCCTCTTTGGTCTCCCCAGTTAGGGATTCTGGGGTCGTTGGGGGTCCTGGGGTCCCTTCTCCCCTTATTCTCTGCTTTGGGAGAGAATCCAGATCCCAGCAGTGGCAGCACTGGGAGGGACTGGGCTGTACTGGGATCATACTGGCAGTGACTGGGATCATACTGGGGGCAACTGGAACCATACTGGGGCAACTGGGAGTGCCTGGCAATGAATACAGGCATGCTGAGGGCAACTGGGACATACTGGCAGTGTCTGTAACCATACTGGGGTGACTGGAACCACACTGGGAACAGCTGAGACCATGCTGGGGACAACTGAGAGCAAGTGGGAAAGACTGGGTCTGCACCGGGAGCAACTGGGCAGGACTGGGATCCTGCTGGGAGGGACTGGGATGATACAGGGAAAGACTGGGACTATACCAGGGGCAACTGGGTGCAATTGGAATCTCACTGGGAGGAACAGGGAACAACTGAAACCATGCTGGGAACAACTGGAATCATATTGGGATCACAGTGGGAGCAGCTGGGGCCATGCTGGGGGAGACTGGGATCACATTGGGGGTGACTGGAATCATACTGGGATTTACTGGGAGTGGCCATGAGCAACTGGAATCATGCTGAAAGCAACTGGAAGGAAGTGGGAGTGACTGGGAGCATGCTGGGGGCAGCTGGGGTATACTGGGAGAGACAGGGAGTCACTGGGATCATACTGGGAGTGACTGGAACCACAGTGGGGGTGAAAGGGAGCAACTGGAACCACAGCTGGGGTATACTGGGAGCAAGTGGGCCCATGCTGGGGAAATACTGGAATCACACTGGGAGTGGGGGCACTGGGATCATACTGGAAGTGACTGGAATTATACTGAAAGTGACTGGGATCATACTGAAAGTGGCTGCAGTCATACTGGGATTATAGTGGGTGTGAATGGACTCTGATTGGGGGTTACTGGGAGCTACCAGGCCCATGCTGGGAGCCTACTGGGGAAACACTGGGAGGAACTGGGAATGAGGTGGTGCATGCCGGTGACAACTTGGATGTACTGGGAGTGACTGGGTTCATACTGGGGGCAACTGAACTGTATTGAGGTAACTGGGAGTGACTGGGAATGACTACGAGAATGCTGAGGGCAACTGGGATATACTGGGAGTGTCTGAGACCATACAGGGGCCACACTGGGAGCAACTGGCAATGTGCTGGAGGGAACTGGGACCAATCTGAAGGCAACTGGGGTCAAATGGGAGTGACTGGGGTCCTGCTGGGAGAGACTGGGATCATATTGGACTCATACTGAGAGTGACTGGCTCCATGCTGGGGGAGACTGGGATCATACTAGGGGCAACTGGGAGAACTGGGAACACACTGGGCCAAAGGGGGAGGGATTGGGAGCAACAGGGGCTGTACTGGTGGCAAATTGCATCATATGACTGGGAGTGACTGGGTTCTTACTGGGAGCAAAAGGGATCCTACAGGGAGTGAGTGGAAATGACCAGGATCATACTGGCAGTGACTGGGCTCATACTGGGAGTGACCAACAAACTGGGACCACATGGGCAGGGGGCAACTGGGCTCATACTGGAGCAGCCATTGCCGGAATCGAGGAAAGCCCTGAGCCCCTTTCCTGGCCATCCTACCCCTCCAGCCCCCAGACCCTCCTGCCAGGGGTCCCGGGAACCTCAGGGTCTCCCCTCTCCGGGTTGCCCCCTCGGGGTTCTGGGGGTCTCCTCTCTCTGGGGTTCAGCTCAGGGCAGCTGGGGCTCCTGGAGGTTCCCTCGCTGTGTCTCTATTTCAGGGTCCCGGGGATCCCTCAGCTCCGCTATCGCCCCCCTTGCTCTACCCATCCCAGGGGTCCCGGGCTTCTCCCATCCCCTGCTCTCCCAGGGGTCCCCAAAACCAGTGTCCCCCTCCCCCCTCCGGGCTCTGCTGGCATTGCCACCATGACCTCCCAAAAAACACCTCCCGGGGACCCCTCGGGATCCTCCCAAGGCACATTTGCGGCTCGGCTTTGGAGTCCCGCAAGCTCCAAACATCTTCCCCCAAAACCACCCAAACCCAGGGACTCCCCAGGATATTTGGGGTTAACTCCCCCTCCCCGGGCACCTGCGGGATGGGGGGCGATGGTCTGGGGGGCTGCGAATTCAGAGAGAGCTGCGAATTCAGAGAGAGCTGCGAATTCAGAGAGCGCGGCGAATTCAGAGAGCGCTGTGAATTCAGAGAGCGCTGCGAATTCAGAGAGCGCTGTGAATTCAGAGAGCGCGGCGAATTCAGAGAGCGCCGGAACTGTGAGCTTTTTCCTCTTCCTCTTCCTGCTCCTCCCCTTCCTCTTCCTCTACCCACCTCCCTCTCCTCCACCTTGACCACCTTCTCCTCCTCCTTAATCTCTCAGTCCCTCAGCATCCTCCTCCTCCATCGCTTCTCCCTCCTCCTCCCTCCTCCTCCGCCGTTCCCCAAGCCCTGCAGCCGCGGGAGGAGCGGGGATGCAGCCAGGACAGCTCGGCATGGGCAGCGCGGGGCTCTCGGCTGCTCCCAGCCCAGCGCTGGGGACAGGGGGAGCCTGGCCTGGGGAAAACGAGAGGGAAACAGGGAGAACTGGGGGCTGCAGATCCAAAGTGGACCTTGGTGGGGACCCTGGGCAGGGAGTTGCAGCCCTTGGGGCTCCTGTGGGGAGCCTGGAGATCCGGGAGGGGGAAATGCAGAGAGGGGTGGGGGATCCCGGGAGTGGCAGCACTGGGAGGGACTGGGCTGTACTGGGAGCATACCGGCAGTGACTGGGTTCGTACTGGGGGCAACTGGAACGGTGCTGGGGCAACTGGGAGTGCCTGGCCATGACTATGAGCTTGCTGAGGACAACTGGGATATCCTGGGATCACAGTGGGAGTAGCTGGGCGCATGCTGGGGGAGACTGGGATCACACAGGGTGACAGGGATCATAGTGGCATCCTACTGGGAGTGACTAGCATGTGGGGGCAGTTTGGACCATGTTGGGGGCAACTGGGATACACTGGGAGTGACTGGGATCATGCAGGAGGTGACTGGAAGCTCCTGGGAGTGACTGGGACCACTCTCAGGGTGACTGGAGTGACTGTGGGCAGCGGGGATCATACTGGAAGCAACTGGGAACAACTGGGATGCTGCTGACAGTAACCGGGATAGAGTGGGAGAGTCTGGGAGTGACTGAGGTCACACTGGGAGTGTTTGGAACCCTCCTGGGGATTACAGAGAGCGACTGGAACCATGTGCAGGGTCACTGGGTTCATACTGGGAGCAACTGGAGCTGCACTGGGGTCATCTTGGGATCATACTGGGCATGACTAGGACCATGATGGGATCAACTGGCATCATCCTGGGAGTGGCAGGAAGTGACTAGGATCATACTGGAGGGAACTGGGATCATACTGGCATTGACAGGGAGTAACTGGGACCTCACTTTGGGCTTCTGGAGTAACAGAGGGAAACTGGGATCACACTGCAAGCACCTGGAACTAACTGGATATGACTGAGTGCATCCTGGGAGCAATTGAGATCTCCTGGGAGTGGCTGGGATCATCCTGTGATAATGAGGAGCCTACTGGGGGAACTGGGAGTGTTCAGACTGCATTAGGAGGTGCTAGTGATCAATATCAATTGGAAATTGTTGAAACCAACCTATACACAGGAAAAAAAAAACTAAAAAGGACAAATCAATTTGCTCTGCATTGTCTTTAAATATAGTTAATTCACTTGAAATACACTTCTGAAATTTTTATAATTAACCACAGAAGAACTGAAGACTTAATTAAATGATTCCCAGAGCCTTGTCTTGTTAGGGTGGTTTGAATTGTTAATGAGCTTTTGTTACTGAATTCCTGAACTGAAGAGCTGAAGGCTGAACAAGCCTCTGGAGAAGTAAAATTCCTCAGGCAGCCTCCAAGTTGCTGAGGATGCATTTTCATCAGAGCAGGAATGAACAGAAATGGGCACAGCTTTCTGTCTGCCCCAGCTTTGGGATGAGCCCTGGGCCTGGAGCAGGAACAGCTCCTGATGGCCACAAGGGCAGGGCTGTTGTGCTGATCGGGGCAGATGGGATGGCAGGAGGGGCTGCAGAGCTCTCAGCATCTCCTGGACAGGAGAGCAGGGCACACAGGGAGCCTCCTTTTCCTTTGGCCAAGCACGTTCCCCCATGGCTGGGGCTGAGTCCTCTGGCAGCTCCAGCTGCTGCTGTGCCCTTCAGAGGGGCTGAGGCCGTGAGGCCACTGCCCAGAGCAGCCTGGCCTGAGCAGGGCTGTGGGGCCAGAGGCGGCTGGGCTGTGCTGGGGAGAGGCCCTTGGTGCTGCAGAGAGCTCAGGGCAGCTGGCAGAGCTTGGAGGGAGCTGGGCTGGGCTGAGAGAAGCTGCCAGAGAAACCATCAGTGTCCATCTCAGCCTGTGTGAGCGTGCAGGGGCAGGACTGAGCCCAGGGCTTGTGGGGCAGAGCCAGGGCCTGGGGAAGGCATGGAAAACAGGCAAGTGGCCGAGAGAGGAGGCTGCTCTGTGCCCTTGGAGGCTCGAGGAGGGAAATGCAGAGCTGCTGTGGGATGGGGAGGGGGATTGAGTTCCAGCAGACACCGATGAGGGGCTGAGGGACTCAAGGGCTCCTTGGCCTGAGTCTGTCCTGGAAAGGTCTCTCAGCACTCTGTGCTCAGGAAGGCTTTCAGAAGGAGGAGAGCTCATCTTGGCAGGAACCTCATGGCATCCCTGAGGGACAAATGCCAGTGTCTGCCCCTGCAGGGGAGTTCTACTGGCAATGGCCCTGGTTTGAGCTGCCTGGCTGGGGAGAGGCCCTACGAGTCTCCTGAGTGTGAGAAGAGCTTCTCCAGGAGCTCTCCCTTGACCCAACACCAACGGGGACACCGGTAAGGGAAGCCCTGTGAGTGCCCCAACTATGGGAAGAGCTTTGTCCTCTGCTCCACTTCATTCCCCACTGGAGGACCCACGTTGGGAAGAGAACTGGTGACCCACATGCCTGGTGATCCAGGTTGGGAAGACACCTGGCTGGTGGCATCCACATCCTCCTGGATCCCTGTAGGCACATGGATGAATGCAGGGGCAGGAACGTCAATTGGGACTCAGATCAACATCAGAAATTAATTGGAAATTCTTCATTGGGAAGAGGAGATATGTTGACTTTAGACCTCAAAAATCTCACCAGCTCTCTCCAATCTTTTCTTCTGGTGCCATCAAGGAACACTGGATGATCTTGGAGATCTCAATAATTCCATTACTCTAATTCTCTCAGACCCACAGGCATCATCCACAGCTGAATGGTGATGGACTGGGGCAAAGACCATGGTTTTGGAGGCAATGGGGTGGAAACCTCTCCAAAGAACACTCTTCCACCCACCCAACCCAACCCCACAGGTACTCACATGATGCCGACATGTAAATCCTTTTGTTTTGGCCCCGATTTTCTTCTAATCTATCTTCATCCCTTGAAAATTACCCCTCATTGGTCAAAATGAGGAAATTGATCAAAGACATCCCACCATTTCACTGGGACCTGTGGGGAATTTGGGGTCCTGAGGGATATTCATCCAAACTCCAAACATTCCCCTCTCCCACAAAAGCTCCTCCCAGGGACCCCCAGGACATTTGGTGAGCTCCTCCTCCCTGGTCACCTGTGATGCTCCTGATGTTCCTGGGATGGGGGTGCTGCAGATACAGGAAGGACTGGAGCCATGAGCTTCCTCCTCTTCCTCTTCCTGCTGCTCCTCCAGCATCCCTCGTCCTTCATCCCTGCACACATGGACCTCAGGGGGCTCTGGGAATGGGATATGGGGGAGATCCACACCTAGAATCCGTGGACACTCCTGTGGGATGGGAGTTCACAGCTGTAAGCCCCCAGCACTGAGTGGAGACCTGGGTTGGGGGGACCCACAGAGTGGTGTCCCAGCCCCATGGAGCCCCAGGGATCCCCATCCCAGCCCTACAGAGCCACAGAGTCCCATGGAGACCCATGGAGCCTCATCCCAGCCACTTGGAGCTTCATGGATCCCATTCCAGCCCCACAGATCCCCCCAGTCCCACAGATCCCCCATTCCCACAGATCCCCCAGTCCCACAGATCCCCCAGTCCCACAGATCCCCCCACTCTCCCTGCTCTGGCTGTGCTGGACCCTCAGCGTCTCCAGGTCGGGGTGGCTGAGCTGGGGACATTCACCCATATGGAACCAGGAATCCCAATGTTCCAGCTCAGCTCCTGCCCTGCTCGAAGGAAATCTTGTCCAGGTACCCCAGAACCATGAGTTAGGGGTGCCCCAGGCTGGGCTCTGACAGCTCCACAAACAGGAAATGCAGGCAGTGGGGAAGTGGGGGACACAGGGATTTGGAGGTTCTGGGAAGTCCCAAAGCCAAGGAAAGAGGATGACTGGGACAGGCTGGATGGTTGGTGCAGGAGGTGCAGGGGGAAATGGTGCAGGATAAGGGGGTGCACAGGGGACACGGTGCTGGAGAAGGGGCTTTCAAGGGTGTCCCAGGGTGAAGGAAATGGGGGTGCAGGGACTTGGAGAGGGGGATGGGGGATCCAGGGGATCCCTGTGCCCAGGAAAGGGGGGTCTCAGTGTTCCCAGTGACAGGGAAACGGGAGTCACAGGGTGGGGGGACCTGGAATAGCTGGGAAAGGGGGTTCAGGGAGTTCCCCTTGTTCAAGAAAGGGGTCTGGGAGCTGTGAAATGCAGGAATGGAGTTCCAGGGGGTCCCAGAGTCAAGGAAAAGGGTCAGGGGGCTGGGAGAGGCAGGATGGCTGGGAAAGTGGTTGCAGGGTGGATAAGGGGGTGCAGGGGTGATCTCACTGCCAGGTAAAAGGGTGTAAGAGGTTCTTGATTCCCAAAAATTGGAATTCAGGGAGGTCCCAGGGTCAAGGAAATGGGGGTGCAGAAGCTTGGAGACGTAGGAGAGGGGATCAGGGGGATGCAAGGGGGTCCTGATGTCCAGGAATTGGGCGTAAGGTGGTCCCTGGGAACACCCCGAGGTCCCCTTTGGGACACTTCCTGGGACAACCCAGGACGCCCCTACAGGAGTGCCAGGAGTGGGGAACTTGGGAGACACAGAGATTTGGGAGTCTGGGTGGTCCCAGAGTCAAGAGAAGGAGAGAAGTGGGAGAGTTGGGAGAGCCAAGAAGGGGGTTCCAGGGTCCAGGAAAGGGGGGGAAAGATGGTGAGGTGACCTGGGATGGCCAGAAATGGGGGCCCAGGGGTATCCAGGATCAAGGAAAAGAGGGATCCAGGAGCTGGGAAAGGAGAGATGGCTGGGAAAGGGGGGGAGGGAGGTCCTGGAGTCAAGGAAAGGGGAGCTTGGGCGCTGGAAACCTGGGAATGGTGGGGAAGGTGCCCCCCAGCATGGAAAAGGGGATGCAGGGGCATCCTGATTATAACAGGGAAGAGAGGGAGGAAAAAATGAGATGAGGATCCCAACTCCCAATTTCCAGGGCCAGGAACTCAGGGAGGGGGCAGGGAAGTGCCCACAGGGAAACAGATCCCAAAGCAGATCTGCTGCTCAGGGACAGTTGAAACTGGGAACAGGGATTTGGGGAATGCAGAGCAGTGGGATGGGGGTCACCCTCCACCTTCTCACCATCCTGCACTTCCCAGAGCCCAGTCACTCCCAGTATAAGCCCTGACACCTCCAGTATGATCCCACTGGCACAGAACATCATCCCAACTGCCCCCAGCATAGCCCCAGTCACTCTGAGTATGATCCTAGTATGAGTCCAGTATGATCCCAGTCTCCCACAGCAGGGTCCCAGTCACTCCCATTTTTTCCCAGTGTGCTCCCAGTTCTCCATCACTGGTCCCAGTCGCTCCCAGTTGGTCCCAGTCAACCCCAGTATGGCTACAGACACTCCCAGCATATCCCATTTGCCTTCAGCATGCTCGTGGTCATTCCCAGTCACTCCCAGTTCCCCCAGTAAGCTTGTTGTTATCACAGTATAATCCCAGTCACTCCCAGGAGATCCCAGTTGCTTCCAGGATGCACCCAGTCATATCCAGTTAGTTCCAGTTGCTTGCAGTGTGATCCCAGTTTCCCTCTGTTGCTCTCAGAAGCCCAAAGTGAGGTCCCAGTTGCTCCCTGTCAATGCCAGTATGATCCCAGTTCCCTCCAGTATGATCCTAGTCACTTCCTGCCACTCCCAGGATGATGCCAGTTGATCCCATCATGGTCCTAGTCATGCCCAGTATGATCCCAAGATGACCCCAGGGTGGGTCTAGTTGCTCCCAGTGTGAGCCCAGTGACCCTGCACATGGTTCCAGTTGCTCTCTGTAATCCCCAGGAGGACTCCAAACACTCCCAGTGTGACCTCAGTCACTCCCAGACTCTCCCACTCTATCCCAGTTACTGTCAGCAGCATCCCAGTTGTTCCCAGTTGCTTCCAGAATGATCCCAGTTGCTCACAGCCACTCCCAGTCACCCTGAGGGTGGTCCCAGTCACTCCCAGGAGGATCCAGTCACCTCCTGCATGATCCCAGTCACTCCCAGTGTATGCCAGTTGCCCCCACATGCTCCTAGTCAGTCCCAGTAGGATGCCACTATGATCCCTGTCACCCTGTGTGATCCCAGTCTCCCCCAGCATGCGCCCAGCTACTCCCACTGTGATCCCAGGATATCCCACTTGCCCTCAGCAAGCTCATAGTCATTTCCAGGCACTCCCAGTTGCCCCAGCACGGTTCCAGTTGCCCCCAGTACAATCCCAGTCACTGCCAGTATAATCCCAGTCACTATCAGTATGCTCCCAGTACAGCCCAGTCCCTCCCAGTGCTGCCACTCCCGGGATCCCCCACCCCTCTCTACATTTCCCCCTCCCGGATCTCCAGGCTCCCCACAGGAGCCCCAAGGGCTGCAACTCCCTGCCCAGGGTCCCCAGCAAGGCCCACTTTGGATCTGCAGCCCCCAGTTCTCCCTGTTTCCCTCTCGTTTTCCCCAGGCCAGGCTCCCCCTGTCCCCAGCGCTGGGCTGGGAGCAGCCGAGAGCCCCGCGCTGCCCATGCCGAGCTGTCCTGGCTGCATCCCCGCTCCTCCCGCGGCTGCAGGGCTTGGGGAACGGCGGAGGAGGAGGGAGGAGGAGGGAGAAGGAGCGGGAGAAGCGATGGAGGAGGAGGAGGATGAGAGATGGAGAGATTAAGTGAGGAGGAGAAGGTGGACAAGGCAGAAAAGCGGGAAGAGGGTAGAGGAAGAGGAGGAGCAGGAAGAAGCTCGCGGTTCCAGCGCTCTCTGACTCTGCAGCTGTCTCTGAATTTGCAGCTCTCTCTGAATTCGCAGCCCCCCAGACCATCGCCCCCCATCCCGCAGGTGCCCGGGGAGGGGGAGTTAACCCCAAATATCCTGGGGAGTCCCTGGGTTTGGGTGGTTTTGGGGGAAGATGTTTGGAGCTTGCGGGACTCCAAAGCCGAGCCGCAAATGTGCCTTGGGAGGATCCCGAGGGGTCCCCGGGAGGTGTTTTTTGGGAGGTCCCGGTGGCAATGCCAGCAGAGCCCTGGTGGGGGGGGAGGGGGACACCGGTTTTGGGGACCCCCGGGAGAGTGGGGGGATGGGAGAAGCCCGGGACCCCTGGGATGGGGAGAGCGAGGGGGGCGATAGCGGAGCTGGGGGATCCCCGGGACCCTGAAATAGAGACACAGCGAGGGAACCTCCAGGAGCCCCAGCTGCCCTGAGCTGAACCCCAGAGAGAGGAGACCCCCAGAACCCCGAGGGGGCAACCCGGAGAGGGGAGACCCTGAGGTTCCCGGGACCCCTGGCAGGAGGGTCTGGGGGCTGGAGGGGTAGGATGGCCAGGAAAGGGGCTCAGGGCTTTCCTCGACCCCGGCAATGGCTGCTCCAGTATGAGCCCAGTTGCCCCCTGCCCATGTGGTCCCAGTTTGTTGGTCACTCCCAGTATGAGCCCAGTCACTGCCAGTATGATCCTGGTCATTTCCACTCACTCCCTGTAGGATCCCTTTTGCTCCCAGTATGAACCCAGTCACTCCCAGTATGAACCCAGTCACTCCCAGTCATTCCCAGTCATATGATGCAATTTGCCACCAGTACAGTCCCCATTGCTCCCAATTCCTCCCCCTTTGGCCCAGTGTGTTCCCAGTTCTCCCAGTTGCCCCTAGTATGATCCCAGTCTCCCCCAGCATGGAGCCAGTCACTCTCAGCTGCCCTATCATAATCCCAGTCACTCTCAGTATGAGTCCAATATGATCCCAGTCTCTCCCAGCAGGACCCCAGTCACTCCCATTTGCCCCCAGTTGTCCTCAGATTGGTCCCAGTTCCCTCCAGCACATTGCCAGTTGCTCCCAGTATGGCCCCTGTATGGTCTCAGACACTCCCAGTATATCCCAGTTGCCCTCAGCATTCTCGTAGTCATTCCCAGTCACTCCCAGTTACCTCAATACAGTTCAGTTGCCCCCAGTATAAACCCAGTCACTCCCAGTACATCCAAGTTGTCACCGGCATGCACCACCTCATTCCCAGTTCCTCCCAGTGTTTTCCCAGTAGGCTCCCAGCATGGGCCTGGTAGCTCCCAGTAACCCCCAATCAGAGTCCATTCACACCCACTATAATCCCAGTATGACTGCAGCCACTTTCAGTATGATCCCAGTCACTTTCAGTATAATTCCAGTCACTTCCAGTGCCCCCACTCCCAGTGTGATTCCAGTATTTCCCCAGCATGGGCCCGCTTGCTCCCAGTATACCCCAGCTGTGGTTCCAGTTGCTCCCTTTCACCCCCACTGTGGTTCCAGTCACTTCCAGTATGATCCCAGTGACTCCCTGTCTCTCCCAGTATACCCCAGCTGCCCCCAGCATGCTCCCAATCACTCCCACTTCCTTCCAGTTGCTTTCAGCATGATTCCAGTTGCTCATGGCCACTCCCAGTCAATCCCAGTATGATTCCAGTCACCCCCAATGTGATGCCAGTCTCCCCCAGCATGGCCCCAGCTGCTCCCACTGTGATCCCAATATGATTCCAGTTGTTCCCAGCATGGTTCCAGTTATTCCCTGTTCCTCCCAGTGAGATTCCAATTGCACCCAGTTGCCCCTGGTATAGTCCTAGTCTTTCCCTGTATCATCCCAGTCCCTCCCAGCAGGATCCCAGTCCTGCCCAGTTGCTCCCGGTGCAGACCCAGTCTTTCCCACTTGCTCTCAGTTGTCCCCAGCATGGTCTCAGCTGTTCCCAGTGTGGTTCCAGTCACCCCAGTATGGTTACAGATACTGCCAGTATGTCCCAGTTGCCCTCAGCATGCCTGTATTCATTGCCAGGCACTCCCAGTTGCCCCAGTACGGTTCCAGTTGCCCCCAGTATGATCCCAGTCACTGCCAGTATGATCCCAGTACAGCCCAGTCCCTCCCAGTGCTGCCACTGCTGGGATCTGGATTCTCTCCCAAAGCAGAGAATAAGGGGAGAAGGGACCCCAGGACCCCCAACGACCCCAGCATCCCTAACTGGGGAGACCAAAGAGGATGGAACTTCTGGGATTCCCAGGACTCCTGGCAGCCTGTGGAGTGCCAGGTCCACGTAGAGGGAGGGACCTCCAATACATGCAAGCCCCCCAGCAGCCTGGGCAAGGAGGAACCCCAGAACCCCAAAGTGGAGAGACCAGAGAGGGGGAGCTCCTGTGAGGCTTTTTGGGGCTGAATGTTGGTGTTTTGGAAGTTTCTATGGACTCCAGATGCACAGTGACTTCTAGAGATGGATTTTGGCAGGAGGAACCCCCAACCCCACATACTCAAACCTTGTTTTTCTCCCCAAACAAGGATTTCTCACTCCTGATCCTTTGCTAGATGGAGAAGGAAGCTGCGAGGAAGAGGATGATGCCCTGGGACACCCAGGCAGGTGAGGAGGAAGCCACTGCCCCTTTCCCTCTCTCTTCTCCTCTATGGTCCAGCTCAGCATCGCCCCTGGATACAGGACAGCCCTGCTGCCAATGCTGTCCTGCTGGGGATGGACTGGGGGGATCTCCTTTCTCTTCCCTCCCTCCCTCCCTCCCTCCCTTTTCCCTTCTCCTTTTTACTTTCTGCCCTTGTTCATGCTGCTTCCTTCCTTCCTCCCCCAGAAAACAAATTTAGGACTGAGACCAGGGAGGACAAATCTCTCCAGCAGAACCTCCTGGAAGAGGAAAAGCCATGGAGATCCCCCCTGAGGAGAAGCTCCAAACCTGTGCCGGGAAGGTGGCTGGAGCTCCAGCAGAAGCTCCAGCCTGATCCACCATCAGATGATCCACACAGGGGAACAGACCTACAAGTGCCTGGAATGTGGGAAGAGCTTCAGTTATGCCTCCAACCTGTTCTGTCACAGGAGGATCCACACTGGGGAGAGGCCCTACGAGTGTCCTGAGTGTGGCAAGAGCTTCTCCATGAGGTCTCACTTGACCAAAGATTGATGGAGCCACTGGTAAGGGAAGCCTTGTGAGTGCCTTGACTGCAGGAGGAGCTTTGTCCACTGCACCAACTTCATTCCCCATCAGAGGACCTACGTTGTGAAGAGCCCTGGTGACCCACATTGCTGGTGATCCACGCTGGGAGGACATTTGGCAGGTGATCTCTTTACTCTGGTTTCCCATAGTGTAACACCCCATTCACTTCAATCCAGGGTCACTGTACTGCTCAAGGACAGGACTGGAGGGAATGGCTGGAGCTGAGTCAGGGCAGGTTTAGGCTGGAGCTGAGTCGGGGCAGGTTTAGGGTGGAGCTGAGTCAGGGCAGGTTTAGGCTGGAGCTGAGTCGGGGCAGGTTTAGGGTGGAGCTCAGTCAGGGCAGGTTTAGGCTGGAGCTCAGTCAGGGCAGGTTTAGGATGGATCTCAGGAAAGGTTTCCCCAGAGACTGCTTAGGCACTGATCAGCTCCCCAGGGAAGAGCTCACAGCTCCAAGGCTCTCTGAGCTCCAGGAGTGTTTGGTCACTGCTCCCAGGCCCAGGGTGGGATTGTTGGGGTGTCCTGGGCAGGGCCAGGAGTTGGACTTGGTGATCCTGGTGGTTCCTCCCAGCTCAGACAATTCTGTGGTTCTGTGATCCCATGACCCTCGGAATGGGATGGCAAATGGTTACCATGGAAATGGGCTGTGGCTCCAGGCCTGAGCTGGTGTCCATGGCAACCAGCCCTGGTATTGGGTCTCCATGGAGCTGCCAAGGTACTGACCATAGCAACAGGTCCTGGTGATGGTTGCCATGGAAACTGACCATAGCAATGGGTCCTGGTGATGGTTGCCATGGAAACTGACCATAGCAATGACTCCTGGTGATGGTTGCCATGGAAACTGACCATAGCAATGACTCCTGGTGATGGTTGCCATGGAAACTGACCATAGCAATGGATCCTGGTGCTAAGGAGCCAGTTTGTCACAGGCACTCAGAGGGGTTCCATGGGGACATTCCAAGAGTCTCTAGGCTGCTCAAGAGCTGGAATGTCACTAGCAGAGACAAGGGTTCCATGGAGACCTCCCAGGGGTTTCTGAGGATGACAAAGAGCCGTGTGGTCACAGGCAGTCACAGATATTCCACAGTGACATCCCAGGGGACTTTGGGCTGCTCAGGCCCTGATCTGTCACAGGCACTCACAGGAGCTCCACAGTGACATCCCAGGAGTCCCCAGGCTGTCAGAGAGCCAGCATGTCACAGACACTCACAGGGGCTCCTGTCATGGGCAGAGTGGGAGCTTCAGGCAAAGTTTATTAGAGGAGCTCCCCGAGGGAGCAGAAAGGACTCCCAACACTCCCCATAGATCCTGAAACCCCTCCAGAACCTACAAGCTACCTAAACTGCTTCTGACAGAGGAGCCTGGAAGTGGCTGGATCCAATCCCAGCCCCAGAACTTGTCAAGGGTTTATGTGTACAGCATTATTCAGGTGTACTTGAACCTTTATACAATCTTTCCCACAGAATTTGTGATGGAAAACTAGATGTATATAAATACAGATATGATTTATTATGATCATGATTAGGCAAAAAGATCTTAATCATAATTATTTACAGTATAGGATCTATAACAGTTATTATAATAGAGCACTCTAGGTAGCAATTTTGAAGCAACTGTATAAAAACAAAAGCCATTATTAAGTAGCGATTGATGTCACTCCCCCAGACAAACAACCATGGGCAAATCTCAGCTTTGAGCTGTGATCTTGAGGGGTGTCCCCACTGCAGGGAGGAAACTCCACACCCCTCCAAGAAGGGAAATGTCAGGAGGTGCTGCTGTTAAAATTTGGGATGAGGCTTTTACAGCCTGAAGTGCTGCCCTGCCAGTCAGATGTGCCCAGGCTGTGCCAGCTCAGCAGCTCCAGAGAAGTTCTCAGTGGTGTCACTTGGTAATTCCTTTCTCTGGGGATTTTTCCAGCTCTGCCCCATCTTCAGCTCCCTCTCAGGATGCTGAACTTTGGGATGGAGGAGTCAGGCTGCTTTCAGCATTCTTTCACCCCAAAAGCAGTGTAACCTCCCTTCTGCAATTACCCCTGGGGGATTGCAAACAGGGCTTGTTGGAGTTGTTGGAGCTCATTGCAGGCAGAGCCTCCTGCTCCAGCAGGAACTGCCTTTCCTGTGCCAGGACCAGGGCAGATCCCACTGGAGGAAAAGCCCCAGGCCAGCAGCAACCCAGTGAAGGCCTTGGGCACAAGTGCAGAGTGACGTGGTGGGAGCTGTGCCAGGCAAAGTGGGACATGAGACACCAAAGGCACCTGGGCAGCAGCAGCTCCTGCAGGCCATGGCCAGAAGCCTCCCTTGCCAACCCAGCCTGGTGGCCACCACTGCAGAGCTGCTGCTTCAGGGGGGATTTCTGGCTGGGCTCTGCTCCTCCCCAGAGTGTGACCTCAGCACTGACTGTCACAGCCCTTGTGCCTGAGCCCTGCAAAGCCTCAAGGTCACCTGAGCCACCCTGGCTCTGTCAGCCCTGGGGCAGAGGAGAGAGCAAGGCCAAGAAGGGTTTGGGTTTGGCTACTGAATGTGAGCTCCAGCAGAGATGAGGAGTCAAGGGAGTGCATGAAGAGAGATGGGCAAAGGCAACATAAATTGGGATGTTGAATATGAGGTCACTTCTGGGACAGGAGCCTCATTGACAAATGATTGGCCTCAGGAGCTTGGGGACAAAACATTCATCACAAGACTGCTCATCCCAGCAGAGACAAGACAGGGGCAGAGGAAAGGGGAGAGCCAGGCCAGGGGACATGGCTGGAATGGCAGTGATGGCTGTGAGGTCACTGCCACTGCAGCAGCCTGCTTGGCCCTCAGCAGACATTCTGGCCAGAAGCACTGTGAGCTCACCCAGCACATCAGAGACACCACACAACAGGAATTCCATCCTTGGGGAGGGGAGGGGTTTCACTATGTCAGGTTGTGCAAAGATCCTGATCCTGGACAATTTCTGAGATGAGGCATTCCCTACTCAGGAAAAACAATTGCAGTTTTGTGCCTCTCTCATCATAAAATATTTCTTCCTGGTAACAAATCTAAATCCACTCTTGTTCAGTGTAAACATATTTGACCTTGTTTTGTCTCTGCAAGATTTGGGAGAAAATAACACTCTGTTTTTCTTGGACTTTAACCACTCTGTTTCCTTTTTCACAGATCCTGGGGACAACTGAAAAATCTCCCAAAATGGTGTTTGGAGGCCTCATCCCACAACCAGCAGGTAGAGGCTGAGGGCCCAGGGCTCAGGGGTGTGGAGACTGAGGACAGAACAGGAGTAGCCTGGGAGGGCTTGAAGGGTGGATTGAGAGATGTGGAGCTTTTTTCCATAGTGGAAATGAGCATGAGGAAGAAATAATGGCACCAAGGGCAGCTGGGGAGGTTTAGACTTGAAACGAGGAAAAAGGAATTTCCCTCCCAGGGCAATGCTGTGGTGCAACACATCCCCCAGAAGGAGTCTGGGTCAGCCCAAGGCTCTGTGTGCCAAGGCAGAGGCAGGCAGGACGCAGAGCTGTCAGCAAAGGAAGGGCCAGCGAGGTGGGGCAGCCGGGGGATGACGACAGCCTGCAGGGACAGAGGCGCAGGGCATGGACAGCGTAGGACAGCCTGGGCTGGAGAGGGCAGAGGGATGTGCAGGAGCTGCAAGGCCCTGACAGAGCCAACCTGTGCAGCACTTTGGCCATGGCTGCTGTCCCTGGCCCTGAGGCCATGAGGAGGACACAAGTGACCCTTGCAGCCCTGGGGCCTCATTGCCTCCTTGTCCCTGCCCAGCAGCCTGGCAGGGGCTGCCCCATGGTCCTGCCCTTGGCATTGCACATCCCCACATGCCAGTGCCCCGGGAAGAGCCCTGAGCACTGAGGGAGGGACAGGATCTGCCTTGCCAGGGGCTGGGGCTCAGGCCTTGGCCCTTTGCATTCCTGAAACACATCCAGGTTTGCTCAGCATCAGAGACACCTTTGCCTTGTTTGTCCCCAGCTGTCATCACTGCCTCCAGTGTTCTCCTCTACCTGGAACCTGAGGACACATTCTCACTTGTGTCCCTTAGTGAGATCCATTAAAACTTCAAGAAACGTTGAAGATTTATTGTGACTTTGAATTCTTTAGAGATTTCTTCAACTCCCTCTCAGGGACTGATGTTCAGGGACTCCACACCCAACCCACAGGAGAAGTCTTTGTGCTGTTGCTGTGCTGCTGAGCTGGGCTGGGCTCCCAGCAGTTCCTGTGCACAGCCCAGCACGGCCAGGGATTTGGTGTGGTTGTGACCCCAGGGCAGGACGCTGCCCTTGGCCTTGCTGAACCTCATCCAACTGTCCTGGGCCCATGGCTGCAGCCTGTCCAGATCCCTCTGCAGAGCTTCCTGCCCTCCAGCACAGCCACACTCCCACCCAGCTTGGGGTCACCTGGCAACTGACTGAGGGTGCCCTCGGTGCCCTCATCCAGATCAGCAATAAAGAGATTTAACTGAAGTGGCCCCAATCCTGAGCCCTGGCGACACCCCTGGATGTGACTCCATTGCCCAGCACTCCTTGGGCTGGACTTCTGTCTTTTATGGAGCTCTGCATTCCCTTGCTACTGTTTGCTGCCAATAAATGAACATCCCTCTGTGTCTCAGGCAGCTCCTTCTCCAAGGAAAGCAGCTGGGAGTTTGTGCCAAGGAGCTGAAAGCTGCAGGTGCAGCCTGGAGTGGAGGAAGCTGAGATTTGCACAAGGCTGCTCTGAGTCCCAGGGCTTGGAGGAGGGAAATGGTGGGGAGGGGGTTAGGGACAGAGTCTGATTGATTGTCAGCCATAAAGGGTCTTGATGTTTATATTTATTCAGACTGCATTAGGAGATGCTGGGGATCAATATCAGATGGAGATTGCTGATAAAAATGTATGAACAGGAAAAGAAAACTAAACAGGCCCAAGAGTCTGTCTTCATTGGTCTTAAATATAGTGTATTTATTTTGAATACACTTCTGGAGTTGGTCCAATTAACCACAAAACAATTGAAGACATAAATGATTCCCAGGGGCTTGCCTTCTTAGGATGTTTTCCAATGTTAAGGAGCCTGAGCTGAAGAGCTGAAGACAGAACAAGCCTCTGGAGTAGTAAAATTCCTCAGGGAGCCTCCAAGTTGCTGAGGATGCATTTTCATCAGAGCAGGAATGAACAGCAATGGGCACAGCTTTCTGGCTGCCCCAGCTTTGGCATGAGCCCTGGGCCTGGAGCAGGAACAGCTCCTGATGGCCACAAGGCCAGGGCTGTTGTGCTGATCTGGGCAGATGGGATGGCAGGAGGGGCTGCAGAGCTCTCAGCATCTCCTGGACAGGAGAGCAGGGCACACAGTGCTGCCTTTCAGTTGGTCTTAGAATTATGAAGGCGACATGATTAAAGGGATGAAATGGTTTTACCTCAGTATTTTAATAGCAACCTAGGTGCACAGCTCTTCCAACGTGGAACCTGCTGAGATGCACACACCATATAATGTGTATAAAATTTTTATAGACTTTTCAAATTAGCATATCATTCCAGAATTCCCCAATAGGAAAATTAACAAAAGAAGTAATATCCCTCTATTCTAAAGAAACCCACCAGTATGAGGCTAGGGCGCCGTTTATTAAATATGTTCTAGAGAGTTTTTGATGGCATAGGGCTCTCTGGCCTTTTACTATAAATATTTAGGCTTTCTGCCTTGCAGAATGTTAAATCTAAGGAAGAATATCAGACTACAAAAATTACAAGCATGTAGGTTAAGGGGATAAAGGATACAGAAGGTATATAAGAGGTATGAAAATGTATAAAAGGGTATATGACAAATAAAAGGCAAAAATCATCAGACATCAAGAGGGAGCCTCCTTTTCCTTTGGCCAAGCACGTTCCCCCATGGCTGGGGCTGAGTCCTCTCGCAGCTCCAGCTGCTGCTGTGCCCTTCAGAGGGGCTGAGGCCGTGGGGCCACTGCCCAGAGCAGCCTGGCCTGAGCAGGGCTGTGGGGCCAGAGGCGGCTGGGCTGTGCTGGGGAGAGGCCCTTGGTGCTGCAGAGAGCTCAGGGCAGCTGGCAGAGCTTGGAGGGAGCTGGGCTGGGCTGAGAGAAGCTGCCAGAGAAACCATCAGTGTCCATCTCAGCCTGTGTGAGCGTGCAGGGGCAGGACTGAGCCCAGGGCTTGTGGGGCAGAGCCAGGGCCTGGGGAAGGCATGGAAAACAGGCAAGTGGCCGAGAGAGGAGGCTGCTCTGTGCCCTTGGTGGCACGGACAGAGCAGGGAGGGGGCCCAGGACATTTGTCAGCCCAGCCTCTGTCCCCGGCCGTTGCCAGCCCTGGCTGCTCAGCCCAGGTTGGCGGGTGAGTCTGGCTGTGCCCCAGCTCCATCCTGCTGCGGGGCTCAGGGCCTGTTCCTGGCAATGGCCAGCCCTGCCCAGCCTCTCTGCTGGCCCTGAGCCCGGCAGAGCCTGGGGCATGGCTGGCTGGGAAGGCCCACAGGTGCCACGGGCTGTGCAGGAGCTTGGAGAGGCTGCCCAGCAGGGAGGCCATGGGGGCACAGAGCCCCAGGGGCTGCTGTGGGCACCACGGCACAAGGGCTGTTCCCACCCGGAATGCTCCTGGCCTGGGCTGGGCTGCACAGGGGGCTGTGGCACCATGGCTGGGGCAGCGGGGCACAAAGGGCACACGGAGCTGCTGCCGGGGGTGCCAGCAAGGCCAGCAGCAGACAAGGAATTGCTGGGCATTGCCTGTGCTGGGCAGGGCTGAGTGTGGGAAAGGCAGAGCTCAGCTGGCCTTGGTGGCTGCAGGAAAAGTGCAGAGCCAAAAGAGCCTCCATGGCTGTGCTGGAGACCAAGGCTGGAGGAGGGAAATGCAGAGCTGCTGTGGGATGGGGAGGGGGATTGAGTTCCAGCAGACACCGATGTGGGGCTGAGGGACTCAAGGGCTCCTTGGCCTGAGTCTGTCCTGGAAAGGTCTCTCAGGTCTCTGTGCTCAGGAAAGCTCCAAGGGAATTCCCACGGGGCTCGGCCCTGCCCGGCACGGCTGATGTCCCCCGAGCTCCACACTGCTCCAGACTGGTGCTGCCAGTGCCACTCGGGGTGAGGCTGCTCTGGGGACACCCAGGGCACAGCAAGGCTGCTTTGGGGACACCCAGGGCACAGCCAGGCTGCTTTGGGGCTGTGGGCACTGCCCAGCACTGGGGATGGGGCAAGTGGGGATAGCTGGGGCTGTACTGGTGGCACTGTTGGTGCTGGGAGCACCCCAGGCTGCAGGTGAGGAGCTATGGGGTGAGCAGGGAGTGGGGCTGGTAGATGGGAATGGGGAGAAGGGGGGGTAAAAGATGGTGTGGGACTCCCCCAAACCGAGTAGGAGGTGAGTGGGACCCTGCAAAAATCAGTGGTTAGCAAATGCAATAAAAGCCACTATGAATCAAGAGGGATGGTGGGTTACAAACAAAAATATATTATAGCTTCACCTTCTGTAACACGGAAGATGTTACCAGATGAAAAATCATCTGCACCTGGGGAGCTCACACATTTATTCTTCAGAAACCACTGGCTTATGGATCTGTACAATGCCCATAGTGCAAGAAGGAGAACTGGAAAGCGACCAGCTCCAGTTGTGGCAATTTTTACCAATTCACCAGGCAGTCAGGTGTGACTTTGGGGTCACCAACCTCCAGGGACCACCAAAGTGACCCCCAAGAGCAGAAAAATGCATGTGTAAATGGGAGGGAAAATATGGTAATGATTTTGGGGAAATTATTATCCTATGTATGTTTTTTTCTGGGACAATCAATTAATATGTATGTAAAATACAATCTGTAAACAGGAGCTTTCCTGCACTCAGCATGCATGGTATTTCAGAGGAGATATCCCCTTGTGCATCTGGCCGAATCAAGAATGCTGCTTCCAAATGCTACATTGGTGTTAAGGAGTTTCTGTTATTTTTAACTGATTTTTTGGTAACAGTGTCACAATGGCCCCTTCGTTCCATGATGCCCCTAGCGTCACAATGATCGCCTTGGTTCCATGGGCCCTGTAGTGTCACAATGACCTCCTTTGCTTCGCAGTGTCACAGCTGGACTCCTGGTGACATGAGACCCCAACTGTCACAATGGATCCTTGTTTCCAAAAGGTCTTGCTGTGTCACAATACTCTCCTCAGTTCAGTCAGGCCTCACAGTGTCCCAATGGTCTCCTTGGTTCCACAGTGTCAAAATGGCCCCTTGGTTCCATGAAGCCCTGCAGTGCCACACTGGCCCTTGGCTATAAAAGGCGTCACAGTGCCACAATGGTCCCCTTGATTCCTTGCTACAAGGCCCTGAAGTGTCACAATTGATTCTATTGGTTCCATGGCACTCTGCAGTGTCACAATGGTCTCCTTCATTCCATAAGGCCCCACAGTGTCACAGTGGATTCCATTGTTCCATGAGTGTCACAATGGCCTTTTGGCTCCACGGGGCTCCGTAGTGCCACAATGATGTCCTTGATTCCATGAGGCTCTACAGTATTACAATGGACTGTTTGGCTCCACATTATCCCAGTGGATCATTGGTTCCATGGGGTCCCTACAAGTCACAATGGATTCCTTGTTTCCATCAACCCCCACAGTGTCACAGTGGCCCCTTAGTTCCATGACACCCTACACTGTCACAATGGTTCCTTGCTTCCATGAGGTCTGGTAGTGTCACAATGGATTCCTTGGTTCCATGGGGCTGCAAAGTGTCACAATGGTCCTTTTGTTCAATGAGGCCTGCAGTGTCACAATGATCTCCATGATTCCACAAGGCCCTGCAGTGTCATAATAGACCATTGAGCCCCACAGTGTCACAATGGTTCTTTGGTTCTACAAGGCCTCAAAGTGTAAAAATGGCATCCATGGTTTCATGAGTACCTGCTGTGTCACAATGGACCCTTGGTTCCATGATGCCCTGTAGTGCCACAGTGGACTCCTTGGTTCTGTGTGGCCCTGCTGTCACCAAATCTCTTAAATAACCAAAGAAGACTCCATAACACTAATTTGGTGTTAAAGAGGACATCATTTATTCAGGCCTGAGGTCCAAGAGGGGATAACTCCTAACCTTACATGGACTTGTGATTCTACAAGTATGTTGTTTATCTATATTGGCTACATGTGAATTGTAATTTACCCATTACCATAAAAGCCATCCCACGTTCCCAGATCCAGTCCTTATTTTTTCTATAACTGCACTCATTGGCGAGATGTCTTCTTCTTCTCTTCAAACCATCCTCGCTGGGAAAGCAGACCTTGCATGTTTTGTTTCCCTTCTAGAAGTTCACAGGCCCAGTAAAAATTGAATTAACCCTTCTGGTATCAAGCCCAAGGCTTTGTGTGCCAAGGCAAAAGCAGGCAGGACGCAGAGCTGTCAGCAAAGGAAGGGCCAGCGAGGTGGGGCAGCCGGGGGATGACGACAGCCTGCAGGGACAGAGGCACAGGGCATGGACAGCGTAGGACAGCCTGGGCTGGAGAGGGCAGAGGGATGTGCAGGAGCTGCAAGTCCCTGACAGAGCCAACTTGTGCAGCACTTTGGCCATGGCTGCTGTCCCTGGCCCTGAGGCCATGAGGAGGACACAAGTGACCCTTGCAGCCCTGGGGCCTCATTGCCTCCTTGTCCCTGCCCAGCAGCCTGGCAGGGGCTGCCCCATGCTCCTGCCCTTGGCATTGCACATCCCCACATGCCAGTGCCCCGGGAAGAGCCCTGAGCACTGAGGGAGGGACAGGATCTGCCTTGCCAGGGGCTGGGGCTCAGGCCTTGGCCCTTTGCATTCCTGAAACACATCCAGGTTTGCTCAGCATCAGAGACACCTTTGCCTTCTTTGTCCCCAGCTGTCATCACTGCCTCCAGTGTTCTGCTCTAGTTGGAACCTGGGGATACTTTCTTAGTTGTGTCCCCCACTGAGACACATTGAAACTTTGAGATACTTGGAAGTTTGAATCTGACTTTGAGTTCTTGAGAAGTTTTTTGAACACTCTCTCAGGGACAGAGTCTCATATAAACACCACCAAATCCCCAAGAGGCTCATTAAAGTTCTTTGTGCTGTTACTGTGCTGCTGAGCTGGGCTGGGCTCCTGGCACAGAGGGAGCTCCTGGAAACCAAGAAGAGCTTCAAAAAGACATTTCTCCTGAGGAGCAGTTTCTCTCCCAGCCCAGCAGGACTGAGGGTGCTGCCTGCAGGTACCTGAGAGGAGTGAAGCAGATGGAGGCTTAAAGCAACTGGAAGGACAATTCTGAGCTTATTCATGAAGAAATCCTCACAATGTCTGACACAGTAAGTCTCTGGCTGCAGGGATCTCCTAAAGCTGACACATGACAGCACTGATATGACTGTAAGGATGGCTCTGCTGGTGTTTCTGGTTTGGGGGAGGATGTGCTGCAGAGCGGGGCTGCCCTGGGCACCGTCAGAGGGACAGGGCAGGACAGCTCCTGCTGCCAGGGATGGCTGCAGGCTGGGAAGGTGGGGGTGCAGCCAGGGGTGCCCAGGGCTGTCCTGCAGAGCAGCTCCTGCAGCCCTGAGGGCTCTTTGCCAGGGCAGGGGATCTGCTGCCTGCCCTGAGCAGCAGAGCTCTTGTGTCCCCTGGCAGCCAGCACAGCCCTCAGCCCGGGGGCTCGGGGCCCTCAGTCCCCTCCTGGGCCGGCAGAGCAGCACCAGAGATGAAGGGCATCTCTCCTGCCATTGCCCATTCCCTGCTGACCAGGGCCTGAGGGCGACTGTCCTGCACTGCTGCTGCTTCCTGCGAGGGGCTGTGCAGGGCTGGGCAGGGAAAGGCTTTTCCTCAGGGCTCGGCTGTCTCTCTCCTTGCCTTGCTCAGCTGCTCCTGGCATTGCTGACAGGCTCTCTGGCAATGGCAGTTGCAGCTGCAGGGTCAGGTGCAGCCCTTGGGGCTCCTCCTGTGCAGGGTGAGCACAGCAATGAGGTGTCCCAGCTCCCTCTGCCCTGGGCAGCTCTGGGCAGGGCAGGCTGGCAGGCTGGCAATGAAATGACTCTCCTCCAGCAGTTCCATGGCCAGGACCCTTGGTGTGTCCTCGGGGTGTCCATCCAAGCTGGGAGCTGCCTTCCAGGGGACACTAGGGGACAGGAGTGTCCTTGGCCAGCAGTGGGGCTGAGACTCTGAGAAAGGCTGAGCCATTTGGCTCTGCTGTGAGTCCCTCTGCTCTCAGCTGTGTCAGGGTGATTTTCAGGGGAACACAGGGACTGCCCTTGATCTCAGAAAGGGCAGCTGGGAACAGATGGAGCAACAGAGCAGCTCCCCTCACCCTTCACTGAGTTACAGCCAATGCTCTTGCCTTGCACAGTTCTCTCTGTCCTCCCTGAGCACAGCAGGAAATCCTCTCAAACTGCCTTTGGCTGTCACTGTTCCTTAGCCCTGGGACAGGAGATGCTGCCAAACTCCTCTGCCTTAGGGGCAGTTTGGTCTGACAAAGTCCAACTCAGGACTGGTCCCTGTCCCCCATTCCCATGACCACTGCTGCAGAGCAGAGCTGACTCCTCGGTGTCCATGGGCAGAGCCAC
Source organism: Lichenostomus cassidix (assembly GCF_008360975.1). Classification (NCBI taxonomy): domain Eukaryota; kingdom Metazoa; phylum Chordata; class Aves; order Passeriformes; family Meliphagidae; genus Lichenostomus; species Lichenostomus cassidix. Next base: position 2,473,338 of record NW_028147597.1, read on the forward strand.
TCCTTGTCACAGCAACAGGGCCAGATCCCAGCAGAGCTCCAGGCATGGGGCTAGAGGAAGAGCTCTGAGAAAAGGGAAATTGGGTGACACAGAGTGGGAGGGGCTGGGAGAAAGGGCTTGGACATTACTCAGGAAAGTCTCTCTTGACTTGTCACTGTCTCCTCCTTAAACAGGTTCCCGTGTCGAGAGGCTCAAAATGTCCAACAGCAGCTCCATCAGCCACTTCCTCCTCCTGCCATTCGCAGACACATGGCAGCTGCAGCTCCTGCACTTCTGCCTCTTCCTGGGCATCTCCCTGGCTGCCCTCCTGGCCAACAGCCTCATCATCAGCGCCGTAGCCTGGAACCACCGCCTGCACACCCCCATGTTCTTCTTCCTGCTCAACCTGGCCCTCACTGACCTGGGCTTAATCTGCACCACTGTCCCCAAAGCCATGCACAATTCCTTCTGGGACACCAGGGACATCTCCTACTCAGGATGTGCTGTACAGTTATTTTTTTTTGCAGTTTTCATTTCAGCAGAGTACTTCCTCCTCACCATCATGAGCTATGACCGCTATGTGTCCATCTGCAAACCCCTGCACTATGGGACCCTCCTGGGCAGCAGAGCTTGTGCCCACATGGCAGCAGCTGCCTGGGCCAGTGGCTTTCTCAATGCTCTGCTGCACACAGCCAATACATTTTCCCTGCCCCTGTGCCATGGCAATGCCCTGGGCCAGTTCTTCTGTGAAATCCCACACATCCTCAAGCTCTCCTGCTCACACTCCAAACTCAGGGAACTTGGGCTCCTTGTTCTAAGTGCTTTTCTATTTCTGGGATGTTTTGTTTTCATAGTTTTCTCCTATGTGCAGATCTTCAGGGCTGTGCTGAGGATCCCCTCTCAGCAGGGACGGCACAAAGCCTTTTCCACATGCCTCCCTCACCTGGCTGTGGTCTCCCTGTTCCTCAGCACTGCCATTTTTGCCTACCTGAAGCCTCCCTCCATCTCCTCCCCATCCCTGGATCTGGCACTGTCAGTTCTGTACTCAGTGGTGCCTCCAGTACTGAACCCTCTCATCTACAGCCTGAGGAACCAGGAGCTCAAGGCTGCAGTGTGGAGACTGATGAGTGGATGATTTCAGAAACATTAAACTACTTGCCAATTTCTGGAAAACACTTATTAAATAAGTCATCTTTGATAGTGCTTGCTGATTTGGTTGTGGGTTTTTTTTCTTTGTTTTTTTTTTTTTTAATAATGTCCACAAATAAATGTCATTGTGCCATTTCTCATTTTGTTTCTCTCCATCTGCTCTTAGACCCACAGTTTTTATAAATGTGCAGCGGTGCTCTTGGTAGCTTTAAACAAGCTAAAGGATCTCCCCGCCAAGTTTTCACCAGAGATCCCCTTTTGTTCCCTTCTGTGGAGCTGCAGCAGCAATGTCTGTGTGCAGAGCTGGGGCAGATCAGGGCTGGCACAGCAGCTGTGCCAAGGAGCAGCAGCACTTGGTGTTGCCAGTGCTGCTCCCGTGCCACTGCCCCGCTGCCCTGCTGCCCCTCGTGTTGCTGTAGGGCCTGAGTGCTCTCGGGGTCGCTGCCAGTGCTGGGGGTGGCAGTGCTGGGGCTGCAGCAGGGACAGGCCATGGGCACTGCTGGGGCACAGCTGACGCCTCAGGGCAGGGCCTGGGGGCTCGAGGCTCCTTGCCCAGGCTCTCTCCAGAACACGCCCAGGCCAATGCTGAGCAGAGAAAACCCCCGTGAGCAGCTGCAGGGTGGCCGTGGGCAGGGTGGGGGCAAACAGCATGGCTGGGGCTCTGCAAGGTGCCTGGGGGAGCCGGGAAGGAGCAGCAGAGCAGGGGCTGATCCATCCCCACTGCGCTGGACAGCCCAGGGCAGCGTCCCAGAGCGTCCTCATGGAGCTGCCAACAACATCTCCCCTTGGCAGCCCTGGCCTCTCCCCCAGCTCCCAGAGCTGCTTGATCCTTCCAGGCAGAGACACGGCAGCACTGGCTCAGGAGCCCTGTTTGCATTGCACACAGCAGGCGTGAGCACCCCATGCTGTTGGTGTGGGGAGATGAACCTGAGTGAGCACAAACACCATCAGCCCTGGGGCCCAGCAAGGGCTGGGGATGGGAGGGAAACCACTCATCTTTGTTGTCACCTCTGAAGTCAGCCAGAAAGTTTGTCCACATGACCTCTGAGTTTCCTGTCCCACTGCACACGTTGTTGCTCAGAGCCAGGGCTGCCTGGCAGCCACCCCCAAACAGCCCTGAGCATTTCCTTCGCTTCACCCTTTACTCTTTCCTCATCCACATTTCTTCCACTTGCCCATCCCTGTCCCCTCCCCTGCAAACAGCCCATCCCTATTTGCCCTTTCCTCTCTGGCCCCACTCCCCATTTCAGTTCCTGACTTGGCACCATGGGAACATCCCTTGGTGAGCAGAATCATCCTACAAGTGCTTCATGAATTGTCTGCAGGGTCCTGCAGTGCCTCGTGCTGTTCCCTTGCCAGAGGCAGCACAGGCCAGGGGGCACATCTGGACTGCTGTGTGTGGCTGTGAGGCTCCCTGTTGTGGGGCAGTGAGGAGGAGCTGGAGAGGCTCTGCAGGACTGACAGGATGGGCTTTGGGGCCTGTGGGGAGAAGCTGAGGGCCATGGGCTGCTGGACCTCCTGAAGAGGAGGCCCAGGGCTCATCCTGCAGCTGCTTCAAGAGTGCTTTCAGAGAATCACAGAATCAATAATGTTGGAAAAGCATTTGAAATCAAGACTGACCTAACAGCACCTTGTCTGCCCTGAGCCTCCTCTTCTCCAGGATAAACAACCCCAGCTCCAAACTCAGCCACTCCTCACAGCACTTGTGTTCCAGACCCTTCCCCAGCCTTGTTGCCCTTCTCTGGACACACTCCAGCCCCTCAATGTCCTTCCTAAACTGGGGGCCCAGAACCGGACACAGCACTCGAGGTGAGGCCTCACCAGTGCCCAGTACAGGGGAAGAATCACTGCCCTGCTCCTGCTGGCCACACCATTCCTGATCCAGACCAGCTGCCATTGGCCTCCTTGGCCACCTGGGCACACTGCTGGCTCATGTCCAGCCTGCTGTCCATCAGTGCCCCCAGGTCCCTTTCTGCCTGGCCACTGTCCAGCCACTCTGTCCCCAGCCTGTAGCACTGCAGGGGTTGTTGTGGCCAAAGTGCAGGACCTGGCACTTGGTCTTGTTAAACCTCACCTTGTTGGATTTGGCCCCTGGATCCAGCCTGTCCAGGTCCCTCTGCAGAGCCCTCCTGCCCTCCAGCAGATCCACTCTCACACCCAGCTTGGTGTCATCTGCCAATTTGCTGATGGTGGACTCCATCCCTTCATCCAGATCATCAATAAAGATATAAAATAAAACTGGGCCCAGCACTGATCCCTGGGGTCACTTATGGTCACTGGACGTACACAGGATGTGGCACCATTCCCCACCACTCTCTGGGTCTGCCTATGCCTGTCCAGCCAATTCTTAACCTAGTGTAAGATCAAAGAATCGAGTTCTGTCTCAACATTTCCCATCAGAAACCACAGCTGCAGGACTTACACAGAGAATGCTTTGTACCTCCCAAAGCTGGTACAGAACGAGTGCTTTGCCCCTGCCTGAGCTGGTACAGAACAAAGGCCTTGTGCTGCCAAAGCTGGTGTGTGACAAAGGCTTTGCTCCTGTCGCCCTGACACCCATTATTCACTGTTGTGAAAAACCTGCCTCCAAAGCTGACCATGCCTCAGACACTCCTCCCTTGGCCCTGCCAGGTGGAGTTTGGCAAATCTCCACAGGAATTAAGGGGGAGCAAAGGAGGGTGGCAAGGAGGGACCAGGTGTATGGACTAGCATAAAAGACAGCTCTGGAGTGTCTGAACTCCGAAGATCTTCCCCACTGTGAGATCACATTCATTGACACAGAGGCAGAGGAACACCTACTGCTCTGCCCCAGCAAAACTGCAGATGCTGCCAAGGAACAGTCACAACCTAAACCCCTTTCGGTCCAACTTGATTGGTGGCCCTTTAAGTACTTTAGGACTTAAAAAAGGAATTCCTAAAGATTTATTGGATGATTTACCTTTAGATAAATTGAGCAAACTGGTAACCAGTGGCATGTGCCAAAACCACATTCCTTTTCCTCTGTGAAAGAAAGTTCACCTGTCGCAGCTTCTGCCCCCTTTTGTGGATGGTGCAGACAAGACATCAAAGCAAACTTTTTTCCCCAAAACAGGGAGACTAGGATCTCCATTTCCTAGTCATGGGCAGGGAAATGGAGAATGGATCTATATTAAACAGCTCACTAAAACAGAAAAAGGAGATTTGTTAATCACAGCTATTGTGGGATTTTATTCCCGCAGTTTTAAGGATACTGGGAAAAGCTATACTGCTTGGAAGAAAGGTTTGTTTGCAGCAAGGCTGGCTTTCATTGAAGTTGATGCACAAATTGAAGGAGCCTCAAAAAACCTTTCTATCCAAGAAACTGAGAGTCTGGATATCAGCCAAGACAAACCTGCCTCAGCCAGCTGGGTGGCTCCTCCTTTTTCCCAACACCAAACAATAAATGCCTGGTTTATTGTTCCATCATTTTAACTCCTTTTTGCCTGAAAAGGGCAAGTTTTCCATTTTTGTTTTTGCAGGAGAACCCCGTGGGACTTTAAGAATTTCTATAGAATAAATATGAATTAAAATTGAAGACTTAAATCTGAAAATAGTATACAAAATTTTGATTAGGTTGCTCACACTTTTCTGCATTACACCTCCTACCCATAACCAAAATAATAATGAATGGCCTTGGTCTCAAGCTCTTGTAGGATATCCTAGCTCTTTCAGGAATTATCCCAAAAATAACCTTCCAAATTTGGCTGCAGTCATAATGCATGATGACATAGTTTACTGTTCGTCTAAGTGGGTCTGGGATAAAAATGAGTGGGTTTGGGATAAGAATGCGTGGGTTACAACCCTACTGTGTATCATTGATGAAAAAATTCAAGTGGGATGCAGAAAAGTGGAACCTGGTCTTCAATACTATTTGTAATTGGAAACACTAGCCAACAACAAATATTATTTAAACCAGAATGGTCTCTCAGAAAGGTTGCTCCCTTTTTCCTGGAGATGAATATTGAGAGACCTGACTGGTGTTTTTAGAAACTAGATTGGGGGTTCTAAATAGCATTGATTACGAGGTATTATTGAATAAATTGGCTACTGCAACTTTTGACCTGACAAAAATGCAACAGCCTTTAAGAAGGCATTTTTCCTACAGAAATCCAAAAAATAATTTGGGATAGGGCTAACAATTTTGAAAAGAACCTCCAATCTTGGTGGAAGTTGGTAAATTTTACCTATAATCATGTTAATAACACTGTTACAGCTTATGTATTAACTATTCACAATGCTTCAGTATCTTTGATTTATCCTGTTTTCACATTAGGCTTGAACCACAATGGAACTATACCCTATCCTTTCGAGCATAGAGCATGGGCCCAAAAGGTGAATGATAAATGGCAAACAATAGACCTGGAATGCTGCATGGTGCGGGAACAACTAGGAATTATCTCTGAAAGTAACACCATCAGAACACGAGATTTTTGTTTAGACACTGACCAACAAGTTTGCCATTTTGAACTTCATCCTGAAGTTAACCCTAAAACTGTAATAATCTATATTGGCAAAGGTTGTGTATGCTTATGAACTGTTTGTAGTAATATCACAGTAGAAAATGTAATAGCTTATACCAGTAATCATACAAATATTTGTAATTTTACTGAAATCACGGGATGTGACTTCTCTTACTCAGCTGCAGTTGCTTCCCACCAAATTCTGAAATCTGATTTCACATTGATTCATATTGAGCAAGCTGCATGGCAAAAAGTAATGTAAAAATCTTTCCTGTCTTGTTTCCCTTCCTTCCCTTCTCTCCCCTTCCCCCTTCCTTGGTGTTACCACCATGTGGTCCCAAAGACAACTCATCCAGGAGATACCTCATCATAAAGAAAGAGAACTCACCCAGAAGATGACTCATCACGAAGAAGACAACTGGTCCTGAAGATAAATGTTGAGCCGCCGGGTGGTGTAAGGGTCGATCCAAGAATCGAGTTCTGTCTCAACATTTCTCATCAGAAATTACAGGTGCAGGACTTATGCAGAGAATGCTGTGTACTTGCCTAAGGCTGGTGCGGAGCGAATGCTTCGTGCCTGCCTAAGGTGGTACAGAACGAAGACTTTGCACCTGCCTGAGTTGATACAGAACAAAGCCCTTGTGCTGCCAATGCGGGTATGTGACGAAGGCTTTGCACCCGTTGCCCTGACACCCATTGTGAAAAACCTGCCGACCATGCCTCGGACACTCCTCCCTTGACCCTGCCAAGTGGAGTTTGGCAAATCTCCAGAAGAATTAAGGGGGGGCAAAGGCGGCTGGCAAGGAGGGACCAGGTGTATGGACTAGCATAAAAGACAGCTTTGGAGTGGCTGAACTCCGAAGATCTTCCCCACCGAAAGATCACATCGATCTTTGCAGAGGCCAAGGAACGCCGACTGGACGGGACGCCAGGGACGCCGGACGTCTGTGGACCCGTGGTGGTAGCTATAGCCCCTTTCCTTCCCTTTCCTCCCCATCTTTTCCCAATTTTCTCTCTTTCTCTCTCTATCTCAGGCTGCTTTACAGGCCAAATTAATAAAGTTCCCCCTTGGATTGAAATTTAACTCCCTTGACTTGTTGCATTTTGTGTTTTCTTTTCCTTTTTGCACTCTGAGATCGTAGCTGGTATGAACCATCACGCGTCTGCTCATGAGTGGACCGTGACACCTTCCTGGTCACACAGCCCCCTTGTCCCCGTGTTTGGCTCTGGGGGTTTGTTTGTGGAACATCCTCTGGGAAAGGCTGCAGCACTGGGGGGAAAAGGGACCCAGGGGGACAGGGGACCCCACTTGGCAGGGGCAGCATGGGGGACTTCTCTGGCAGGGACTGTGAGAGTGGGTTGGGGTGGAGTGACCTCCCCAGTGACGCTACACAGCCCCCTGTGATGTCACACAGGGTGGCTCTGTGATGTCATAAAGCCACCCTGTGATGCCACACAGCCACCTCAATGTCACAGTCTTCCCTGGGATGTCACAGTCACCTCTATGGTGTTGTAGATGCTCGACAACCTCAGATAACACACTCTGTGATGTCATGGCCCCTCTGTGACCTCACACAACCCATTCTGTGATGTCACACAGTCCCTTCCTGACATCACAGCTGCTCTGTGGCTCTATGACACAGCCACAGTGGTGCTGCTATGACACAGCCCCCTCTGGGACATCACACAGCCTCTCTGGGACATCACAGCTGGTCTGTGACCTCACAGCCCCTCTCTGGAATGTCCCCCAGTGTTACCTTTGGGGCAGGATGGACAGGTGGCCTCCAGGCACATTTGGGCCCCTCTGCCTGCAGCCCTCAGTACCCAGAGGTGCTCAGCAGCTCCCACAGGCTGCAGAACCTCCATGCCACCCCAGAGAGCCACAAGTGTCTGTCCTTGTCCTGGCAGATCTGGCACTGCTTGGAATCCTGGCTGGAGTGTAACTGTGGAGTGACTGCAGGGCTCAGCAGGGCAGGGACCCCCCGGGAGCCCCCAAACCCCTCCTGCCCCATGGGTGCCCACAGCAGCCCCGGGGCTGTGCCTGTCCCCATGGCACTGTCCCATGGCACTGTCCCATGGTACTGTCCCATGGCACTGTCCCCATGGGTGCCAGGGCTGTGTTTCCTTAATGGGAACAAGGCCCTGTGAGATCCCAGCCCCTCAAACCCCCGGGGGTGCCATGGGGGTCTCACCTGGCCACAGACACTCAGCAGGGAACTGTCCAAGGCCTGGGGGCTGTGGCACAGCAGGGACAGTCTCGGGACACCCCTGGCCACCTCCAGCTTGGTCACAGCGAACTTGGCTCTGCCAAGGGCAGGGATGGCCCTGGTCACCCTCAGGGACACAATGGTCACCCCCTTTGCCCACCCCCTTTGCCCACCCCTCACCATGGTGTCCCCAAGCCCCGCAGGTCCTGCGGTGCCCAGGGGGTGGGATGGGGACCTGCCCCTCCCGGGGTGATTCTGTCACCTCCCTTCCCCTGTCACCTCCGGCTCGGGGCTGCTCAGGGGTTCCAGCACCCCCTGATGGCTCCGTGGCACTGGTTTGACATGTCCCCCAGTGTTATGATCCAATTATTAAGGTTCTTTAGAAATACTTCTGCCCGAATTAAGGTACAAACGAGACCATATGCCAATCAATAGTATGGGTTTTATTTGATAGAAAATATGAGAGAGAGAGAGAAGAAAAGAGAGAAAAAGAGAAGTAGGAAAAGAGGTGGGGGGGACAGAAAGAGAGAAAGAGAAAATATCACCATCTGTGGCTCCCAACAATGTTGCATTGATCCTCTCCAGCTGGTCTTCTTGCTGGTGATGGTCCCCCCAAAAGCACAGAATGCCATGGGTTAATATACACTCAGGCCAGGGGCAATGTCCAGGCATGTCCCCCCAGGGGAGGGGACAGTCTCTAGCAGCAGACTCTGCTTGCATCACCTGCACTCCTGTGGTGCAAGGCCTAGCATTTGGGGGGTCTGTGATGGATTGTGACTTCTCCTCAGCTCCTCTCACGTGAAAGTCCCGTGGATGTAGCCAGTGGGGCTGGGGGTTCCACAGCTGGGCCAGTTTGTGTAAACCTGGCTTCTGTGAGCTGTGCTCTCCCCCACCCCAAACTCAGCCAGGGACGGTTATCAGAGCAGCTGGTGGGTTTGGCCTTTGCGGATGCATTCCTTTCCCTCAGCCTGAGATGACTGAACAATAGGGTTTCCCTTTATCTAATCTCAGCAGTTTGACTCAGTCCAAAGTTCCAGTCAGGTATCATCAGGGAGGTTTCTTTGATTGTAGCATCTTTATGCGGTTTTTGTTATAATGAGCAAAACTTCATATCAACGTTTGAGGCATGAACTATTTCAGTCTCTGACACCCAGGAGCCGGGAGAGGTCACCTCCCTGCAGAAGGAGTGCTGGGCATCCTCCCTCAGCCGGGAGTGGCCATGGAGGAGAGCCACGAAGGAACAAGCATCCCACAGCCTGGGGAACTCACCCTCCTGTGCCAGGCGTGGGGACAGTCCCATGTCCTTCAAGTCTCCCGGGGTCCCCAAACCCCCTCAGCTCACCAGCACCTGGCTCTCTGCCCTGAGGAGGGTGACAAACTGGTTCTCCACTGGGCTGCTCTCCCGGCTTGCTGTTTGCTCGGTGCTGATGGTGGCAATGTTGGGGAAGTTGCACTAGTGCTGGTGCTTCTGAGGGAACACTGCCGGGGTGACACCGCTGTCACCCATGTCCCTACACCATGAGACCCCCACCACAGGCACCACAAGCACCCCAGAGCCACTGGGGTGCAGGAAGCAGAGGTGGCTGGTGGGTATCCCCCAGGATGTCAGGCGCTGTCCCCAGGGGTGTCACTCTGTCCTCACGGGTGCCAAGATGTCCAATAGCTGCCAGGCTGTCCCATGGGTGCCACACTGTCCCCCCGGTCCCCAGCTCACTTGCTGTGGCTGCAGATCTGTCCAGGCCACTGGCATTCCTCCTTGGCAATGGGCAGCATGTCCAGCACTGCCAGGCTCAGCCCCACAGCCGCACAGTCCCAAATGAAATCCCTGTAGGACTGGGCAGGGCACAAGGCTTGGGGGTTTCTCCCATCTCCTGCTGTGCCAGGACACCTGAGGCACCCCAAGACCCCTGACATGTGCTCATATCATCCTCATGTCCCAGTGCCCATGTGAGTCACATCCTGCCCTGGGCTCTGGTTTCCTGCTGCTTCCCTGGCTCTGTCCCTGGGCATGTCCCCCCCAGGGGACACGGTGACCCCATCTGGGCATCCTGGGGTGCCCTGTGCCCACTGTGGGATGGCCACGAGCAGCTCCAGGTGAGGCAGGTAAGAGGATCCACATCCCCCAGGCACTGGTGGGTGCTGGAGGACCTCGTGCCCAAAGCAAGGACCCTGAGCCATTGCTGGGATTCAGAGCTCACAGCCAGGAGCCCCTGTTGAGAACAAGCACAGAACCCCAAGCCCAGAACCAGGACCTCCAGGGAACAGATGCTGCAGAGGGTGTTGGATCAAGATCCTGTGACCCCAAAATACTGGGATTAGTGCAGCTGTAGCTCTGCACAAGAGAGTTCTTCATCCACTTTCTCTCTTTTCCTCCCTCTGGCCATGCAGGGACCTCATGACTTCAGTGTGTGACTCGTGTGTGCAAAGAGCAAATTTGGGCAGAACTGGGGAGGGGAGGGGAGGGTTTGGGGGCATCTTGGGATCTCTGCTGGGCACGGAATGTGTTTTCCATTGGTCTGAGACTGTCTGCTGTGGAAAGTGGATTTAATATCCTGCATGTCTAGACAAACGGAGGCTTGACAACCCAATATGAGTTTACAGCAAGCTTCAGTTTGTTGAGTTTCAGCATACATACTTATAGTGTGGTTAATTAGATAATGCATATTCTGTAACCGCATATTATTATTGGTTATTTGCTTCAACGCCCTAAGTCTGGCTATTTGCCCTATGTATGGATACATACTAACTTTGTCCACTTTTCTATATTCTTATTGGTTCTTCCACATCCCTATCAGTAGTCTTATCCCTATGTTGCAGCAAGGCCATTGTGCCCTAAATTGCTGATTGGACACAGAGTTGGCATCTAGGCAATAGTTAGTTGAGTACGGCTATTGTTAAGAAACAGCTTGTCTAAGTGTTAAAAAACAGCTTGTTTAAGTCTGTATGTCCCTTATCTATTAGCCAATTCTCCACACCTGCAGACTTTTTTTTGTTTGTTTTGGTTTATTTGGGGTTTGTTTGTTTGTTTGTTGGTTTTTGGTTTTTTGGTTGGGTTGTTTTTTTTTTTTTGGTTTTTTTTGTTTTTTTTTTAATGGAGCTCTGCATTCCCCTGCTACAGGTTTGCTGATAATAAATGAACATCCCTCTGTGTCTCAGGCAGCTCCTTCTCCAAGGAAAGCAGCTGGGAGTTTGTGCCAAGGAGCTGAAAGCTGCAGGTACAGCCTGGAGTGGAGGAAGCTGAGATTTGCACAAGGCTGCTCTGAGTCCCAGGGCTTGGATGAGGGAAATGCTGGGGTGGGGGTTAGGGACAGAGTCTGATTGATTGTCAGCCATAAAGGGTCTTGATGTTCATATCTATTCAGACTGCATTAGGAGGTGCTCTGGATCAATATCAATTGGAAATTGTTGATACTGATTCGCCCCAATCCAGCCCAGAGACACTTCAGAGACCAAGTCAGAGCAGTGGGTATTTGCTTTATTCAGTGCACCAGGTGTGGGGAATTCTCTCCACCAAACACACACCTCAGTACCTCCAAAGGCACAGTGTTGTAGGTAAAATTCATGAATATTCATTACATTCCCCAGGATAGCAGTGGTTATACAAATTACTTCTCATATGTCATTAATATTATTAGTGATTTCTTGTGCTCAATTTCAAAAGGATTCCTTTTGCACCTTTTATCTTGATAAGATTAAGGGAATCCACAAGGCCAGAACTGTTATCAGCCTTCAGCCCTGGACGGGCGCCGTGCTGGTGGAAGGGCAAAAGATCAAAGAAATAAGGATGGTTGAAGTGTAAATATGTAGGATTTTGTAGGTCTGTAGGATTTATTGCCTGAAGGATTAGAGGGTCTGTTTGTCGGTTTCGGACGGTCGGGACAGAGAGGAGAGATCTCTGCAGTCAGGTCTGAGAGCATGGGGTTTGTTGTGAAAGTGTGGGTGTAGGAGAGCTGCCAGGGGCTGCCAGACACAGCCCAGAGCAGGTCAGAGCAGTGAGAGAGAGAGAGAGAGATGCCAAGAGAGCGAGCTGCTGTTTACAATACAATAAATCATCTTCTGTGTTGAATATTCTAATTCTCATTAACCAATCTAGGACAAGCTACAAACCCTACAACATTTACATACAACCTATAAGAATTATCACATTACCATATGGGGTTATATTTTAAACCCTAAAAACTGCTTTTTGGCCCCTCTGCCATCAGGCAGGGTCTGCTCTGACCCTTGGAGCTGTCTGCAGGCAGAGGGGATTGTTTCACCAAGAAGGGGATTACCTCCAGTCAGCCATACCATTGTTTTCTAGCTGTTCATAACTCAGAGCTTGTCTTCATCTCAATCTCCATATTCTCAGCATCTTTTGCCAGGTAATCATATTTATAAGGCTTTCCTATTCCATCTTCCCCAACAGCAGGTGACAATTGCAGTGAACAGATTGACAGGCAGGGCACTGGGGGGACAGAGTGACGTCATCAGAGTGACGTCATCAGGGTCATCAATGACGTCAATGACATCATCAGAGCGATGTCATCAGCTATCAGCGCAGGTGACAATCGCAGTGGAATGGATTGCTGCAGGTCACTGAGAGGGGACAGGGTGACATCAGGGTGGCATCATGGTAGCATCAGGTGGCATCAAAGTGGCACCAAAGTGGGAGAAAATGGCATTAAAGTGATAAAAAATGGCACCCAATGGCATCGAAGTGACACCAAATGGCAGCAAATGGCACTAAATGGCACTAAATGACACCACAGTGACACTAAATGGCACCAAAGTGGCACTAAATTGCAACAAATAGCAAAAAATTGCACTAAAGTGACATTAAATGGCACTAAATGGCACAAAGTGACATTAAGTGGCACCAAATGGCTCTAAATGGCATTAAAGTGACACTAGATGGCACCAGATGGAGCCAAAGTGACACTAAATGGCACCAAAGTCACATCAAATGACACTAAATGGTGTCAAAGTGAAGCTAAATGGCACTAAATGGGACCAAAGTGACACCAAATGGCACCTGAGTGACACCAAATGGCACTAAATGACACCAAGCAGCCCCTGGGCACACAGTGACATCACCGACCAGCACAGGTGACAATGGCAGCTGAACGGATTGCTGCAGGTCAGTGAGGAGACAGCAGGTGACATCAAAATGGCACAAAAATGGCATTGAAATGACAAAAAACTGCATGAAAGTGACAAAAAATGGCACCAAATGGGACAAAAGTGACACTAAATGGCACCAAAGTGGGAAAAAGTGGCATTGAAGTGGCAAAAAATGGCACCAAAGTGGCAAGAAATGGCACTAAATGGCATCAAAATGGCATCAAATGGCACCCAAGTGGCACCAAATGGCATTCAACTGATAAAAAATGCATTAATTTTTAAAAAATGGCATTGAAGTGGCAAAAAATGGCATAAAAGTAGCAAAAAATGCCCCCAAATGAAACCAAAGTGACATTAAATGGCACCAAAGTGACACTATATTGCACTAAATGGGACCAAAGTGGCAAAAATGGCACTGAAGTGGCACTAGATGGTACTAAGTGGCACTAAAATGGCAAAAAGTGGCACCAAAGTGACATCAAATGGCACCAAATTAGCACTAAATGGCACCAGAGTGACACTAAATGGCCTCAAATGGCACTAAATGGTATTAAAGTGGCACTAAATGGCACTAAAGTGACACCAGGAGTTATTAAATGGCACTAAAATGACACCAAATGACATCAAAGTGACATCAAATGGGACCAAAGTGGCACTAAATGGCACCACAGTGACACCAGGGGTCATCAAGTGACACCAAATGGCACTAAGTGGCATTAAAGTGACACTAAATGGCACCAAGTGACACAAAGTGGAACTAAATGGCACCAAAGTGGAACTAAATTGCCACTAAAAGGCAGCAAAGTGGCAAAAAATGGCACTAAATGGCACTAAATGGCATCAAATGGCACCAAATGGGAACAAAGTGACACTGAATGGCACTGAAATGGCACTTGATGGCATTAAATGACACTAAATGGCATTAAAGTGACACTAGATGGCACCAGATGGCGCCAAAGTGACACTAAATGGCACCAAAGTGATAAAAAAAGGCATTAAATGGCACCAGAGTGGCACTAAATGGCACTAAAAGTCACTAAAGTGACACTAAATGGCATCAAATGGCACCAAATTGTCACCAAATGCCACTAGAAGTCACCAAATGGCATCAAATTGTCACGAAATGGCTCCAAAGTTCCATCAAAGTGACACCAAAGTGTCCCAAACACCCCCAATGTCCCCAAATGTCCCCTTTCTCTCCAAAATTCCCCAATTTCCACCTAAAACTCTCCAATTTCACCCAAATAGTCCCAATTTTCCCCTAATTTATTCTCATTTTACCCCCAATGTCTCCAATTTATTCTCATTTCCCCCAAAAAATCCCCAAATTTTCCTCCTTTTTCCCCATTCTATTTGCATTTTTCCCCATTTCCCCCAAATTTGCCCCCAAATTTCCCCCAAATTTTCTCCAAAATTCCCCAAATTTTTGCCTCAAAATTGCCCAGTCTCTCAAATATTCTGCACTTCCCCCAAATTTTCCCAAAAAATTCCCCCAATTTTTCTCAGAATTTTCCTTCAAAATTCCCCCAAACTTTCCCAATTTTTTCCAAAGTTTTCTCCCAAACTTCCCAAAAATTTCCCTCCAAATTCCCCAAATTTCCCCAATTTTCCCCCCAAACTTCCTTGAAATTTCCCAAATTTTCCCCAAAATTTCCCAGAATTTTCTTTTAAAAATCCCCAAACTTTCCCAATTTTTCCCCCAAATTTTTTACCCAAACTTCCCCAAAATTTCCCCAAATTTCCCCAAAACTTTCCCGAAACTTCTCCAAAATTTCCCCAGAAATTTCCTTCAATTTTTCCCATTTCTCTCTGAAATTTCCCCCAAACTTCCCCCAAATTTCCCCAATTTCCCTCAAAGTTCACCCCAATTTTCCCCCAAATTTCCCCTCAAATTTCCCCCATATTTGTCCAAATTTTCCCAAAATTTTCCCCCAAATTTCCCTAAAATGTCCCCAATTTCTCCCAAGTTTTTTCCCAAATTTCTCCCAAATTTCCTCAATTCTCAAATTTTCCCAGAATTTTTCTCTGAACTTCCCCCTCAATTTCCCCATTTTTTCCCCAAAATTTTCTCCCAAACTTCCCCAACATTTTCCCGCAATTCCCCAAAATTTCCCCAATTTTCCCAAAATTTCCCCCAAACTTCCATGAAATCTCCCCAAAATTTCCCCCAAATTTCCCTCAATTTCCCTCAAGTTTGCTCCCAAATTTCCCCAGAAATTCCCCAAAATTTCCCTCAAATTTTCCCAACATTTCCCCCCAAACTTTCCCCCATTTTCCCCAAAAATTTCCCCCATTCTCCCCCTATGGAATGTGGAATGGGGGACATGGAATGGGGACATGGGGGCTGTGGGATGGGGTTGTGGGGAGGGACATGGGGGTGTGGGACAAATGAGATGGGACATGGAATTGAGGACAGGGGATGGGGGATATGGGGGATCTGGGATGGGAAACATGGAATTGGGACAGGGGGATATGGGGGGTGGGGGATGGAGGATGTGGGATGTGGAACAAGAGGGACACAGGGGAACAGACATGGAAGGGGAGATGTGGGATGGGGGCATGGAATGGCAGACAAGGGGCATGTGGGAGATGGGACATGGAATGGGGACATGGGGGATGGAGATGGGACATGGAATGGGGACATGGGGGAAGGAGATGGGACATGGGATGGGGACCACAGGACAGGCACAGGGAATGGGGAACATGGGGGATATGGGGGACATGGAATGGGGGAATGAGATGAGGGACATGGGTGACTTGGGGGATGTGGGAGATGAAATGGTGGACATGGAGTGGGGACTTGGGGGATGTGGGATGGATGACAAGGGACACATGGGGGACATGGGGAACATGGGAAAAATGGGATGGGGACATGGAATGAAGACATGGAAAGTGGATGTGTCATGGTTTGACCCTGGCCAAATGCCAGGCACCCATGACATCTACTCACTTGCTCTCCCCTGCCACAGCTGGGCAGAGGAGAGGAAAAAAAGTTAATACACACAGGGCTCATGAGTTGAGATAAGGACTGGGAGATGCTCCAAGGACAGAACAGGATCCTCTTAAAGTTACAAAGTGAAATTTATTGCCAACAGAGTCAGAGGGAAGACAATGAGAAGTAAAAAAAAACCCTCAAAGACACTGTTTCTCTGCTCACCCCCTCCCTCCTCCCCACCAGCAGCACAGGGGGACAGAGTATGGGGGTTTGGTCAGTTCATCACTGAGATCTTCTTCCACTGCTCAGGGGGAGAAGGTTTTTCCTCTGTGTAGCCATGGGGTTCCTCCCACAGGAGGCAGTTCTCTGTGAACTCCTCCACAAGCAGCAGCTCACCTGAACCTGCTGCAACATGAGCTCCTCCCACGGGCAGACAGTCCTCCCAAAACTGCTGCAGCGTGGCTCCCTCCTCCACAGGGTGCAGCCCTCCGAGGCCAGACTGTTCCATCTCGGGAGCAAAGCCTCTCTCTCCACTGGGACTCCCACTGGCTCACAGCCTCCTCCAGGCATCCACCCACTCTGGTGTGGGCAGCTCCCCACGGGCTGTGGGTGGATCTCTGCACCCCTGTGCACTCCATGGGCTGCAGGGGGACCTCCTGCTCCCCCCATGGACTTCACCATGGCCAGCAGAGGATTGTCAGCTCTGGTGCCTGGAGCACCTCCTCCCCCACCTTCTCCACTGACCTTGATGTCTCCATGTTGTTTTTCCCTCACATATTCTCACCTCCTCCTCCTCCTCTGGCTAAAAAGAAGTGTGTGCTCACATTGTTTTGATTTCCTCTTAAATATGTTTTCACAGAGGCATAACTGACATCTCTAACTGGCCCAGCCTTGGCCAGCAGCATGTCCATCATCTTCACAGCCATCAGAGATTGGTTCTACTGGACATGGTGAAAACTTCCAGGACATTCACACAGAACACACAGGAGCTATCTATGTGCCCCCCACCCACTAGATAAAACTGGGCTAAGCAAAACCGACTCATGAACACAGGGGTGCATTTGCTCCCAACCCTTCAGCCACTTCTTCAGACCTACCACAACAGCTTTTAAGGGTTTAAATTCCCCCTAGATGCTAAAGATACCTTGCTGGTGTTCTGGGCTAAGCAAAACCAACACACTCTGCAGTGTCACAATGGTCTCAGTGATTCTATGAGGTCTTGTAGTATCTTAATGGACTCCAAGATTCAGTGGGGACCTGCAGTGTCACAAAGGTCTCCATGATTCCATGAGGTCCTGAAGTGTCACAATGGTCACTTGGTTCCATGAGGCTGTGCAATGTCACATTTGCCCCTTGGATCCATGCAGCCCCCAGTGTCACAACAGCCCCTTGGTACCATGGCCTGGTTTTTGGTGGCAGGGTGGCCACAGAGGTGGCTTCTGTGAGAAGCTGCTGGAAGCTTCCACCATGTTGGGCAGAGCCAATCCCTGCTGGCTCCAAAGGTGGACATGCCACTGGCCAAGGCTGGGCCAATTAAAAATGGTGGTAATGCCTCTGTGATAACAGATTTAAGGGGAAAGAAATAACCAAGAAGTTGTTGCACAGTTGTAATTGTGACCAGAGAAGAGAGGAGTGAGAGCATGTGAGGAGAACAGCTCTGCAGACACCAAGGTCAGTGAAGGAGGAGGGGAGGAGCTGCTCCAGGCACTGGAACTGGGATTCCTCTGCAGCCCTTGGTGAAGACCATGGTGAAGCAGCAGTGCCCCTGCAGCTCCTGGAGATCCATGGGGATGCAGAGATCCAACCACAGCTCCTGGAGATCCATGGGGATGCAGAGATCCATCCACAGCCCCTGGAGATCCATGGGGATGCAGAGATCCACCTGCAGCTCCTGGAGATCCATGAGGATGCAGAGATCCACCTGCAGCTCCTGGAGATCCATGGGGATGCAGAGATCCACCTGCAGCCCATGGAGGAGGAGCCCAGGCTGGAGCAGGGGGATGCCTGGGAGGAGGCTGTGACCCCTGCAGAGAGGGGCTCTGCTGCCCAGCTGGAGCAGCCTGTCCTTGAAGGACTGACCCCGTAGGAGAGTGACCCACGCTGCAGCAGCTTTGGGGGACTGTTGCCTGTGGCATGGACTCACATTGCAGCAGTTCACAGGGAGCTGCTGCTCGTGAGATGAACTCACATTGGAGAAGTTCCTGGAGAACTCTCCCATGGGAGGAACCCCACAGTGCAGCAGGGGAACAACTCCTCTCTCTGAGCAGTGGGAGAAATCTCAGATGATGAACTGACCAGAACTGACCATTCCTGTCTCCCTGCTCTGCTGGGGGAGGAGATAGAGCTGGGCAGGAGGGAGAGGTGTGGGAAAGGCACTTTTAAGGTTTTATTTTACTTTTCCTGTTCTGATTTTGTCAGCAATAATTCAACTAATATCTCTAATTAGAGTCTGTTTTTCCCATGACCATTTTTGATGAGGGATCTCTCCCTGTCCTTATCTCAACTCATGAACCCCTCGTTCTATTTCCTCTCCCCTGTGCAGCTGCAGAGGGGAGTGAGAGAGAGGCTTTGATGGGTGCCTGGCATCCAGCCAGCATCAACACACTACACCCTGTATCTTGTACATGTCATGTATACCTGAAAAATGTTTTGAAGAGAAAAACACATTTATTTTTGAAGATAAAAACATATTTATTATGGCTTTCAACCTTTGAAAGGTAACCTGGAGTTCTTTTGTTTGGTTTTGTTACTTCAGGCTTCAGACCCATTAATTGCAGCCTACTTGAAGATGTGTTTCATGGCATAGAATAGATGAATCTACCACAGAGAATGAAGTGTCATGGTTTAAATGTAATTCTCTTTTGTTTATGACTTGTGGTCCTTACAAACCCACTGTCCAAGGGCTGGGTTTGCAAGCTGGAGTATGAAGCACAGGAAGTTTCTCTGGATAATGCTGCACCCCCATCTCTCCAGATGCAGAAATGGGCCAGAATCCAGCATTTTGAGTGTGATTTTGGGCTCCTGGCCTTGCCCCAAAGGAGAGACAGGATTTTGCCTGCAGTGTCTGCCTGGAGCAGACAGAACAGGTGGGAAGTGTTTGCAGAGCCCCTGGGAGGGAATATTGGGGTTCCTGTCAGCAGGATCCTTGTGCAGCTCAGGCTGGGTGGGCAGCAGTTCCATCTGCAGCTTCCATGTGCTGCTCCAGCTGCTGCTGCTGGGGACTCTGAGGGAAGAGGCCATGGGAGGGATGGAAATGTTGCATGGACAACACCATGTCAATCCTTGCAAAAAGCCTTTCCAGTTTTCCCTTGGATCTGAGATTCCAGGGCCCACAGCTGGGCTTCAGAGTTCTACTGATTTTTATTTGTCAGGTTTTTGAGCAGAGCTCTGAATTGGGCATCTCTTGTCATTTTTGCTGCTCTCCTGACCTGAAAAAGGATCTGTGCTCCTGTGAGCCACATCCTGAAGGGTGGTTGGCAACCATGGAATCCTCTGGGAAAGCACTTGATTGACTTGAGTGCCCTGGCTGGAAAGCTCAGCCTGAGGAAAGAACTGTTCCAGCTGCCTCTGTGTGTGTCCAGTTCCTCACAGGTGAGTCCCTGAACACACATGCTGGTTTTTAGGGATTTATTTTCCCCTCCTGTTCATTTGGAGGTGATGTTGGGACCCTTTAGAGCAACATCTGATCAGCTCCTGCCCCCATCCTGTTTTATTCTCTCTTCTTTGGAGCTGACCTGCTGGGTTTGACATGGAAATTGGTGGTGTCTCCCTGTTCTTCCGTCCAGCCATCGACTGACCCTGGTATTAAACTGTGAAAATGGCCTCATTTAACTAGTGGGGAAGAAGTGAGGGGGAGAAAGTTAACAGGGTTTGTTTTCATGGGCCTTGTGACAGTAAAGAAAAATGAGGTTTGTCATTTTGGTGTGGTGCTGTGTGTTGGGATTTGCAGGTATATTTCTTGTTGATGTTATTATTATTTATTAGTATTACTTATTAGTGTTATCTTTTTAAATCTTGCATTATTAATAGTGGCTGGATGTAAGCTCACTGGGAAGAATCTCTTCTTTTTCCAAGTGAGATTGAGCTGTACAGTCCATTCCAAGATGCCAGTGGATTCTAAAGATGGGAAGTCCCAGTTACAAGATTTTGGTGTGATTTGGAGCTGGGGAAGTGTCACATACAATCTCAGAGGTGCCCCAAGCCTGCTCTGCTGCCATGTCTGTGATCGTGGACTCTCACAGCTGCCCTGCCCTGGGGACATGGTGGGACACCTCCTGCCAGGGCTGAGGCAACTAACAGCACCTCATGGTCTCTCACAGCCACTCATGGCCCCTCCAAAGCCCCTCTCAGCCCCTCTCAGCCCCTCTCAGCCCCAGGCTCAGGGCTCCTCCCAAAGCAGAAGGGATCAGGCCCTGCTTGTTCTCCTTTCACTTCAGTCACTTCACAGCGACAAGTAAAGAAAGGCTGAAATGGAGCCTTTCCCAGCGTTCCCCTCTGGGTTAATGGCTGCCCGAAGCTCTGTGCTGGCTCTGGCCCAAGCACGAACATCACTGCAGCCCCAGGCCTTTGCTGTCCCCCCGTGTCCATTCCCTGTCCCCGAGTCCCGCCCGGCTCTGGCAGCAGCAGGAGCACAGCGCAGTGGGCGCCAGCCTGGCCCAGCCGGGGCTCCCAGCAGGAGCAGCAGCAGCATTGCCAGCCCTTCCCAGCTGCTCCTGCCTTGCCTTCCCCAGGGGTTTGTCCAGGGCAATTCTGGAGTAGAGCAACAATCACCCACAAACAGCCCTGATTGCTCAGGCCCGGCTGTGCTGCCCTGAACCAACCTTCAGAGCAAGAAAGGATCAGGTTCCAGCACTGTTTTCAGCACTGCTTTACTCACCCTGAGGTGACAGCAGGAGGCTGTTGGTGTGTTTGACTTATCAATTGGAGGTCAAGGCTGCTGTTTCCCCTCATCTGGTTGCCACCTGAATTTTAGCATTAAAACTGCAGTTGTCTCTTTTGATCAGTGCTACCCATGGTGCTTTCATGACAGTGAACTCAGTCTTTATTTGCAGGCTTCATGATTAGCACATCTTGAAATGCTCACAAGGCCTGAGCACTAAGTCGAGGACAATAATGCCAAATAGGCCACATTTGCAGTGCTCAAGCACAGTGCTGTTGCTGGTGCTGTTTAAATGGAATCAGCTCACAGAGGCCATCACAGAAATTGCCTCTGGACTGTCAAATAAAATGAAAAAAAATCCACCAGGAGAAAGAAAAACCAGAACTTTTTTACTCACTTCATTGCTTCTTCCAAGCAGCAGAAATGGGAGATGCCCAGAGGTATTTGCAGCTGCTGCTGATCCCAGTTGGAGCCCAGCCTGCTGCAGAGTCCCAGAGGAACCTGAGCCCAGCCCGGGGAGCTCCCGCAGTGTCCGAGAGCTCAGAGCATGTGGGGCCAGGCCCAGAGCCCTGGGCACGGCCGCCGATCGCGGGGCAGCGGCACAGACGGAATGTCCTGCGGCCCAAACCTCCTGCTCCTTCCACACAGCACCCATCGTGCTCCCCCTGCTCCTCTCCCAGCACTGCACAAATTCCAGCTGGGAGGAGGCTTCCCAAGAGAGAGCTCCAGCTCCCTGCTCCTGTTTCACCCTGAGTGTCCCTGCAGAGGAGCAGGGCACCTTCCTGTTCCAGAAGCTCAGGGGTCTCATTTCATGAGGCATCTGGGATGCCAATGGCCTTGTTAAGAAGGACAAAAGCAGAGGGAATGGATTAGAAATCATTAGGAAAAATTACCCTTCTTACAGACAAAGTTCACCAAGGCATTCCCTGCATTTCTCCTTTTCAGGTTCTTTCAGATCTCTGTCTGCTCTGAGAGGTCCAGCTTGTTCTGGTGCTTATCAGGAATTGCTTGTGCTCTTGATTTATATCAGCACAAGAGATGTAGAATCATCTCAATTGAACACAGAAACAAACTATCTCTGTCAGCCCATTTTCATGTTCCAGATCACTTTCAAGATGGCCATGGAGATGTTGGAATGATTCTCACACAATCCTCCATTCTGGCTGCAGGCTCTGGAGATTCTTCCTCTGAATTCAGTCAGGGTTGAATTCCCTAACAATTTCTGGTATCAATTCATGTTTTCTTAGGTTAGAACAGTAACAGTGAAAACCTTACCAATGGCACAACTCCCCAGCCCAGAAGCAATAGAAAGGACAAATTGTAAAGTTCTCCAAACATTTGTCCTGCTTTGCTGCAAAAGTCATGCTGCACACACAGTGCGGAAAGCCAAGAGAAGCTGCAATTGGTGGCACATCTTGTGACAGAAGCTCAAAAGGTTCTTGACAAGAGGAAACAGGAGTGTGGAGGAGATTCTTGGAAAACTGAAACAGCTTTCCAGAAGTGAAATGAAAATGGAAAGAAACAATTCAAGGTGTTTTCCTCTATTTATTTCTGTGCTTCCCTTTTCCATGTTGCACTACTTGTCCATCCCAGTAATTCCAAATGGATCTCACCTCGAAGATCTGTGACTTAGTGAGTTTTATACACTCTAAAATACCATAAGCTGCATCCAGTTTGCCTTTCCCTGTTTTGCCTGGAGAGCTATGCTGGAGACATAAGTGCAGTGCTTGGGTCGGGTCTGAATTCTACAGACAGGGAATATGCTCTGCTAGTGTTTGACCCTCAGCAGGGACAATGCACAGCAGCAACCGAGGGGATTGCTCTGCCATTGTGCAGCAGTGAAGCCTCTGGATCTGGGCTGAACAGGGCAAAGTTCCCGTGTTTGGACAAACTCAGGTGATGCCCATGGGGCATGCGGGGCTCGGCCGTGGGGCGCGCGGGGGGAGCGGGGAACGGACAAACGGCCACTCGGACAAACGGCCACTCGGACAAACGGCCCTGGAGCTTCAGTTGCAGCAGCGGTAGCAGCGGCAGCAGCAGCGGAAGCGAACACAGCGACACTACAAACATCTTCGGATCTTTCTCCTGCTTCTTCTCTCCCTCTCCCGCTGTCCCGCATCCTCTCCCCGTCTCCCTTTCCCGGTCCTACCCTCCTCTCCCGGTGTCACCTCCTTTCTCTCTCTCCCTCTCCCCTGCCAGCCCGGGCCATGCCCCAAACGCGCCCCCGGCCCCGGGCGGGGCTGCCCCCTCCCCGCCCCTGGGCGTCCCGCCGCGCTCTCGCCTTCGCCCGCTTCTCGCCATCGTGGCAGTGGCGCTGCTGGGCGGGCATCAGTGGCTGGGGCTGGGGCGGCATCGTCACCCTTTGGCTCCGCCTGTCCCGAGCCCGGCCCCAGCCCCGACGCAGGGTCCAGCCCCGAGCCCGACCCCGTTACCAGCTCCTCCCGGGGCCCGCGGAGGACACACGCGGCTCGTTCGCTCCCGCCGCCTCCGCTGCGGCTTCCCCGGGCCGAGCTCCGCCGCTGGGCAGCGCGGCCGCCGGCCCCGAGCCGCCGGTGCCCGGGGCGGGTGGGAATGCCCAGCCCGGGGAGCTCGGGGGGCGGTCGGGGGCCGTGTCTGGCCCCGGGCCGAGCGCTGACGGCCGCGTGTCGCCCGCAGGGAAGGCGCAGGAGGCCCTGCAGGATCGCTACCGCCTGGGTTCGCTGCTGGGCACAGGCGGCTTCGGCAGCGTCTTCTCGGCGACGCGGCTGGCGGACGGTGCCCCGGTGAGTGGCGGGGCTGGCGGCGGGCGGAGGAGGAGGAGGAGGAGGAGGAGGAGAAGGACGGGGCGCGGCGGGGCGGGCGGCGAGCTCAGCCCGCTGCTGCCCCTTGCTCTCAGGTCGCCATCAAATGCGTGCAGAGGGATCGCATCCGGCATTGGGGCGAGCTGGTGAGTGAGCCATTGGGGCCAGCGGCAGAAGCCGGGGCGAGCCGGGCGGCGAGGAGCCGGGGCCCGGCAGGGTGGGAGCCGCCGGGAGCCCCGGAGGGAGAGCGGGCGAGGGGTGAGCGGGGGGCGCCGAGCATCCCGGGCTGGGTGAGGGATCCCAGAGCCCTGGCACAGCCTCAGCCCCACTGACAGCAGCTTGGTCCTCCCTCAGCCCGATGGCACCCGTGCGCCCCTGGAGATCGTGCTGCTGGACAAGGTGTCCACTGGGTTCCAAGGTGTCATTCAGCTCCTGGAATGGTTCGAGCTCCCCACCAGCTTCTTGATGGTGATGGAGCGTCCGGAGCAGTGCCAGGACCTGTGTGATTTCATCCTGGCTCGGGGGTTCCTGCCGGAGGAGGAGGCTCGGGGGCTGTTCTGCCAGGTGCTGCAGGCCGTGCGGCACTGCACCAGCTGCGGGGTGCTGCACAGAGACATCAAACCTGGCAACATCCTCCTGGACCTGTGCACCGGACAGGTCAAACTGATCGACTTTGGCTGTGGCACCTTCCTCCAGGACACAGTGTACACCAAATTTGCAGGTGAGCCCTCCCAGGGGATGCTCCTGGGCACCTCATGGCCCAGCCTGGGTGTAGCACCAGGGATTCCCCCATTTGCTGCAGGTCATGGGATTGCTTCTTCAGCCAAGTTTTGGGTGGGGGGACCAGCTCTTGGCCCTGCTGACAGCCTTCAGCACCCACTCTGCCCTGGGCTGGGGTTGGGGCAGCCAGCCTGACAAAAACACCCATGGGGTAGCAGAGAAGTGGGTCAGACCCTGTGCCCTGGCTGGTTTGGTGTGCAGGTGAGGAAGGGCTTGGACTGCTCTGCTCCCCTTGTTTGTTTTGGCTTATTAATGTTTTTGGGGGCAATGCTGGCAGGAAGGAGAGTGGTTTTTCCCCACCACTGGGTGGGTTTTTCATTGGCATGTCATGGTTGGGCCTTCCCAGGGCTTCTGCTGCACTCTTCCAGCACCAGTGGCTTCTTTTAGAACCCCAAGTTTGTACACAAGTCACAGGTGCTGGCGAGAGGGCAGAAGATCACCCCATGTGCCACTGGTGCAGCCCCTGCATGCCCAGGGATGCTGGGGTGAGGCTCTGGGAGCAGCAGCATCCCCTGATGAGCTCCATCTGTATTCCACAGGAACACTGTCCTACAGCCCACCAGAATGGACCCAGCTCAGATGTTACCATGGCGAGGCAGCAACGATCTGGTCCCTGGGTATCCTGCTGTACCAGATGGTCTGCGGGAAGCACCCATTCAAGAAGGGCCGGAAGATCATCTGGGGCAAGCTCTTGTTCCCACAACACCTTTCTCAAGGTAAATCCTCATCTCTGCGGCACAGGGGGAATATCAGTGTTGGGAGACAGCAGCAGGCTCATGAGCATCCTGCTCTGGCAGCTGCTGAGGAGGTGGCACATGTCTCTCTTGCTCTCCTCCAAAACAGGGAATTGACTGAAAATTTTAAACACAACTCTGAGCACATCCAGCATAGGCAGGGCATGGGAACAGGGAGGCAAAGTGAACAGCATCCTTCTCCAAGTGACTGGTAGTTTCTGGTTTCTCTCCCCAGAGTGCAAAGATCTTATCAAGGGGTGTTTATCCATGCACTCCTTGGACAGGCCATCACTGGAAGATCTCTTCTATGAGCCTTGGCTGCAGGGCTCTGCCCTAGAAGATGGGAGAGATCCACAGGCACCGTTTGGGCCTGGTAGGTAACAGCTGCACACATCTCTTGGCAACAAGAAGCAAAGAAAACCAAACTGTTTTGTGCTGCCTGTAGCCCAGAGCAGGGATCATCAGATGGGAACACACAGCTCTTGTGCTGGAGCTGAGCTGCTCTGGCAAGCACTGGTGGCCACCATCCAAGCCAGTTTTGCTTGTCCTGGTTCATTGTTGGCTGGGGCCCTGGGCAGAACCCTGACAGCCTGCTCTGCCCCCAGGGAAGGAGCAGGAGCCCCTGGAGAAGCTGGACCAGGTGGGGCTGCTGCTGGAGACACCAGGGACACCCTCAAGGATGAGCACCTCTTCCACGACCCAGCCATCTGCAGCTGAAGAAGATTGACTTTGATTCTGGCACCTTCTGCAAAGACACACTCCACACCCAGTGTGCAGGTGAGTGCACAGCCAGGGGATGCTCCCAGATCTGGGCATTGCACAGCCTGGCTGGGCACCAGAGGTTCCCCCTTAGCTGGGGTGGATGCAAGGAACTCTTCAGTTGGCTGCCAAGCTGCTCTTTGGCTCTGGGCAGCTGCTGAGGGGGAGGATCTGCCATGGCTGGCTGGAGGCTGGGCACATGTCCTGCCCTCCTGCTCTCCTCCCAAAGGCAGCAATGATGGGGAGGTTTGGGCACAGCTCTGAGCACAGCCAGCATGGCCTGGGCACTGTGGGCAGTTGGGACAAGGGGACAGGAGCCTTCAGCTGATGGGTGATTTCTGGTTTCTCTCCTTCCAGCAGGGCTCTGTGGATGCTGAGGCTGCTCTGGGCTCTGCTGGGGCTCAGCCCTGGGCACGGCTGGGCCTGCTCTGCCCTCCCATTGCTCTGACAGCTCTGCATCAGACGAGCCTGTTCTGAGCACAGCGACTGAGCTTTGTGCTTGTGCAGGTGAGTGAGACTCTCCTGCAGGCCCAGAGATTGCAGTGAGGGAGACACATCCAATTGGCAAGAGCCCAAACACTCCACAGTCCCAGCTGAATGCCTCTATGTCCACAGGATGTTTTGTCTGTCCCACTCTTCATTCCTGTTGGGCTGGAACTGTGCAATTGCACTTTCTTCCTCCTCTAGGAGTGAGCCAAACCTGGTGAGTGGGCCTTGTTCCTAAGGCAGTGCAGTCTGGAGTTGATGGCTGAAGAATTGCCCTTCTCCACTTCCAAACCAGAGCAAAAAGCCGTAAGTGGGACTTTCTGTCTTTAAGGAGCCACTGATAGTTTCAGAGAGAATGTACAGCTCATTCACAGGGTGAGAAGGAAGGGCATCTTCTAAAGGAGTTGAGGTTTGACAGAGTTTAGATTCCCAGTCCTGCTCAGAGCTGGCAGGGCACAATCAATTTCCTAATACTTCACAATTGAAAATAACAATGTTGGAAGCAAACCCCATAATATTTAAAAACAGGCTGCTGAGTAAGATGGATCCATGCCATCAGAACATTTTCAAAGTAAATAACTGAGTTCTCACACTCAAAAGATCAGTTACCTCTTAATTGAAGTTTACAGAAAATTTTTCATTGCACATTTGGAATTTCTTCTAATATTTCGATTTTTTTCTGATTTCTTTTTCCCTTTGTTTTTTTTTTAATTTTTCTTTTCTAAATCAGAAAACATGTCCTGAAAGAGGAATGTCCTTTTCCCTTCATTCCCATGTGGAGGAGCTCCCTTCCTGCAGAGCCTGGCAGCTCCTGGCCCCTGCAGCGCTGAGGCTTTTCCCCGTTGCTGTGCACAGACTGATGGAGCAGCACTGCTGAACACAGGGACACCCAGAGGGACCAAAAGCAGCTGCCTTTGTCCACCTGAAGCTCCAAGGGCCAAACTCTGAGCAGACACAGCTGGAAGAGACTGGCAGGCTCCCTGTTTGCTGTGCTCCCCACTTGTGAGGGGCTCAGCTTTGCGTGAGGCACAGTGAGAACAAGGGGCAGCTCCCTCCCAGCCCCACAGCCAAGGGACCCCTCTGGCCCCGGGGCTTGGGGCACTGTCAGCACCTGCTGCTTCAGCCACTGCTCCTGCTGGCACTGAGAGCAACAACCACATTGTGGCTGATCCCAAGGGAGCAGCAGCAGGGCCTGGAGCTGATCCCTGAGTCTGGGCAGGGCTGGACAAATGACCCCACAGCAGCAGCAGCAGCAGCAAATGGAGCTGACTTTGAGCACAGCCCCTGCCACTCCTCCCTCCTGTTTGCAGTGGTGTCACAGCAGCCTGAGGCACCTGGGAGCCCTCAGTGCCAGCAGGGACTTGAGATGGCAGCCCTGGGCTCCTGGAGGTTGTGCAAGGAACGGAGCTGGGCACTCCCTGTCCATATGGAGCTTGCAGATGGAAAAGGCTGCTGTGCCCAGACAGCTCTAAGGGCAGAGAAATGAGGCTCTCAACCACTTGATCTGGGCCAGTTCCACAGTCCTGGGCAGCAGCCAGCGAGCCCAGGGGGAACAGAGGGCACAGCAAGAGGGACAAAAGCAGTCAAGTGCAGAGACTGGAGAGAGCCAGACCTGGCAGAAGGAACAGCTGCTTCCTTGCACTCTTGAAGAAAGCTCTTGGCTGTTTCAAAGCACTGAAAGGTGTGAAGGGCAGAGAGGAAGTGACACCAAACAATGCTGTTTTCACACCCTCCCCTCTCAGTGTCCCAGAATGAACTGGATGAGCTCTGCTCTTCTCTCTGAGTTATCTTGTTCAGCATGAGCAGCTTAGCACCAGGAGCTAAA
This sequence comes from Lichenostomus cassidix, assembly GCF_008360975.1. Classification (NCBI taxonomy): domain Eukaryota; kingdom Metazoa; phylum Chordata; class Aves; order Passeriformes; family Meliphagidae; genus Lichenostomus; species Lichenostomus cassidix. Next base: position 2,501,432 of record NW_028147597.1, read on the forward strand.
GGAGCTGAAGCCTTAGGCCTCAAGAGCTGACCAAGAGGGGACTTTTTGAGCAAAGTGATGTTACTAATGTGGACCTAGCTGAATGCAGCAGATAGAATCCTGGAATTACAGAATCCTTTCTGTTGGAAAAGATCTCTGATCTCATCAATCCAGCTGTTTACCCAGCACTGTCAAGCTCAGCACTAAACCACATCCCTGCAGTGGCAAGGCCTGACCAAGAGGCCTGACTGAGGCCTGAACAACAGGCCCTGAGCCAAAGGTGACCTCTTGATGAACCTGCTAACCAAATATTATCTTTGTATCTGCTCATTAACGAAATATGCATGATCATTAGCATTGTGATAGATGTATTCACTCATTAGTGAAACATGTATTTGCCTTTCTCTAGTTGTCAGCTGGACAAAGCAATGAAATCCAACATCTGGCCTTGTTTGGGGTTGTAGGATCAAAGTCAACTCCCTTGGTTCCTCCTTGAGCCCTGGCCAGGCTTTGAGAGAAGCCAAGAGGAGGATGAAACCAGATGTTCCTGCACTAGCAGTGCTGTCAGTGTGTTTATTCAGCACTGTCACAGCTGGGCCCTCTCCCAGCCAGGCTGGAAGCCTCACCTGTGGGTGGATGCACCTGCAGGAATTGCCAGTTGTTGGCAGTGGCTCTGCAGTCCTTGGCTGTGACAGCTTCCCCAGCTGATGAGGGGATCTGGGTGATGGTAAAGTCTGAGGGTAACTGGTGATGGATCTTTGTTCATCACTGCAGGCAATCTTTGGTAGTGCTGATTGGGTGCATTGCTGAGCTTCTGTTGTGATTCTTTGCTGCTTTGAACTATAGCAAATTGCACAGATTCCTTCAATTGGTGTCTGTGTCTTTGGTGCTGGCCCTGCCCACTGGCAAAACAAAATTGGTGTAGTCTGGCCAGATCACAGCAAAATGTCACTTTTTAAATGTAAATGTAAGGAATCAGTCCCATCCAAAATTCCTGGTTGGGAAGACCTTCCCTATAGTTCGCTGGCTCTGCAGGGGGCTGAGATCAGAGCAGTGTGTGAGCAATGGGGAAGTTGGTTAAAAGAAGCTGATCTGCTAGATTTATTAAAATGCATCCAAAATTGCATATGGAAAAAGGAAAAGAACTTGTGGGTTTGGGATGATGAGGATAAATTTTGTTAACAATATATTGGAAAAAGCACCAACAGAAGGAACAATTGTTTTTGGAATGTTCCCACATGGAGTAACAGACGTTTTTAATCTTGAACTCAGATTTCTTTGTGCAAGTGAAATAATATAATAATATAATAAATAGATTTATATAAAATAAAAATTATATGTGAAAATATAATCAAAATATATATGTGTATATATATAAACCAAATACTAATGTGAAATAATGCTGACAATACTTATTTTTTACATTTGGCTGCTCAGGGATGTAACACTAAATACCCTACAAAAAGTATTTGGCCAGGACTCAAATGTGAGTGGGAAATTTGGTGAGATTGTGTATAAGGAATAAAGAAGGATGGGATGAAATTGGCTCTTTTATAGGGTTTGCTGATACTCTGATGTGGAATGCTTTGTCTGTTACTGTGAGAAATGAAGTGATTAAGGCTGCTGGGTTTCTCATATACCACACTATGCACAAGCTGCAGGATTGGTGGAATTGATGGAGGGGTTGTTAAAAGAGCAGATGAAAAAATGAGGAGATAGGAACCTGTCCTGATGGAGACCCCCTTACAGGTCCACCCCAGAAGCTGCAGGGCTGAACCTTTATGCATTAGAATTAGTGAGGATAAATCAGAAGCAAATGAGAGTTATCAATACCAGAACAGGAATTCAGATTCCTCCAGAACACTTTGGTTTGATAACTGCTCACTAAAGCTTGGCCTTGCAAAGTGTTGATGTCATGGGAGGAGGAATTGATGCAGATTATCAAGGAGAAATTAAATTCTTTTAAACAATAGTGAGCAAGATTTGATTATGCAACCTCATGACAGGGTAGGACAATTATTGATATTGCAGTTTTAAAAACAGTTGTGAAAAAAGGAGATCCACCTCAAATCACCACTGTTTGTGGAGATCAAGGGTTTGGATCCAGCAGTCCTAATAACGGAGCCACAGTGTGAGTCCAGAGGCCAAATGGCCCTCCTGAGCCAGCTGAAGGAACAGCTCTGGGGAAAGACACCACTTTTAATCCTGAAACCTGGGCAGGAACAATGGGAATCTGTCCCTGCAGCCAAGTGTTCTATGGGAGAACAAGCAGATATTATAGAATATTGTTTTACAGATCCTGCCAGACCAAATCTCCCTGTTTGCCCCAACGTTCCCTTTGGAAAATGCTCTGATGCACAGGGCTCCATGTGAGGACTGATGTGACACTGAGTGACTTCCACAGGAATTCAGCCAGGAGCCTGGAGCACCTCAAGGACTGGGACCTGGCAGCTCTCCAGCCGAAGGGGAAAGGACCCACCAAGCCTTGTTACCCACAGACACTGCGGTGAAGCTGAACAGCAAAGGACCTTGGGGCATTATTGTGGAATTAAAAAGGCACCAGCTCCATGGACAATGGAATTATTGTTCTTAACCCAATAGAGACTGAGGAAAAAGATTGAATAACCTTGTCACTAAAGTACCACTTAGGTCTGTAAGTTGTATTTTTGTTATCCACCAGAATCTTTGTTTGCCAGAAACACCTCTAGAGTTTCACCAAGGGATTAGTCATGAAAATTTGTATGAAAACGTAAAGATCAAAGTAGCCAAAATACTCCATGTAACTAATTGCTGGATATGTTCCCAACCAATGTTGGGAGGAATGGGATTCCCTTGCAGGGCCCATCCTGTGGGGTGGCAGAACTCTGTCAATGGGCTCTGACTTGTAATGGAGTCAGTGAAGGGACAGTTAAAGAAAACTGTGCTTGGAACAAAAGAATACAATGATCAGTTTTACAGGATTCAACAAGATTTCCCTTCAGGAGAAACTGAACTCTGTCACAGTTAGAGGCCAAAATGTGAAAGGATTTCTATGGTTTAGCATTACTCAAAATGTAAACAGTACTTGGGGTGCTGGAGCTGCTTGGGGTCAGTGTTACACCACTCTCAGCCACAGTGCCACCATTTAGAAGTAGCAAATAGTGTTATTAAAATATCGAATAGCACATCCTGAGAGCTCCAACAAACATGAATGTTAGCTCTACATGTCCTTGGATTGTCTGCTTGCTGGCCAGGGAGGAACCTTTGCTATTTTAGGACAGGAGTGTTGCACTTGTATCACTGATGGGTTTGAAATCCAACAGTCAGGAATCACCTCGATAGAAAGATCAGTAGAAGAGTGGCAGAAAGAAGAAAATTGTTCTTGCTGGGATTGGTTTCATGTCTGCCAAATTGGAGGCTGCTGCAAAATGCATTCATGTCAGTCACTGTAATCACTGCAGTGTGTGCACTTGGTGTATTTTGATTTCATGTTAGAGTTGTTGTAACACTTTGTGCTGCAAAATGGAGACTTTAGACTTGTGTAAAAGAAACATAGCCTCAAGAAAAAAGGGAGATTTGATAACACAGAGAATAGCAACTAATCAGGCATGTTTTAGAAGGAATGGAAATACCAGCTCTGAGTAATGAACTTGAAGAGCACTTACTTGAAGGACAAGAGGTGATGCCTTTATGCCTAAAAAGTCAATTTAATGTTCTATTATTGAAAGAGTTGTTATGAAGGTTTTATTATCAACAGAATTGTTATGAAGATTGTAACTCGTCTGTCGGTCAAAGGACCAATTGAAGTACTAAGGCTTTAACAACAGGCCCTGAGCCAAAGGTTACACCTAGATAGATCTTCCAACTGTTATAATTGTATCTGCTCATCAACAAAGTATTATTAGCAATACAATCTATGTATCTGTTCATTGGTGAAACATGTATTTAACTTTCTGTATTTAGAAACTAGACAAGGCCCCAGCTGGTCTTGTTTGAGGGTGTAGATCAAAGTCAACTCCCTTGGTTCCTCCTTGAGCCCTGGCCAGACTTTGGGAGAAGCCAAGAGGAGGATGAAACCAGATGTTCCTGCACTAGCAGTGCTGTCAGTGTGTTTATTCAGCACTGTCACAGCTGGGCCCTCTCCCAGCCAGGCTGGAAGCCTCACCTGTGGGTGGATGCACCTGCAGGAATTGCCAGTTGTTGGGAGTGGCTCTGCAGTCCTTGGCTGTGACAGCTTCCCCAGCTGATGAGGGGATCTGGGTGATGGCAAAGTCTGAGGGTAACTCGTGATGGATCTTTCTTCATCACTGCAGGCAATCTTTGCTGATTGGGTGCATTGCTGAGCTTCTCCTGTTGTAATTCTTTGCAAATTATTTTGTACATTGCTGAACTTATCCTTTTGTCATTCTCTGCAGTTTTGCAATTATATAAATTACACTGTTCCTTCAGTTGGTGTCTGTGTCTTTGGTCCTGACCTTGCCCCCTGGCAAAACAGCCTCCTGCCTCAGTGGTACCTGGGAAGACAAAAACCATCACTCCAAATGCTCCCCCTTCCTCCTTGTTCCCCCACTTTATACACTGAGTGTGATGTCCTATGGTCTGGGATATCCCTGGGGTCAGTTGGGGTCACCTGTCCTGCCTGTGTCTCCTCCCAACCCCCATGGACCCCCAGCCCCTCCCCAGCATGGCCAGACGAGGGGCAGGAAAGGCTTGGCTCTGTGCAAGCTCAGCAAGAACAAAACCATCTCTGTGTGATCAACCCTGTGCTCAGCACAGCCCCAAACAGCCCCAGAGAGAGCCCTGGGAAGGAAATTCCCTCTGCCTCACCCAAACCAGCACCCCATGGCCATCCAGCATCACCACAGCTCCAGGGGTTCCTTTCCATGCCCCAACCCTGGCCAGGGGACATTGGGATGGTTGCCATGGCAGCCAGCTCTGGCACATGGCTCAGTGCTCATGTCCATGGCAACACAGCCCAGCCCGGCCCTGAGTGCAGGTGACAGTGACAATCCCCATCACAGCAGGTCCCATGAACCCAACCTCAGCAAAGTGTCTCCTGCAGGTTGTCCTGGCATTGGAGAGTAGAACAGGGCTTTGTGCTCTTTGCCATGGCAACCTCTGTACCAATGATGCCCTATGGTGGTTGCCATGGCACCCGAGCCCAGCAGTGTCTCAGTGCAAGTGTCCCTGCCATCAGTCCCTCCAAGGGGTTTCCATGGCAACTGCCATGCCAGGTGACCCAGGTGTCACATCCCAGTGCTGGTTGCCATGGAAACAGTCCCCAGCACTGACCCTTTCTGTCAGGCTGACCTGGCCTTTGGCCCTGGCACTGGGCTTTGCTGCTGGTTCCGCGGCGCCTGCCCAGCCAGCGCGGCACAGGGCAGGTGGCCATGGCACAAACCCCAGCCATGGATCCCCTGTGCCTCTGGGCAGTGACACCAGCCCTGAGCAATGGGCTGCTGCCGTGGGCTCAGTGAAGTGACCATGGCAACAGCCCCTTGCAATGCCCAGTGCAGGTTGGGATGAGAATCCACCCTCAGCCTGGCCCAGGGCAGGGCTGCAGTGCCCTTCCCAGCAGCCTGGCTGCACAGCAGCACTTCCAGGGCTCTCTGCATTTCCCTTCCCTCACTCTTGGCTCACTCACACACCTCCCAACAACCCCTTGGTGCTTTGAGCTGCAAGGAGTTCAAAGCTTGTCTGTCCTTCAGCAGTTGGTCTAATTGTGCCTTCAGCCAACTCTTGATTTGTGTTTATTGTAGAACTTCCTGTGTGTCCAAAACATTCCTTGCAGAGTTCTGCCTGGCTTGGGGAAGGGGAACCTCCTTGGTGGCAGCTTGGGCTTGGCACACACTTGAGGAGGGTGTCTGTTTTCAGTGGGGAAACTTAGGAGTTTTAGATTGCTTTAAAAAAAAAAGGGAGGGAAATCCTTTTTGCTTGAGTGCAGCCAGTTCTCCAAGCAAAGAAGCTGCCAGGTGAGTTAGGAGAGACAGGATGGGGTTGGGGAATGTGGAGCAAGGTTGTTCACACTGGGTCAGACCTCAAGGCACAGCTTCTCTGACCAGACCAGACCTCCTGAGGAGAGACCCTGGATCAATATCAATCACAGAATGCTGCAATCACCTCTTCTTTAAAGAGCAGAGTAATAAAATACACCCTTTAAAACAGGAGTTCATATTTTTTCCATAACTATTTTAGGAAACCTTCCTAATGAACTGCACCAGACCAGAGGGAAATCAAGGCAGAGCCATGGTTTGTCAGGACTTGCTTGATCCTAATGAGCCCTGTGGTGCATTTGGTGCTGAGCCCTTGAACCTCAGGGCAAACCTGAGAGGAGATTGCACAAACCTTTCCAGGAGTCAAAGTCAGAAGAAAAACCCAAAGTGTCTCCAAGCATTAATGGTTCCCACTGAGGTCCATAACCAACACAGGATCCTCCTGGACTCCTTGGAGGAGAGAACTGGAGGCCATGATTGCACAAAAACCTCCAAGAGACTCAGTGTAGAAAGAAAAATCCAAAGTACCTTAAAAATCCTTGAGTATCTCAAAGCATTAATGAGCCCCACTGAGTGTCATTACTAACAAGGGCTCTCAAGGGACTAATTAAAGCAGATAATTGGAGGCCAGGATTGCACAAACCTCTCAGAGACTCAGTGTCAAAAAGAAGGACTTTAACAAACCCTGAGTACCTTGAAGCATTAATGAGCCCCACTGAGTGTTGTTACTGACAGAGAATCTCAAGGGACTCGTTACAGCAGATAATTGGAGGCCATGATTGCACAAAGCTCTCAGAGAGTCCAAGGCAAAAGCAAAACCCAAAGTCCTTTGACAAACCTGCAGTCCCTGGGAGCATGAAGGAGCCCCCAGGGCCATTCCTGACCAAGGCTCCCCAGGGACTCCTTCCAGCAGATCCCTGAGGCCACTGGGATATGGGGGGTGGGGGCTACTAAAGGAAGGACAAGGGGGTGACAGTGCCCAGCCTTGCTGGGGCTGTGCCAGGAGCCCCAGTGCCTCAGGACAAGGTGCCTCCTCACGGCTCTTGGTGGTACAGAAGCTGCTGTGCCCGAGGGCACCAAGAATTGGCTTCTGTTTGTCCCACCCTGTCATCACTGCCTCCAATTTCTTCCTCTAACTGGAATCTGGGGACACTTTCTCAGTCATGTCCCTCACTGGGACCCATTAAAACTTCAAGAAACATTCACATTTCATTCTAACTGAATTTGGGAGAGGTTTCTGTAAGTCCCTCCCAGGGACTAATGTCCAGGGTCTGAGCAACACCAAATCCCCAAGAGGCTCATTACAGTCCTTGTGCTGTTGCTGTGCTGCTGAGCTGGGCTGGGCTCCTGGCACAGAGGGAGCTCCTGACAACCAAGAAGAGCTTCAAAAAGACATTTCTCCTGAGGAGCAGTTTCTCTCCCAGCCCAGCAGGGCTGAGGGTGCTGCCTGCAGGTACCTGAGAGGAGTGAAGCAGACAGAGGCTTAAAGCAACTGGAAGGACAATTCTGAGCTTATTCATGGAGAAATCCTCACAACCTCTGACACAGTAAGTCTCTGGCTGCAGGGATCTTCTAAAGCTGACACATGACAGCACTGATATGACTGTAAGGATGGCTCTGCTGGTGTTTCTGGTTTGGGGGAGGATGTGCTGCAGAGCAGGGCTGCCCTGGGCACCGTCAGAGGGACAGGGCAGGACAGCTCCTGCTGCCAGGCATGGCTGCAGGCTGTGCAGGTGGGGGTGCAGCCAGGGGTGCCCAGGGCTGTCCTGCAGAGCAGCTCCTGCAGCCCTGAGGGCTCTTTGGCAGGGCAGGAGATCTGCCAGCTGCCCTGAGCAGCAGAGCTCTTGTGTCCCCTGGCAGCCAGCACAGCCCTCAGCCCGGGGGCTCGGGGCCCTCAGTCCCCTCCTGGGCCGGCAGAGCAGCACCAGAGATGAAGGGCATCTCTCCTGCCATTGCCCATTCCCTGCTGACCAGGGCCTGAGGGCGACTGTCCTGCACTGCTGCTGCCTGCGAGGGGCTGTGCAGGGCTGGGCAGGGAAAGGCTTTTCCTCAGGGCTGGGCTGTCTCTCTCCTTGCCTTGCTCAGCTGCTCCTGGCATTGCTGACAGGCTCTCTGGCAATGGCAGTTGCAGCTGCAGGGTCAGGCGCAGCCCTTGGGGCTCCTCCTGTGCAGGGTGAGCACAGCAATGAGGTGTCCCAGCTCCCTCTGCCCTGGGCAGCTCTGGGCAGGGCAGGCTGGCAGGCTGGCAATGAAATGACTCTCCTCAAGCAGTTCCATGGCCAGGACCCTTGGTGTGTCCTCAGGGTGTCCATCCAAGCTGTGAGCTGCCTTCCAGGGGACACTGGGGGACAGGAGTGTCCTTGGACAGCAGTGGGGCTGAGACTCTGAGAAAGGCTGAGCCATTTGGCTCTGCTGTGAGTCCCTCTGCTCTCAGCTGTGTCAGGGTGATTTTCAGGGGAACACAGTGAGTGCCCTGGATCTCAGAAAGGGCAGCTGGGAACAGATGGAGCACCAGAGCAGCTCCCCTCACCCTTCACTGAGTTACAGCCAATCCTCTTGCCTTGCACAGTTCTCTCTGTTCTCCCTGAGCACAGCAGGAAATCCTCTCCAACTGCCTTGGGCTGTCACTGTTCCTTAGCCCTGGGACAGGAGATGCTGCCAAGCTCCTCTGCTCTAGGGGCAGTTTGGTCTGATGAAGTCCAACCCAGGACTGGTCCCTGTCCCCCATTCCCATGACCACTGCTGCAGAGCAGAGCTGACTCCTCGGTGTCCATGGGCAGAGCCACTGCTTGTCACAGCAACAGGGCCAGATCCCAGCAGAGCTGCAGGCATGGGGCTGGAGGAAGAGCTCTGAGAAAAGGGAAATTGGGTGACACAGAGTGGGAGGGCAGGGCTGGGAGAAAGGGCTGGGACATTGCTCAGGAAAGTCTCTCTTGACTTGTCACTCTCTCCTCCATGAACAGGTCCCCATGCCCAGAGACAGAAAATGTCCAACAGCAGCTCCATCAGCCACTTCCTCCTCCTGCCATTCGCAGACACACGGCAGCTGCAGCTCCTGCACTTCTGCCTCTTCCTGGGCATCTCCCTGGCTGCCCTCCTGGCCAACAGCCTCATCATCAGCGCCGTAGCCTGGAACCACCGCCTGCACACCCCCATGTTCTTCTTCCTGCTCAACCTGGCCCTGGCTGACCTGGGCTTAATCTGCACCACTGTCCCCAAAGCCATGCACAATTCTCTCTGGGACACCAGGGACATCTCCTACTCAGGATGTGCTGCACAGGTCTTTCTATTTGTCTTTTTCCTTGGGTCAGAGCTTGCCCTCCTCACCATCATGAGCTATGACCGCTATGTGTCCATCTGCAAACCCCTGCACTATGGGACCCTCCTGGGCAGCAGAGCTTGTGCCCACATGGCAGCAGCTGCCTGGGCCAGTGCCTTTCTCAATGCTCTGCTGCACACAGCCAATACATTTTCCCTGCCCCTGTGCCATGGCAATGCCCTGGGCCAATTCTTCTGTGAAATCCCACACATCCTCAAGCTCTCCTGCTCACACTCCAGACTCAGGGAACTTCTGCTTATTATTTTTAGTGCCTGTTTAGGATTTGGTTGTTTTGTGTTCATAGTTTTCTCCTATGTGAAAATCTTCAGAGCTGTGCTGAGGATCCCCTCTGTGCAGGGACGGCACAAAGCCTTTTCCACATGCCTCCCTCACCTGGCTGTGGTCTCCCTGTTCCTCAGCGCTGGCATGTTTGCCAACCTGAAGCCTTCCTCCATCTCCTCCCCATCCCTGGATCTGGTGGTGTCAGTTCTGTACTCAGTGGTGCCTCCAGTACTGAACCCTCTCATCTACAGCCTGAGGAACCAGGAGCTCAAGGCTGCAGTGTGGAGACTGATGATGGAACCGTTTCAGAAACATTAAACTGGTTGCCAATTTCTGCAAGTCACTTGTAATAAAAGTCATTTTTGGTAGTTCTTGTTGGTTTGGTTATGAGTTTTTTCCCCGTGTTTTTTAAGATTTTCCAGAAACAAAGGTCTCTGTGTCTACCTTTTCTCATTTTGTTTCCCTCCATCTTCGCTGTGGCAACAGTCTCTGTCAATGAGGAGCTGTGCTCGTGGTGGCTTTAAACAAACTAAAGGATCTCCCAGCCAAGTTTTCACCAGAGATCCCCTTTTGTTCCCTTCCCTGGAGCTGCAGCAGCAATGTCTGTGTGCAGAGCTGGGGCAGATCAGGGGTGGCACAGCAGCTGTGCCAAGGAGCAGCAGCACTTGGTGTTGCCAGTGCTGCTCCCGTGCCACTGCCCCGCTGCCCTGCTGCCCCTCGTGTTGCTGTAGGGCCTGAGTGCTCTCGGGGTCACTGCCAGTGCTGGGGGTGGCAGTGCCGGGGCTGCAGCAGGGACAGGCCATGGGCACTGCTGGGGCACAGCTGACGCCTCAGGGCAGGGCCTGGGGGCTCGAGGCTCCTTGCCCAGGCTCTCTCCAGAACACGCCCAGGCCAATGCTGAGCAGAGAAAACCCCTGTGAGCAGCTGCAGGGTGGCCGTGGGCAGGCTGGGGGCAAACAGCATGGCTGGGGCTCTGCAAGGTCCCTGGGGGAGCCGGGAAGGAGCAGCAGAGCAGGGGCTGATCCATCCCCACTGCGCTGGAACGCCCAGGGCAGCGTCCCAGAGCGTCCTCATGGAGCTGCCAACAACATCCCCCCTTGGCAGCCCTGGCCTCTCCCCCAGCTCCCAGAGCTGCTTGATCCTTCCAGGCAGAGACACGGCAGCACTGGCTCAGGAGCCCTGTTTGCATTGCACACAGCAGACGTGAGCACCCCATCGGGTTGGTGTGGGGAGATGAACCTGAGTGAGCACAAACACCATCAGCCCTGGGGGCCAGCAAGGGGTGGGGATGGGAGGGAAACCACTCAGCTTTGTTGTGACCTCTGAAGTCAGCCAGAAAGTTTGTTCCCGTGAGCTGTGAGTTTCCTGTCCCACTGCAGATGTTGTTGCTCAGAGCCAGGGCTGCCTGGCAGCTACCCCCAAACAGCCCTGAGCATTTCCTTTGCTTCACCCTTGTTTTCTTTCCTCTTTCCTGCTCCACATTTCTTCCTCTTGCCCATCCCTGTCCCCTCCCCTGCAAACAGCCCATCCCTGTTTGCCCTTTCCTCTCTGGCCCCACTCCCCATTTCAGTTCCTGACTTGGCACCATGGGAACATCCCTTGGTGAGCAGGATCATCCTACAAGTGCTTCATGAATTGTCTGCAGGGTCCTGCAGTGCCTCATGCTGTTCCCTTGCCAGAGGCAGCACAGGCCAGGAGGCACATCTGGACTGCTGTGTGTGGCTGTGAGGCTCCCTGTTGTGGGGCAGTGAGGAGGAGCTGGAGGGGCTCTGCAGGACTGACAGGATGGGCTTTGGGGCCTGTGGGGAGAAGCTGAGGGCCATGGGCTGCTGGACCTTCTGAAGAGGAGGCCCAGGGCTCATCCTGCAACTGCTTCAAGGGTGTTTTCAGAGAATTGCAAGATCAATGAGGTTGGAAAAGACCTTTAAGATCATCAAGTCCAACCTGTGACTTAACACCACCTTGTCTGCCCTGAGCCTCCTCTTCTCCAGGATAAACAACCCCAGCTCCAAACTCAGCCACTCCTCACAGCACTTGTGTTCCAGACCCTTCCCCAGCCTTGTTGCCCTTCTCTGGACATGCTCCAGCCCCTCAATGTCCTTCCTAAACTGGGGCCCAGAACTGGACACACACTCGAGGTGAGGCCTCACCAGTGCCCAGTACAGGGGAAGAATCACTGCCCTGCTCCTGCTGGCCACACCATTCCTGATCCAGGCCAGGTGCCATTGGCCTCCTTGGCCACCTGGGCACACTGCTGGCTCATGTCCAGCCTGCTGTCCATCAGTGTCCCCAGGTCCCTTTCTGCCTGGCCACTGTCCAGCCACTCTGTCCCCAGCCTGTAGCACCGCAGGGGTTGTTGTGGCCAAAGTGCAGGACCTGGCACTTGGTCTGGTTAAACCTGACATTGTTGGACTTGTCTAACCTGTCCAGGTCCCTCTGCAGAGCCCTCCTACCTTCCAGCAGATCCACTGAGTTGGTTTCACCCAGCTGAGTTGGTTTCACCACAGTTCCACGAGGCCTAGAGTTTCACAGTTTCCATGATTCCATGAGTCTCCATAGCATTCTGATGGCTCCTTGGTTCCCCAAAGCCCTGCAGTGTCACAATGCCTCCTTGGTTCTATGAGGTCTCACAGGTCAGCAATGGTCTCCTTGGTTCCACAGTGCCCAAATGGCCTCTTGGTTCCACAAGGCGCCATGGTGCCAAAATTGTATTCTTCATTCCACGAGTCCACACAATGTAACAACCGCCCCTGGGTTATGAGAGGTCCTGCAGTGTCACAGTGCTCTCTGTGCCTCCACAAGGCTCCACTTAGTACGCTTGGCCCTTGGTTCCATGAGGCCCTGCAGTGTCACAATAGCCCCATCGTTAAACAAGGCCAAACACTGTCACAATGGTCTTCCTTATTCCATTTAGCCCCACAGTGTCACAGTGGCTTCTTGCTTCCAAGAGTCCTCAGAGTTGCACAATGGCCCTTTGGTTCAGCAAGGCCCCACAGTGTCACAGTGGCCTCCGTGGTTCCACGAGGACTCAAAATGTCACAATGGCCCCTTGGCTCTATGATGCCATGCAATACACGGTGTCACTTTGGTCCTCTTAGTTCCACAAGGCCCCACAGTGTCACAGTGGCCTCTTGCTTCCCTGGGGCATTGCAATGTCACAATTATCACAGAATCACAGAATCATCCAGGTTGCAAAAGACCTTTGAGATCATCAAGTCCAACATTTGAACCAACACCACCTTGTCAGCCAAACCATGGCAGCAAGTGCCACATTCAGTCTTAAACACCTCCAGGGACAGTGACTCCACCACCTCCCTGGGCAGCCCATTCCAATGCCCAATCACTCTTTCTGTGTAGAACCTCTTCCTAATGTCCAGCCTAAACCTCCCCTGGCACAGTTTAAGGCTGTCCCCTCTTGTCCTCTCACTGTTTGCCCAGGAAAAGACACTGACATCCATCTGGCTAGGTGCAAATGTAGACCTTCTGGAGGGTAGGAGGGCTCTGCAGAGGGACCTGGACAGGCTGGATCCAGGGGCCAAATCCAACAATGTCAGGTTTAAACAGACCAAGTGCCAGGTCCTGCACTTTGGCCACAACAACCCCTGCGGTGCTACAGGCTGGGGACAGAGTGGCTGGACAGTGGCCAGGCAGAAAGGGACCTGGGGGCACTGATGGACAGCAGGCTGGACATGAGCCAGCAGTGTGCCCAGGTGGCCAAGGAGGCCAATGGCACCTGGCCTGGATCAGGAATGGTGTGGCCAGCAGGAGCAGGGCAGTGATTCTTCCCCTGTACTCGGCACTGGTGAGGCCTCACCTCGAGTGCTGTGTCCAGTTCTGGGCCCCCAGTTTAGGAAGGACATTGAGGGGCTGGAGCGTGTCCAGAGAAGGGCAACAAGGCTGGGGAAGGGTCTGGAACACAAGTGCTGTGAGGAGTGGCTGAGTTTGGAGCTGGGGTTGTTTATCCTGGAGAAGAGGAGGCTCAGGGCAGACCTCATCACTCTCTACAACTCCCTGACAGGAGGCTGCAGCCAGGTGGGGGTTGGGCTCTTCTCCTGGACAACAGTGAGAGGACAAGTCGACACAGACTTTAGCTGCACCTGGAAAGATTTAGGCTGGACATTAGGCAAGAATTCTTCACAGAAAGAGTGATTGGGCATTGCAATGGGCTGCCCAGGGAGGTGGTGGAGTCAGTGTCCCTGGAGGTGTTTAAGGAAAGACTGGATGTGGCACTTGCTGCCATGGTCTGGGTGACAAGGTGGTGTTGGGTCAAAGGTTGGACTTGATGATCTCCAAGGTCTTCTCCAACCTGGTTGATTCTGTGATGATTGTGACACTGCAGGGCCCCAGGGAAGCAAGAGGCCATTGTGACACTGTGGGATAAAACGGAACCAAGGACCCATTGTGACACTGTGGTGCTCCATGGAACCAAGAAGTCCATTGTGACACTACAGAACCAAGGAGACAATTACTGCCCTGCAAGACCTCCTGGATCCAAGGTGCCATTGTGACACTTTAGGGCCCAAGGAACCAAGGGGCCATTGTGACACTGCAGGGCCCAAGGAACCAAGGGGCCATTGTGACACTACAGAGCCTCATGGAATCATAGAGACCACTGTGACACTCTAAGGCCTCATGGAGGAGGGTGCAGCCAGGTGGAGATTGGGCTCTGTTCCCAGGGAACATGGGAGAGGTTGAAAGCAAATGTCTTAAGCTCTGCTATATGAAATCTAGGATGGATATTAGGAAGAAGTTCTTCACAGAAAGGGTCATTGGGTATTGGAAAGGGCTACCCAATACCAACACCCAGTTGGAAAGGGAGGTGGTGGAGTCACTGTCCCTGGAGCTGTTTAAGGAAAGACTGCATGTGGCACTTATAGCCACAATCTGGTGACAAGGTGGTGTTAGGTCACAGGTTGGACTTGATGGTCTCAAAGGTCTTTTCCATCCTGGTTAATGCTGTGGTTCTGTGATTGTGTCCCTGGGGCACCAGGAGCTGCCTCAGGAGCCCTGGGGCCAACTCTCTGCTGCTGTCCTGGGCAGCAGGGCTGGCCCTGGGGCTGCAGGAGCTGCCTGAGCTG
>NW_028147597.1:2516556-2593088 GCF_008360975.1 Lichenostomus cassidix
CTGGTCCAGCTCCCCTTCCAATAGCCAGAGATTCACTCGTTCAGGTTGCACAGAGCTCCTGACTTTGGACACTTCCAGGGATGGGGTTTCCATTCACTGGAAAACCTGTGCTAGTCTTGCCACCCTCATTGTAAAATATTTCATCTTTACATCCAATCTAAATCTACCCATGTTCAGTAAAAATATAGTGTGTCTTGTTCTGTCAATAAAACCCCTGGCAAAAAGTGTGTCTCTGCAATTCCTGGACTGAGAGCATAACATTTTCATGGCTAAACCATGGGGAGGTCCAAGAGATGTCTCAGGAGGGGGTTTGGAGGCCTCAAATAAAAGATCACTTTATAGGGAATGAAGGCCCTGGGCTCAGTGCTTTGGAAACAGAAGAGAGAACAGAGGGCTTGAAGTGTTCAGATATATGGGAATTTTTTTCATCATTGAAGTGAGCATGGGAAAGAAGTAATGCCAGCAAGGAGAGCTGGGTTGGTCCAGAGTGAACAGGAGGAAAACAGAATTTCCGTCCCAGGACTGTGGTGCAACACATCCCCCAGAAGGAGTCTGGGTGAGCCCAAGGCTTTGTGTGCCAAGGCAGAGGCAGGCAGGACGCAGAGCTGTCAGCAAAGGAAGGGCCAGCGAGGTGGGGCAGCCGGGGGATGACGACAGCCTGCAGGGACAGAGGCGCAGGGCATGGACAGCGTAGGACAGCCTGGGCTGGAGAGGGCAGAGGGATGTGCAGGAGCTGCAAGGCCCTGACAGAGCCAACCTGTGCAGCACTTTGGCCATGGCTGCTGTCCCTGGCCCTGAGGCCATGAGGAGGATACAAGTGACCCTTGCAGCCCTGGGGCCTCATTGCCTCCTTGTCCCTGCCCAGCAGCCTGGCAGGGGCTGCCCCATGGTCCTGCCCTTGGCATTGCACATCCCCACATGCCAGTGCCCCGGGAAGAGCCCTGAGCACTGAGGGAGGGACAGGATCTGCCTTGGCAGGGGCTGGGGCTCAGGCCTTGGCCCTTTGCATTCCTGAAACACATCCAGCTTTGCTCAGCATCAGAGACACCTTTGCCTTCTTTGTCCCCAGCTGTCATCACTACCTCCAGTGTTCTGCTCTAACTGGAACCTGGGGACACTTTCTGAGTTGTGTCCCTCAGTGAAAACCATTAAAGCTTCAAGAAACTTTTAATTCCTGAGAAGTTTTTTGAAGACACTCTTAGGGACTGAGTCTGATGTAAACAACACCAAATCCCCAAGAGTCTCATTACAGTCCTTGTGCTGTTGCTATGCTGCTGAGCTGGGCTGGGCTCCTGGCACAGAGGGAACTCCTGGCAACCAAGAAGAGCTTAAAAAGACATTTCTCCTGAGGAGCAGTTTCTCTCCCAGCCCAGCAGGGCTGAGGGTGCTGCCTGCAGGTACCTGAGAGGAGTGAAGCAGACAGAGGCATAAAGCAAATGGAAGGACAATTCTGAGCTTATTCATGGAGAAATGTTCACAACTTCTGACACAGTAAGTCTCTGGCTGCAGGGATCTTCTAAAGCTAACACATGACAGCACTGATATGACTGTAAGGATGGCTCTGCTGGTGTTTCTGGTTTGGGGGAGGATGTGCTGCAGAGCGGGGCTGCCCTGGGCACCGTCAGAGGGACAGGGCAGGACAGCTTCTGCTGTCAGGGATGGCTGCAGGCTGGGAAGGTGGGGGTGCAGCCAGGGGTGCCCAGGGCTGTCCTGCAGAGCAGCTCCTGCAGCCCTGAGGGCTCTTTGCCAGGGCAGAGGATCTGCCAGCTGCCAGGGGCACCTCTCAGCCTGCCTGGGAGCTCGCCATGGAGGGTGAAAGGAGAGGAGCTGTGGCTGCAAGGAGTGACTCCTGCCAGGGCAGGTTCTGCAGCTGTGCACAGGGTGCTGTGTGCCAGGGCTGCTCAGCTGCTCCAGCTCATGCCCAGCTTCCAGCTGCTCTTTAATCCCTGCATCCTCGAGGGGCTGCAGGGCAGAGCTGGCCCAGGGGCTGGGCTGGGCTCTGGCAGCACTGGCAGGGAAGGAGCCTGGGGCCACAGCAACAGCTCCCAGCGGGGAGAGTTGGGTCTGACAAAATGGAGTCCCTGTCCCCCATTCCCATGACCCACTGCTGCAGAGCAGAGCTGACTCCTCGGTGTCCATGGGCAGAGCCACTCCTTGTCACAGCAACAGGGCCAGATCCCAGAAGAGCTCCAGGCATGGGGCTGGAGGAAGAGCTCTGACAAAAAGGGAAATTGGGTGACACAGAGTGGGAGGGGCAGGGCAGGGACGTTGCTCAGGAAAGTCTCCCCTGACTTGTCACTGTCCTTTTCTCCATGAACAGGTCCCCATGTCCAGAGGATCAAAATGTCCAACAGCAGCTCCATCAGCCACTTCCTCCTCCTGCCATTCGCAGACACACGGCAGCTGCAGCTCCTGCACTTCTGCCTCTTCCTGGGCATCTCCCTGGCTGCCCTCCTGGCCAACAGCCTCATCATCAGCGCCGTAGCCTGGAACCACCGCCTGCACACCCCCATGTTCTTCTTCCTGCTCAACCTGGCCCTCACTGACCTGGGCTCCATCTGCACCACTGTCCCCAAAGCCATGCACAATTCCCTCTGGGACACCAGGGACATCTCCTACTCAGGATGTGCTGCACAGGTCTTTTTCTTTGCCTTTTTCATTGCAGCAGAGTTTGCCCTCCTCACCGTCTTGTGCTATGACCGCTATGTGGCCATCTGCAAACCCCTGCACTATGGGACCCTTCTGGGCAGCAGAGCTTGTGCCCACATGGCAGCAGCTGCCTGGGCCAGTGGCTTTCTCAATGCTCTGCTGCACACAGCCAATACATTTTCCCTGCCCCTGTGCCATGGCAATGCCCTGGGCCAGTTCTTCTGTGAAATCCCACACATCCTCAAGCTCTCCTGCTCACACTCATACCTCAGGGAAATTGGAATCATTGTGGTTAGTGCCTGTTTGGTATTTGGTTGTTTTGTGTTCATAGTTTTCTCCTATGTGCAGATCTTCAGGGCTGTGCTGAGGATCCCCTCTGAGCAGGGACGGCACAAAGCCTTTTCCACGTGCCTCCCTCACCTGGCTGTGGTCTCCCTGTTCCTCAGCACTGGTGCTTTTGCCTACCTGAAGCCTCCCTCCATCTCCTCCCCATCCCTGGATCTGGCAGTGCCAGTTCTGTACTCAGTGGTGCCTCCAGTACTGAACCCTCTCATCTACAGCCTGAGGAACCAGGAGCTCAAGGCTGCAGTGTGGAGACTGATGACTGGGCAATTTCAGAAACATTAAACTGGTTGCCAGTTTCTGAAAGTCAGTTGTTATATGAGTCATCTTTGATAATCCTTGTTGGTTCGGTGTGGGGTTTTTTTCCCTTTGTATTATTTTTTTAATATCTACAAATAAAGGTCATTGTGCCATTTCTCATTTTGTTTCTCTCCATCTTTGCTGTGACCCACAGACTGTGTCAATGAGGAGCTGTGCTCTCAGTGGCTTTAGCAAACTAAAGCATCTCCCAGCCAAGTTTTCACCAGAGATCCCCTTTTGTTCCCTTCCCTGGAGCTGCAGCAGCAATGTCTGTGTGCAGAGCTGGGGCAGATCAGGGGTGGCACAGCAGCTCTGCCAAGGAGCAGCAGCACTTGGTGTTGCCAGTGCTGCTCCCGTGCCACTGCCCCGCTGCCCTGCTGGCCCTCGTGTTGCTGTAGGGCCTGAGTGCTCTCGGGGTCGCTGCCAGTGCTGGGGGTGGCAGTGCCGGGGCTGCAGCAGGGACAGGCCATGGGCACTGCTGGGGCACAGCTGACGCCTCAGGGCAGGGCCTGGGGGCTCGAGGCTCCTTGCCCAGGCTCTCTCCAGAACACGCCCAGGCCAATGCTGAGCAGAGAAAACCCCCGTGAGCAGCTGCAGGGTGGCCGTGGGCAGGCTGGGGGCAAACAGCATGGCTGGGGCTCTGCAAGGTCCCTGGGGGAGCCGGGAAGGAGCAGCAGAGCAGGGGCTGATCCATCCCTACTGCGCTGGACAGCCCAGGGCAGCGTCCCAGAGCGTCCTCATGGAGCTGCCAACAACATCCCCCCTTGGCAGCCCTGGCCTCTCCCCCAGCTCCCAGAGCTGCTTGGTCCTTCCAGGCAGAGACACGGCAGCACTGGCTCAGGAGCCCTGTTTGCATTGCACACAGCAGGCGTGAGCACCCCATGCTGTTGGTGTGGGGAGATGAACCTGAGTGAGCACAAACACCATCAGCCCTGGGGGCCAGCAAGGGCTGGGGATGGGAGGGAAACCACTCAGCTTTGTTGTGACCTCTGAAGTCAGCCAGAAAGTTTGTTCCCATGAGCTGTGAGTTTCCTGTCCCACTGCAGACGTTGTTGCTCAGAGCCAGGGCTGCCTGGCAGCCACCCCCAAACAGCCCTGAGCATTTCCTTTGCTTCACCTTTACTTTCTTCCCTCTTTCCCATTCCACAGTTCTTCCTCTTGCCCATCCCTGTCCCCTCCCCTGCAAACAGCCCATCCCTGTTTGCCCTTTCCTCTCTGGCCCCACTCTCCATTTCAGTTCCTGACTTGGCACCATGGGAACATCCCTTGGTGAGCAGGATCATCCTACAAGTGCTTCATGAATTGTCTGCAGGGTCCTGCAGTGCCTTGTGCTGTTCCCTTGCCAGAGGCAGCACAGGCCAGGGGGCACATCTGGACTGCTGTGTGTGGCTGTGAGGCTCCCTGTTGTGGGGCAGTGAGGAGGAGCTGGAGAGGCTCTGCAGGACTGACAGGATGGGCTTTGGGGCCTGTGGGGAGAAGCTGAGGGCCATGGGCTGCTGCACCTTCTGAAGAGGAGGCCCAGGGCTCATCCTGCAGCTGCTTCAAGAGTGCTTTCAGAGAATCACAGAATCAGTGAGGTTGGAAAAGACCTTTGAGATCATCAAGTCCAACCTGTGACCTAACACCACCTTGTCTGCCCTGAGCCTCCTCTTCTCCAGGATAAACAACCCCAGCTCCAAACTCAGCCACTCCTCACAGCACTTGTGTTCCAGACCCTTCCCCAGCCTTGTTGCCCTTCTCTGGACACACTCCAGCCCCTCAATGTCCTTCCTAAACTGGGGGCCCAGAACTGGACACAGCACTCGAGGTGAGGCCTCACCAGTGCCGAGTACAGGGGAAGAATCACTGCCCTGCTCCTGCTGGCCACACCATTCCTGATCCAGGCCAGCTGCCATTGGCCTCCTTAGCAACCTGGGCACACTGCTGGCTCATGTCCAGCCTGCTGTCCATCAGTGCCCCCAGCTCCCTTTCTGCCTGGCCACTGTCCAGCCACTCTGTCCTCAGCCTGTAGCACTGCAGGGGTTGTTGTAGCCAAAGTGCAGGACCTGGCACTTGGTCTGGTTAAATCTCGCATTGTTGGATTTGGTCCCTGGATCCAGCCTGTCCAGGTCCCTCTGCAGAGCCCTCCTGCCCTCCAGCAGATTTACAATCCCACCCAGCTGGGTGGGGGTTTGTCTCCTGGGCATCAGTGAAGGACACGAGAATACAGCCTTAAGCTGAACTAGGGGATGTTTAAGCTGGACATTAGGAAAAGATTCTTCATAGAAAGAGCGATTGGGCATTGGAACGGGCTGCCCAGGGAGGTGGTGGAGTCACTGTCCCTGGAGGAGTTTAAGACTGGATGTGGCACTTGGTGTCATGGTCTGGGTGACAAAGGGCTGTTGGGTCACAGATTGGACTTGATGATCTGAATGTTCTTCTCTAACCTGGTTGATTCTGCGATGATTGTGACACTGCAGGGCCCCAGGGAAGCAAGAGGCCATTGTGACACTGTGAGGCCTTGTGGAACCACGGAGGCCACGGTGACACTGTGGGGTCTTGCTGAACCAAAGAGCCTTTGTGACACTGCTGGGCCTCATGGAACTAAGGGGACTCTTGTAACACAGCAGAGAGTCATGGAACAAAGAGGCCATGGTAACACTGCAGGATCTTGTATAACCAGGGATCCACTGTGACACTGCGCAACCAAGGACTCCATTGTGGCACTCTGGGGCCTCATGGAACAGAGGGGCCACTGTGACACTGTGAGGCTCCATGGCACCAAGGAGCCTTTGTTACTCTGCAGGGCCTCATGGAACCATGGAGATCAGTGTGAGTGTAGGACCTTGTATAACCAAGGGACGATTGTTACACTATGGGGATTCGGGGAATAAAGGAATAAAGGCTGGGGACAGAGTAGCTGGACAGTGGCCAGGGAGGAAGAGACCTGGGATGCTGATGGACAGTAGGGTGAGCCAGCAGTGTGCCCAGGTGGCCAAGGAGGTCAGTGGCAGCTGGCCTGGATCAGGAATGGTGTGGCCAGCAGGAGCAGGGCAGTGATTCTTCCCCTGTACTCGGCACTGGTGAGGCCTCACCTCGAGTGCTGTGTCCAGCTCTGAGCCCCCAGTTTAGGAAGGACATTGAGGGGCTGGAGTGTGTCCAGAGAAGGGCAACAAGGCTGGGGAAGGGTCTGGAACACAAGTGCTGTGAGGAGTGGCTGAGTTTGGAGCTGGGGTTGTTTATCCTGGAGAAGAGGAGGCTCAGGGCAGACAAGGTGGTGTTAGGTAACAGGTTGGACTTGATGATCTCAAAGGTCTTTTCCAACCTTATTGATTCCGTGATTCTCTGGAAGGACCCTTGAAGCAGTTGCAGGATGAGCCCTGGGCCTCCTCTTCAGAAGCTCCAGCAGCCCATGGCCCTCAGCTTCTCCCCACAGGCCCCACAGCCCATCCTGTCAGTTCTGCAGAGCCTCTCCAGCTCCTCCTCACTGCCCCACAACAGGGAGCCTCACAGCCACACACAGCAGTCCAGATGTGCCCCCCTGGCCTGTGCTGCCTCTGGCAAGAGAACAGCACGAGGCACTGCAGGACCCTGCAGACAATTCATGAAGCACTTGTAGGATGATCCTGCTCACCAAGGGATGTTCCCATGGTGCCAAGTCAGGAACTGCAATGGGGAGTGGGGCCAGAGAGGAAAGGGCAAACAGGGATGGGTGAGCAGCCCTTAATACAAAGGAGTTCAGGAAGGGTGGGCATGCTTCAAAATAGAGTTCTTGAGGGCTCAGGAACAGACTGTTCTCATGTGCTGAAAGATGAATTGACAAGGTAAATGTCCAACCTGGATGGTCAAGGAGCTTATGAATGAACTAAGGAATAAAAAGAGGATGTATCATCTTTTGAAGGTGTGTCAGGTACATCAGGAGATATTTAAGGGGGTTGTTCGGACATGTAGGAAAAACATTAGAGAGGCCAAAGCTCAGTTAAAACTTAATCTGGCAACTTTTGTGAAGGATAATAAAACATGTTTTTACAAATATATTAATGGCAAAAGGAAGGGTAAGAACCATCTCGGTTCTCTACTGGATGCAGAAGGGAATTTAGGGACCACAGATGGGGAGAAGGCAGAGGTGTTTAACTCCTTCTTTGCCTTGATCTTTATCAGGACAGTCTGTCCTCAGGACAACTGTCCTGCTCTGGTAGATGGTGTCAGGGAGCAGGATGGTGCCCCTGTTATCCAGGAGGAAGCAGTCAGAAAACTGCTGAGCCACTTGGATATTCACAAATCTATGGGACCAGATGGGATCCTTCCCAGGGTGATGAGGGAGCTGGCAGATGAGCTTGCAATGCTGCTCTCCATTACTTATGAACAATCCTGGCTCACCAGTGATGTTCCAGATGACTGGTAGCTGGCCAACGTGACATCCATTCACAAGAAAGGTAGGAGGGAGGAGCCTGGAAATTATAGGCCAATCAGTCAAACCTCAGTACCCAGTAAGGTCATGGAACAGTTTATTTTGAGTGCCATCACACAGCACTTACAGCATGGCCGGGGGATTAAACTCAACCAGCATGGGTTTAGGAGGGGTAGGTCATGTTTTACCAACCTGATCTCCTTTTATGACCAGGTGACCTGCCTGGTGGATGCGGGAAAGGCTGTGGATGTTGTCTCTTTGGACTTCAGCAAGGCCTTTGACACTGTGTCCCACAGTAAACTCCTGGAAAAGCTGGCAGCTCACAGCTCAGACAGGTGCATTCTTCACTGGGTTAAGAACTGGCTGGATGGCTGAGCCCAGAGAGTGGTGGGGAATGGTGCCACATCCACTTGGTGGCCAGTCACCAGTGGTGTCCCTCAGGGGTCTGTGTTGGGGCTGGTTTTGTTTAATATTTTTATTGATGACATTGATGAGGGTTTTGAATCTCCTATCAGTAAATTTGCAGATGACACCAAGCTGGGAGCATGTGTTGATCTGTTGGAAGGTAGGAGGGCTCTGCAAAGAGACTTGGAATGATTGTGACATCACAGGGGGCTGTGTGGGGTAATTTGGGAGGTCACTCCACCCTAGCCCCCTCTCACAGTCCCCCCAAGAGAAGTTCCCCTTGCTGCTCATGCAGAGTAGATTCCCCTGTCCCCCCAGGTCCCTTTTCCCCCCAGAGCTGCAGCCTCACCCCAGGATGTTCCACAAACCGACCCCCAGAGCCTGACACAGGCTTTCCAGTGGCTTCCAGACTCTCCTGATGGCTGCCAGGCAGTCCCCAAGGATGTCACACTGTCCTCATGGGTGTCACACTGTTCCCAGCGATGCCAGGCTGTCCCATGGGTGCCACACTGTACCCCCAGCCCCAAGCTCACCTACTGTGGCTGCAGATCTGTCCAGGCCTGTGTCTGTCCTCCTTGGCAATGGGCAGCATGTCCAGCACTGCCAGGCTCAGCCCCACAGCTGTGCAGCCCGAACGGAAATCCCTGTGGGACTGGGCATGGTGCAAGGCTTGGGGGATTCTCCCATCTCCTGCTGTGCAAGGACACCTGAGGCACCCCAAGCCCCCTGCCATGTGCTCATATCATCCTCATGTCCCAGTGCCCACGTGAGTCACATCCTGCCCTGGGCTCTGGTTTCCTGCTGCTTCCCTGGCTCTGTCCCTGGGGCATGTCCCCCCCAGGGGACACAGTGACCCCATCTGGGCATCCTGGGGTGCCCTGTGCCCACTGTGGGATGGCCACGAGCAGCTCCAGGTGAGCCAGGTAAGAGGATCCACATCCCCCAGGCACTGGTGGGTGCTGGAGGACCTCGTGCCCAAAGCAAGGACCCTGAGCCATTGTTGGGATTCAGAGCTCACAGCCAGGACCCCCTGTTGAGAACAAGCACAGAACCCCAAGCCCAGAACCAGGACCTCCAGGGAACAGATGCTGCAGAGGGTGTTGGATCAAGTTCCTGTGACCCCAGAATATTGGGATCAGTGCAGCTGTAGCTCTGCACAAGAGAGCTCTTCATCCACTTTCTCTCTTTTCCTCCCTCTGGCCATGCAGGGAGCTCATGACTTCAGTGTGTGACTCGTGTGTGCAAAGAGCAAATCTGGACAGAATTGGGGCAGGGAGGGTTTGGGGGCATCTTGGGATGTGTGCTGGGCACAGAACGTGTTTTCCATTGGTCAGAGACTGCATGCTGTGGAAAGTGGATTTAATATATGGCAGACTTTGTTTGTTTGTTTGTTTGTTTTGGTTTATTTGGGGTTTTGTTTGTTTGTTTGTGGATTTTTTGATTGTTTTTTGGTTTTTGGTGTTTTTTGGTTTTTGTTGTTTTTTTTTTTTTTTTATGGAGCTGTGCCTTCCTTTGGTTCAGTTTGCTGACAAGTAATGAACATCCCTCTGTGTCTCAGGCAGCTCCTTCTCCAAGGAAAGCAGCTGGGAGTTTGTGCCAAGGAGCTGAAAGCTGCAGGTGCAGCCTGGAGTGGAGGAAGCTGAGATTTGCACAAGGCTGCTCTGAGTCCCAGGGCTTGGATGAGGGAAATGGTGGGGTGGGGGTTAGGGACAGAGTCTGATTGATTGTCAGCCATAAAGGGTCTTGATTTTCATATCTATTCAGACTGCATTAGGAGGTGCTCTGGATCAATATCAACTGGAAATTGTTGATACTGATTCACCCCAATCGAGCCCAGAGACACTTCAGAGACCAAGTCAGAGAAGCAAGAGAGAGAGAGAGAGAGAGATGCCAAGAGAGCGAGCTGCTGTTTACAATACAATAAATCATCTTCTGTGCTGAATATTCTAATTCTCATTAACCAATCTAGAACAAGCTACAAATCCTACAACATTTACATACAACCTATAGGAATCATCACATTACCATATGGGGTTATATTTTAAACCCTAAAAACTGCTTTTTGGACCCTCTGGCAAACAGGTAGGGTCTGCTCTGACCCTTGGAGCTGTCTGCAGGCAGAGGGGATTGTTTCACCAAGAAGGGGATTACCTCCAGTCAGCCATACCATTGTTTTCTAGCTGTTCAGTAACTCAGAGCTTGTCTTCATCTCAATCTCCATATTCTCAGCATCTTGTGCCAGGTAATCATATTTATAAGGCTTTCCTATTCCATCTTCCCCAACAGCAGGTGACAATCGCAGCGAACAGATTGACAGGCAGGGCACTGGGGGGACAGAGTGACGTCATCAGAGTGACGTCATCAGAGTGACATCAGTGATGTCATCAGAGTGACGTCATCAGAGTGACATCATCAGCGATCAGCGCAGGTGACAATCGCAGCAGAACGGATTGCTGTAGGTCACTGAGAGGGGACAGGGTGACATCAGGGTGGCATCAGGGTAGCATCAGGTGGCATCAAAATGGCACCAAAGTGGGGGAAAATGGTGTTAAAGTGACAAAAAATGGCACCAAATGACATCAAAATGCCATCAAATGGCATCAAAGTGACACCAAATGGCAGCAAATGCCACCAAATGACACCACAGTGACACTAAATGGCACCAAAGTGGCACTAAATGGCAACAAATGGCAAAAAATTACACTAAAGTGACATTAAATGGCACTAAGTGGCACTAAAGTGGCACAAAGTGACATTAAGTGGCACTAAATGGCACCAAATGGCACCAAATGGCATTAAAGTGACACTAGATGGCACCAGATGGAGCCAAAGTGACACTAAATGGCACCAAAGTGACATCAAATGACACTAAATGGTGTCAAAGTGGCACTAAATGGGACCAAAGTGACACCAAATGGCACCTGAGTGACACCAAATGGCACTAAATGACACCAAGCAGCCCCTGGGCACACAGTGACATCACCGACCAGCACAGGTGACAATGACTGCAGAACGGATTGCTGCAGGTCAGTGAGGAGACAGCAGGTGACATCAAAACGGGACAAAAATGGGGAAAAATGGCATTGAAATGACAAAAAACTGCATTAAAGTGACAAAAAATGGCACCAAATGGGACTCAAGTGACACTAAATGGCACCAAAATGGGAAAAAGTGGCATTGAAGTGGCAAAAACCAGCGCCAATGTGGCAAGAAATGGCACTAAATGGCATCAAAATAGCATCAAATGGCACCAAAGTGGCACCAAATGGCATTAAACTGATAAAAAATGCATTAATTTTTTTAAAATGGCATTAAAGGGAAAAAAAAGGCATAAAAGTAGCAAAAAATGGCCCCAAGTGGGACCAAAGGGACATTAAATGGCACCAAAGTGACACTAAATTGCACTAAATGGGACCAAAGTGGCAAAAATGGCACTGAAGTGGAAAAAATGGCAAAAAGTGGCACCAAAGTGACATCAAATGGCACCAAATTAGCACTAAATGGCACCAGAGTGACACTAAATGGCCTCAAATGGCACTAAATGGTATTAAAGTGGCACTAAATGGCACTGAAGTTACACTAAATGGCACTAAAGTGACACCAGGAGTTATTAAATGGCACCAAAGTGGCACTAAATGGCACTAAAATGACACCAAATGACATCAAAGTGACATCAAATGGGACCAAAGTGACACTGAATGGCACTAAAGTGACACTGAATGGCACCAGAGTGACACCAGGAGTCATCAAGTGACACCAAATGGCACTAAGTGGCATTAAAGTGACACTAAATGGCACCAAAGTGGCACTAAATTGCACTAAAGGGCAGCAAAGTGGCAAAAATGGCACTAAATGGCACCAAATGGCACCAAAGTGACACTGAATGGTACTGAAATGGCACTAAATGGCATTAAATGGCACTAAATGGCATTAAAGTGACACCAGATGGCGCCAAAGTGACACTAAATGGCACCAAAGTGACCAAAAAAGGCATTAAATGGCACCAGAGTGGCACTAAATGTCACTAAAAGTCACTCAAGTGATACTAAATGACATCAAATGGCACCAAAGTGGCACTAAATGGCAACAAAAAGGTCAAAAATGGCACCAAAGTGGCACTAAAGGGACCTCAAGTGGCACCAAAGTGGCAAAAAGTGGCACCAAGTGACATCAAATGGCACCAAAACGGCACCAAGTGGCACTAAAGGGACACTAAATGACATCAAATGGCACCAAATTGTCACCAAATGCCACTAGAAGTCACCAAATGGCACCAAATTGTCACCAAATGGCTCCAAAGTTCCATCAAAGTGACACCAAAGTGTCCCCAATACCCCCAATGTCCCCAAATGTCCCTTCCCCCCAAAACTACCCAATTTCCCCCCAAATTTCCCCAATTTATCCCCATTTTCCCCAATTTCCCCCAGATTTTCCCAATTTTTCCCTAATCTATTCTTTTGCCCCCAATTTCCCCAAATTTTTCCCATTTTCTTCTATTTTCCCCAATTTTACCCCCAATTTAGTTTCCTTTTTCCCCAAAATTTCCCCGATTTTTCCCCATTTTCCCCATTTATTTCCCATTTTTCTCACTTTTTCCCCAGTTTTCCCCCAAATTTTCCTTTTAGTCCAATTTCCCCAATTTTCCCCATTTTCCTCCATTTTCCCCCAATTTTTCCCATTTCCCCCCAAAAATTCCCCAAATTTTCCTCCTTTTTCCCCATTCTATTTGCATTTTTCCCATTTCCCCCAAATTTTCCCAAACAATTCCCCCAAATTTTC
Source organism: Lichenostomus cassidix (assembly GCF_008360975.1). Lineage (NCBI taxonomy): Eukaryota > Metazoa > Chordata > Aves > Passeriformes > Meliphagidae > Lichenostomus > Lichenostomus cassidix. The sequence goes on from NW_028147597.1 coordinate 2,529,422, forward strand.
TCAGAATTTTCCTTCAAAATTCCCCCAAACTTTCCCAATTTTTTCCAAAGTTTTCTCCCAAACTTCCCCAAAATTTCCCTCCAAATTCCCCAAATTTTCCCCCAAACTTCCCTAAAATTTTCCCCAAGCTTCCTTGAAATTTCCCAAATTTTCCCAAAAATTCCCCCCAAATTTTCCCAAAAATTCCCACAATTTTCTTTAAAAAATCCCCAAACTTACCCCATTTTTTCCCCAAATTTTCATCCAAATTTCCCCAAAGCTTTCCCGAAATTTCTCCAAAATTTCCCCCGAATTTTCCCAGAAATTTCCTTCAGTTTTCCCCATTTCTCTCTGAAATTTTCCCCCAAAGTTCCCCAAAATTTCCCCAATTTCCCTCAGATTTCACCCCAATTTTCCCCCAAAATTTCTCCCCATATTTCCCCTCAAATTTCCCCCATAGTTCTCCAAATTTCCCTAAAATGTCCCCAATTTCTCCCAAGTTTTCTCCAAAATTTCTCAAAAATTTCCTCAATTTCCCTCAAATTTTCCCAAAATTTTCACCCAAAATTTCCCCCCAAACTTCCCCAAAATTCCCCAATTTCTCTCAAATTTTCCCAAATTTTTTCTCTGAACTTCCCCCTCAATTTCCCCAATTTTTCCCAATTTTTTCCCCAAAATTTTCTCCCAAACTTCCCCAATATTTTCCCCCAATTCCCCAAAATCTCCCCAATTTTCCCAAAATTTCCCCCAAACTTCCCTGAAATCTCCCCAAAATTTCCCCCAAATTTCCCTCATTTCCCCCAATTTCCCCAAGTTTTCTCCCAACTTTCCCAAAAATTTCCCTCAAATTTTCCCCCAAAATTTCCCCAAAATTTTCCCCCAATTTCCCTCAAATTTTCCCAACATTTCCCCCAAACCTTCCCCCATTTTCCCCAAAAATTTCCCCATTCTCCCCTTATTTCCCCCAAATTTCTCCCCAAACTTCCCCAATATTTCCCCCAATTTTCCCCAAAATTTTCCCCCAAACTTCCTCAAATTTTCCCAAAATTTCCCCCAAAATTTCCCCCAAAATTTCTCCCATTTTCTTTAAAAACATCCCGAAACATTCCCCAATTTTCCCCAAAATTTCCCCAAAACTTCCAAAAATTTCCCCAAACTCACACAAAATTTCCCCAGTTTCCCCCAATTTGCCCCAAAACCTCCCCAAAATTTCCCCAATTTCCTCCAAAATTTTCCCCTCAAACTTCCCCAAAATTTCTGCCACTTCTCCCAAATTTTTCCCCAAAATTTCCCCCAAATTTTCCCATTTAACTCCCAAAATTCCCCCAATGTTATCCCAAATTTCCCCCAACGTCCCTAATGTCCCCAAATCCCCCAATGTGTCCCCAATGTCCCATTAATGTCCCCAACATCCCCAATGTCCCCAGTGTCCCCAATGTCCCTGTGATCAATCCATGTCATCATGTTGGCTTTTCGCAAAGATCCCAATGGATACTCTGTGGATTGTTTGAATTCTTTTCTTACAGAGGTAGCCTGGCTGGGAAAAGTTGCTGTGCAATGATGACTAAGGTCTTTCTTTCTAGTCCCAGCTGAGTTTAATAGCAGTAAAATAGCTGTTCTGGTTGGATTCGAATGCTTGAAGTGTCTGCTTGAACTGGATCCCATCCCCCGGCCGGACCCTGCCTCTGACACTGCAACTATCAGCTCCTGGCGCTGCAGGAACCACAATCTGGGAGTGAGAACAGATCAGTGACAGACGACTGCGCATGCTGCCAGGAGGCGGATCAGTTCCCAGAACGTGCAAAAGAGTTTGGAGAGAAATAGGAATATGTGTAACTGTTTATGAATATGCATTAGGCTGAAGGGTATGGAAAGGGTGTCTCTGTCCATTCCAGGGGTGCTTTTCTGGCTGAATGCCAAAGCACCCAGCGCTGACCTTTTGCTTTTATCTGTCCCCTATTGTCTTTTATTAAACCTTTTTAGTCCTAACAGGAGAATGGACCTCGTTTGTCACAAATCCCCAGTGTCACAGTGATTTTAATCTCACCTGCCTTGCACAGGATCATTGCTAATGTCTCTCCCTGACATCTCTCTCTCCTCTGCCCTTCTTGTCACTGTCTGTCACCCACACCAGGAGAGCAGCCCTGGCTGGGGAGCATCTCTCCTGTCAGTCACAAGGGGTTCTGCAGGCACAAGTGCCATTGTCCTCTAGCAGATGGCATCGTTACCTTTACAGAGCACAGAGCACATTTAGGAAATTTAAATATACTCAGAAGTTCATACACCTGCTTGTTTCCACCCTGTGAACCTCCTATGCAGGTTTTTTTGCAGCTAAGAGAGACAGAAATGTTCTTCCTCCCAGCTGTCCTAGCAGGAGAGAGCAGACAAGAAGGGCCTTGACCTTCCCTGGAGGAAGGGGAATGAGATGATCAGAACTCATCAGTGCTGTTCCCATTGTGTGAATGACACATGAGACCAAGGTGACCCTGTGACACTGTGGGGCCTCATGGTGCCCAGAGGGCATTGTGACACTGTGGGGTCACATGGAGCCAAGGGGCAATTGTGACACTGCAGGACATCACAGAACCAACAGAACCTTGTGACACTGCAGGGCCTCATGGGACAAATGGGATCATGTGGCACTGCAGACTCTTGGTGCCCAAGGGCCATTGTGACACTGCAGGGCCATGTTGGACCAAGTGTCCATTGTAGCAATGGGGGCCTCATGGTGCCCAGGGGGCTCAGTGACACTGTGGGGCCTCATGGTGCCCAGGGGGCTCAGTGACACTGTGGGGCCTCATGGAGCCAAGTGGACACTGTGACACTGCAGGGCCTCATCATCATCAGTCTCTGCAGTGTGATGTGGATTGCTGAAATGCAGTAGCTTGTGAAATCCACGAGTCTCTCCTGTCTCTTCATGTTGATGTCTGTGAATGACTCATCAGTCGCTGCTGTGATCCTGTATTCCTCTGCTTCCCTCCATGCAGGTACCACCTGGGACACAGAGCTGTTCAACAGGGACTTAGTCGGGACTGAGGAGTTCATAAGACATTTGTTGCTATTGCATACAATGGATCAGAAAACCTGGGAATGCAGCCAGCTCTTGTGTGATGGTGGAGTAGAGAAAGGCAATTCCTCAGGAACTCTGTGCTCTGGCAGCACTCAGCTGATGAAGATATTTCAGAGATTGTCCAAGAGGAATTTGAGTAACCCAAGACATTACTTTATTCTGGCCAGGATGTTATTCTGGCCAGTATGTGCAATAGAAATATTTCCATCCACACATGCCTGGGTTGTGCAGTGAAAATCATTCAATCTCACATGGTTCTTTACTAGACTTTTCCCATATTTATGCAGACAAAACCCAAAGAAATTCAGGTTCATTGGTCTTAAATGACATAACTCCTAGTATTTGATCTCCTATTGGTTATTGATCCTTTCGCCTTTGATGTTAATTAGGTTCTCATTCTTTGATTCTCTTACCAATCTTTTCCCAGACCAGGTATCTCCAGCTGTGCCAGGGGTTGATGTTCATTAATGTTTGTTTTCCTCCTGTGTATCTTCTGGCTACTCCTAGTCTGTAGACATTAAGCTCATCAGGCCTTACCCAACCTCAGTGAACAGAATCTTTTGAAGAGAAACTTCAATTCCCCTCCCCCTGGGCAAAGGTGAACAAACCCCTGACTAAAGCTACATTAAAAAAATTAAAAGTTGTATAATTTCCAACAATTCCATTAGGTTCTGCAGCATCACAATGGTCTCCTTGGCTCCATGAGACCACACAGTGTCACACTGACCCCTTGGTTCCCCAAAGCCCTGCAGTGTCACAGCAGCCTCTTTGTTCCATGGGCCCCACAGTGTCACCACTGCCCCTTCATTCCATGAAGCCCTGCAGTGTCACAAAGGTCTCCATGATTCCATGAGGCCCCATAGGGTCACAGTGGTCTCCTTGGTTCCATGAAGCTGTGCAATGTCACTTTTGCCCCTTGGATCCATGCAGCCCCCAGTGTCACAACAGCCCCTTGGTACCATGGCCTGGTTTTTGGTGGCAGGGAGGCCACAGAGGTGGCTTCTGTGAGAAGCTGCTGGAAGCTTCCACCATGTAGGGCAGAGCCAGTCCCTGGTGGCTCCAAAGGTGGACATGCCACTGGCCAAGGCTGGGCCAATTACAAATGGCGGTAATGCCTCTGTGATAACAGATTTAAGGAGAAAGAAATAACCAAGAAGTTGTTGCACAGTTGTAATTGTGACCAGAGAAGAGAGGAGTGAGAACATGTGAGGAGAACAGCTCTGCAGACACCAAGGTCAGTGAAGCAGGAGGGGAGGAGCTGCTCCAGGCACTGGAACTGGGATTCCTCTGCAGCCCTCGGTGAAGACCATGGTGAAGCAGCAGTGCCCCTGCAGCTCCTGGAGATCCATGGGGATGCAGAGATCCACCTGCAGCTCCTGGAGATCCATGGGGATGCAGAGATCCACCTGCAGCCCCTGGAGATCCATGGGGATGCAGAGATCCACCTGCAGCTCCTGGAGATCCATGGGGATGCAGAGATCCACCTGCAGCCCATGGAGGAGGAGCCCAGGCCGGAGCAGGGGGATGCCTGGGAGGAGGCTGTGACCCCTGCAGAGAGGGGCTCTGCTGCCCAGCTGGAGCAGCCTGTCCTTGAAGGACTGACCCCGTAGGAGAGTGACCCACGCTGCAGCAGCTTTGGGGGACTGTTGCCCGTGGCATGGACTCACATTGCAGCAGTTCACAGGGAGCTGCTGCTGGTGAGATGAACTCACATTGGAGAAGTTCCTGGAGAACTCTCCCGTGGGAGGAACCCCACAGTGCAGCAGGGGAACAACTCCTCTCCCTGAGCAGTGGGAGAAATCTCAGATGATGAACTGACCATGACTGACCATTCCTGTCTCCCTGCTCTGCTGGGGGAGGAGATAGAGCTGGGCAGGAGGGAGAGGTGGGGGGAAGGCACTTTTAAGGTTTTATTTTACTTTTCCTGCTCTGATTTTGTCAGCAATAATTCAGTTAATGTCTCTAATTTGAGTCTGTTTTTCCCATGACCATATTTGATGAGGGATCTCTCCCTGTCCTTATCTCAACTCCTGAACCCCTCGTTCTATTTCCTCTCCCCTGTGCAGCTGCAGAGAGGAGTGAGAGAGAGGCTTTGATGGGTGCCTGGCATCCAGCCAGCATCAACACACTACACCCTGTATCTTGTACATGTCATGTATACCTGAAAAATGTTTTGAAGAGAAAAACACATTTATTTTTTAAGAAAAAAACATATTTATTATGGCTTTCAGCCTTTGTAAGGTAACCTGGGGTTGTTTTGTTTGGTTTTGTTACTTCAGACTTCAGACACATTAATTGCAGCCTAACTGAAGATGTGTTTCATGGCATAGAATAGAAGAATCTACCACAGAGAATGAAGTGTCATGGTTTAAAATTAATTCTCTTTGGTTTGTGACTTGTGGTCCTTATAAACCCACTGTCCAAGGGCTGGGTTTGCAAGCTGGAGTATGAAGCACAGGAAGTTTCTCTGGATAATGCTGCACCCCCATCTCTCCAGATGCAGAAATGGGCCAGAATCCAGCATTTTGAGTGTGATTTTGGGCTCCTGGCCTTGCCCCAAAGGAGAGACAGGATTTTGCCTGCAGTGTCTACCTGGAGCAGACAGAACAGGTGGGAAGTGTTTGCAGAGCCCCTGGGAGGGAATATTGGGGTTCCTGTCAGCAGGATCCTTGTGCAGCTCAGGCTGGGTGGGCAGCAGTTCCATCTGCAGCTTCCATGTGCTGCTCCAGCTGCTGCTGCTGGGGACTCTGAGGGAAGAGGCCATGGGAGGGATGGAAATGTTGCATGGACAACACCATGTCAATCCTTGCAAAAAGCCTTTCCAGTTTTCCCTTGGATCTGAGATTCCAGGGCCCACAGCTGGGCTTCAGAGTTCTACTGATTTTTATTTTTCAGGTTTTTGAACAGAGCTCTGAATTGGGCATCTCTTGTCATTTTTGCTGCTCTTCTGACCTGAAAAAGGATCTGTGCTCCTGTGAGCCACATCCTGAAGGGTGGTTGGCAACCATGGAATCCTCTGGGAAAGCACTTGATTGACTTGAGTGCCCTGGCTGGAAAGCTCAGCCTGAGGAAAGAACTGTTCCAGCTGCCTCTGTGTGTGTCCAGTTCCTCACAGCTGAGTCCCTGAACAGACAGACTGGTTTTTAGGGGTTTATCTTCTCCTGCTGTTTGCTTGGAGGTGATTTTGGCACCCTTTAGAACAACATCTGACCAGCTCCTGCCCCCATCCTGTTTTATTCTCTCTTCTTTAGAGTTGACCTACCGGGTTTGACATGGAAATTGGTGGTGTCTCCCCATTCTTCCCTCCACCATCAACTGTAACTTATATTAAACAGTGAAAACTGCCTCGTGTATCTGGTGGGGAGGACATGAGTGGGGAAAGTGAACAGGGTTTGTTTGCATGGGCCTTGTGACAGTAAAGAAAAATGAGGTTTGTCATTTTGGTGTGATGCTGTGTATTGGGGTTTGTGGGATTATTTTGTGTTGTTATTATTTATTAGTATTACTTAATAGTATTATACTTCTAAATCTTACATTATTAATTGTGACTGGATGTCTGTCAGAGGCTAAAATAGTTCATGCCTCAAACATTGATATAAAGTTTTGCTCATTATAACAAAAACTGTATAAAGAAACTACAATCAAAGAAGCCTCCCTGGAGATACCTGACTAGGACTTTGGACTGAGAGTCAAACTGCTGAGATTAGATTAAGGGAAACCCTATTGTTCATTCATCTCAGGCTGAGGGAAAGGAATGCATCCACAAAGGCCAAAGCCACCAGCTGTGCTGAGAATCATCCCTGGCTGAGTTTGGGGTGTGGGAGAGCACAGCTTACAGAAGCCAGGTTTGCACAGACTTCCCCCCCAGGTGAGAAGGAGGGGAGAGAAGGTTTGGGGTGTGTGGTGTAACCTCTGGTCACCCATGAACACCCATCCATCCTCTGCCACACAAACTGCCCAGCTGTGGAACCCCCAACCCCACAGACCACATCCATGGGACTTTCACGTGAGAGGAGCTGAGGGGGAGTCACAATCCATCAAAGACCCCCAAATGCTAGGCCTTGCACCACAGGAGTGCAGGTGATGCAAGCAGAGTCTGCTGCTAGAGACTGTCCCCTCCCCTGGGGGGACATGCCTGGACATTGCCCCTGGCCTGAGTGTATATTAACCCATGGGAATCTGTGCTTTTGGGGGGACCATCACCAGCAAGAAGACCAGCTGGAGAGGATCAATGCAACATTGTTGGGATCCACAGATGGTGATATTTTCTTTATTCTGTCTCTCTCACCCTCTTTCTGTCCCCCCACCTCTTTTCCTACTTTTCCTTTTCTCTCTTTTCCTCTCTCTCACTCATATTTACTATCAAATAAAAACCATGCTATTGACTGGCATATGGTCTTGTTTGCACCCTAATTTAGGCAGAGGTATTTCCAAAGAACCTTAATAACTGGATCTTAAAAGGGCCTCGTGAAGCTAAGAGAACCATAGTGACACTGCATGGCACCATAGAGCCAAGGGGCATTGTGAGACTGTGAGGCTAAATGGAACCAAAGAGTTAATTCTGACACAGCCAGGCCTTACATAACCAAGGGGATATTGTTATACTGCAGGGACTCGTGGAACTTGGGGAACAGTTGTGACACTGTGGTGCCTCAGGGAACCAATGGGCCATTATGATCCTGTGGGGCCTCATGTACCTCAGAGGCCACTGTGACACAGCAAGGCGTTGTGAAACTAAGGGGACACTTGTGACACCGCGGGGCCACATGGAATCAAGAAGACTGTTGTTACACAGCAGGATCTTGTGTAACCATGGGTCCATTGTAACACTGTGCAACCGAGAAGTCCATTGTGATACTCTGGGGCCTCATGGAATCAAGAAGAGCATTGTGACACTGTGTGACCTTCTGGACAAAAGGAGTCAATGGTGACACTGTGGGACCTCATGTAAAGATGGGGCCATTGTGACATTTGAGGGCTCCATGGAACAGAGGGGCAAATGTTACTCTGTGGGGCCTTGTGGAACCATGGAGATCACTGTGACACTGCAGGACCTCATAAAACCAAAGGGTCTTTACTACACTGCTGGGAGTCATGGAAAGAAGGAAACAATTCTGAAACCATGGTGCCCCATGGGACCAATTGGCCATTTTGGCCCTATGGAACCAATGAGACCATTGCTGCACTGTGAGACCTCAGGGAACCAAGGGGCCTTTGTGATATTTTGGAGCCCCATGGAAACCTGGAGACCATTGTGACACTCTAGAGCCTCATGGAACCATGCTGACAGCAGGTTGGCTGCAAGTATGAATCTGCTGGAGGGCAGGAGGGCTCTGCAGAGGGACCTGGACAGGCTGGATCCAGGGGCCAAATCCAACAATGTCAGCTTTAAACAGACCAAGTGCCAGGTCCTGCACTTTAGCCACAACAACCCCTGCAGTGCTACAGGCTGGGGACAGAGTGGCTGGACAGTGGCCAGGCAGAAAAGGACCTGGGGGCACTGCTGGACAGCAGGCTGGACATGAGCCAGCAGTGTGCCCAGGTGGCCAAGGAGGCCAATGGCAGCTGGCCTGGGTCAGGAATGGTGTGGCCAGCAGGAGCAGGGCAGTGATTCTTCCCCTGTACTCGGCACTGGTGAGGCCTCACCTCGAGTGCTGTGTCCAGTTCTGGGCCCCCAGTTTAGGAAGGACATTGAGGGGCTGGAGTGTGTCCAGAGAAGGGCAACAAGGCTGGGGAAGGGTCTGGAACACAAGTGCTGTGAGGAGTGGCTGAGTTTGGAGCTGGGGTTGTTTATCCTGGAGAAGAGGAGGCTAAGGGCAGACAAGGTGCTGTTAGGTCACAGTTTGGACTTGATCTCAAAGGTCTTTTCCAACCTCCTTGATTCTGTGATTCTCTGAAAGCACCCTTGAAGCAGCTGCAGGATGAGCCCTGGGCCTCCTCTTCAGAAGGTGCAGCAGCCCATGGCCCTCAGCTTCTCCCCACAGGCCCCAAAGCCCATCCTGTCAGTCCTGCAGAGCCTCTCCAGCTCCTCCTCACTGCCCCACAACAGGGAGCCTCACAGCCACACACAGCAGTCCAGATGTGCCCCCTGGCCTGTGCTGCCTCTGGCAAGGGAACAGCACGAGGCACTGCAGGACCCTGCAGACAATTCATGAAGCACTTGTAGGATGATCCTGCTCACCAAGGGATGTTCCCATGGTGCCAAGTCAGGAACTGAAATGGGGAGTGGGGCCAGAGAGGAAAGGGCAAGCAGGGATGGGCTGTTTTCAGGAAAGGGGACAGGGATGGGCAAGAGGAAGAAATGTGGAGCAGGAAAGAGGAAAGAAACCAAAGGTGAAGCAGAAGAAATGCTCAGGGCTGTTTGGGGGTGGCTGCCAGGCAGCCCTGGCTCTGAGAAACAATGTCTTCAGTGGGACAGGAAACTCACAGCTCATGTGAATAAACTTTCTGGCTGACTTCAGAGGTCACAACAAAGCTGAGTGGTTTCCCTCCCATCCCCAGCCCTTGCTGGCCCCCAGGGCTGATGGTGTTTGTGCTCACTCAGGTTCATCTCCCCACACCAACAGCATGGGGTGCTCACGCCTGCTGTGTGCAATGCAAACAGAGCCCCTGAGCCAGTGCTGCCGTGTCTCTGCCTGGAAGGATCAAGCAGCTCTGGGAGCTGGGGGAGAGGCCAGGGCTGCCAAGGGGGGATGTTGTTGGCAGCTCCATGAGGACGCTCTGGGACGCTGCCCTGGGCTGTCCAGCGCAGTGGGGATGGATCAGCCCCTGCTCTGCTGCTCCTTCCCGGCTCCCCCAGGCACCTTGAAGAGCCCCAGCCATGCTGTTTGCCCCCAGCCTGCCCACGGCCACCCTGCAGCTGCTCACGGGGGTTTTCTCTGCTCAGCATTGGCCTGGGCGTGTTCTGGAGAGAGCCTGGGCAAGGAGCCTCGAGCCCCCAGGCCCTGCCCTGAGGCGTCAGCTGTGCCCCAGCAGTGCCCATGGCCTGTCCCTGCTGCAGCCCCGGCACTGCCACCCCCAGCACTGGCAGCGACCCCGAGAGCACTCAGGCCCTACAGCAACACGAGGGGCAGCAGGGCAGCGGGGCAGTGGCACGGGAGCAGCACTGGCAACACCAAGTGCTGCTGCTCCTTGGCACAGCTGCTGTGCCACCCCTGATCTGCCCCAGCTCTGCACACAGACATTGCTGCTGCAGCTCCACGGAAGGGAACAAAAGGGGATCTCTGGTGAAAACTTGGCTGGGAGATGCTCTAATTTTTTTAAAGCAGCAGAGAGCACAGCACCTCATTGACACAGACTCTGGGTCTCGGTGAAGGTGGAGAGAAACAAAATGAGAAATGGCACAATGACTTTTATTTGTGGATGTTAATAAACTAAAACAAAAAAAAACCCCGACAACCGACCAACAAGAACTATTAAAGAAGACTCCTGTAACAAGTGATTTTTGGAAAGTGGCAACCAGTTTAATGTTTCTGAAATCGTCCAGCCATCAGTCTCCACACAGCAGCCTTGAGCTCCTGGTTCCTCAGGCTGTAGATGAGAGGGTTCAGTACTGGAGGCACCACTGAGTACAGAACTGAAACCATGAGGTCCAGCATTGGGGAAGAGATGGAGGGAGGCTTCAGGTAGGCAAAAGTGCCCGAGCTGATAAACAGGGAGACCACAGCAAGGTGAGGGAGGCATGTGGAAAAGGCTTTGTGCCGTCCCTGCTCAGAGGGGATCCTCAGCACAGCCCTGAAGATCTGCACATAGGAGAAAACTATGAACAAAAAACATCCCAGAAATAGAAAAGCACTACACAGGAGAATCCCAAGTTCCCTGAGTTTGGAGTGTGAGCAGGAGAGCTTGAGGATCTGTGGGATTTCACAGAAGAACTGGCCCAGAGCATTGCCGTGGCACAGAGGCAGGGAAAATGTATTGGCTGTTAGCAGCAGAGCATTGAGAAAGCCACTGGCCCAGGCAGCTGCTGCCATGTGGGCACAAGCTCTGCTGCCCAGGAGGGTCCCATAGTGCAGGGGTTTGCAGATGGACACGTAGCGGTCATAACTCATGATGGTGAGGAGGGAAAACTCTGTTCCAAGAAAGAAGACAAGCAGTAATACCTGTGCAGCACATCCTGCATAGGAGATGTCCCTGGTGTCCCAGAGGGAGTTGTGCATGGCTTTGGGGACAGTGGTGCAGATGGAGCCCAGGTCAGTGAGGGCCAGGTTGAGCAGGAAGAAGAACATGGGGGTGTGCAGGCGGTGGTTCCAGGCTATGGCGCTGATGATGAGGCTGTTGGCCAGGAGGGCAGCCAGGGAGATGCCCAGGAAGAGGCAGAAGTGCAGGAGCTGCAGCTGCCGTGTGTCTGCGAATGGCAGGAGGAGGAAGTGGCTGATGGAGCTGCTGTTAGACATTTCTTCACTCTGGGCATCAGGCACTGTCGAAAGAAGACATTGACAAGTTGGATAAAGTTCCTTGAGTCAATCCTATGCTATTATTTTACAAATACACTCAAAATTAATACTTTTTCTTTGGGGAACTTCCACTTAATTTTTTTATCTTTGAGCTTGCATTTGTACTGCTGAGTTAGTGCCCCTTTCTTAGAAGTGGCAGAAATCCTCATCTCCAGCAGTGTTCTCAGCCTGAACACGGGGGAGCCCAGAGGGAAAACACAGCTCCCTGTGCCCAATGCAGTCAGACCTGCAGGTCCCCACACAGGTGCCCTTTGCTCATTACACCTCCCTGCATTTCAGGGTGATTGTACTTAAAATGTGCTTGAAAAATAAAGCGGATTTTTGAAGCCTCCAGTTTCAAAATGTCTTTCTCTAAACTCTTGTCTCTTTCCCTGAGCAGCTGGACAGGGAGGGATACGAAGGGTGGCTCTGGCTCTCTGCTGCCTGGAGCTGTGCCTATTGGGAGCTGTTTCTCTGTGTCCAAGGCTTGTCCCTGCCAGTGCACCCACAGCCCAGCCCAGCCCTGGGGCTCAGCTCTGCCCAGCAGAGCCCTCCCAGCACAGGGCACTGCCCAGGGGCATCTCCCTGGCAGCAGCTCCTGAAAGGCAGGGCAGACAAACAGAGCTGCTGCAAGCCAAGGTGCTGCTGGTGCTGTCTGTAGGTATAGGAGGGTGAGGAGGCACTTTCTGAGGTAGATCTGAGGCAGATCTGCTGATCCCCAGTGGGACGGTGCAGGAGTCTCAGTGACAGATCCAAACCTGACAGCCCCTTTCCCTTTCCTTTAGGAGAAAGCTGAGAGCAGCCCTGGCAATGCAGCAGAAACTCCACAGCAGCAGGACCTGCCCTGGCTGGAGTCACTCCTTGCAGCCACAGCTCCACTCCATCCTCCATGGGGAGCTCCCAGGCAGGCTGAGAGCTGCCCCTGGCAGCTGGCAGATCCCCTGCCCTGGCAAAGAGCCCTCAGGGCTGCAGGAGCTGCTCTGCAGGACAGCCCTGGGCACCCCTGGCTGCACCCCCACCTTCCCAGCCTGCAGCCATCCCTGGCAGCAGGAGCTGTCCTGCCCTGTCCCTCTGACGGTGCCCAGGGCAGCTCCGCTCTGCAGCACATCCTCCCCCAAACCAGAAACACCAGCAGAGCCATCCTTACAGTCAGATCAGTGCTGTCATGTGTCAGCTTTAGGAGATCCCTGCAGCCAGAGACTTACTGTGTCAGAAGCTGTGAAGATTTCTCCATGAATAAGCTCAGAATTGTCCTTCCAGTTGCTTTAAGCCTCTGTCTGCTTCACTCCTCTCAGGTACCTGCAGGCAGCACCCTCAGCCCTGCTGGGCTGGGAGAGAAACTGCTCCTCAGGAGAGCTGCCTTTTTGAGGCTTTTCTTGGTTGCCAGGAGCTCCCTCTGTGCCAGGAGCCCAGCCCAGCTCAGCAGCACAGCAACAGCACAAGGACTTTAATGAGCCTCTTGGGGATTTGGTGTTGTTTCCATGAGACTCAGTCCCTGAGAGAGTGTCTTCAAAAAACTTCTCAAGAACTCAAAGTCAGATTCAAACTTCCAAGTATCTCAAAGTTTCAATGTGTCCCACTAAGGGACACAACTGAGAAAGAGTCCCCAGGTTCCAGTCAGAGAACACTGGAGGCAGTGATGACAGCTGGGGACAAAGAAGGCAAAGGTGTCTCTGATGCTGAGCAAAGCTGGATGTGTTTCAGGAATGCAAAGGGCCAAGGCCTGAGCCCCAGCCCCTGGCAAGGCAGATCCTGGCCCTCCCTCAGTGCTCAGGGCTCTTCCCGGGGCACTGGCATGTGGGGATGTGCAATGCCAAGGGCAGGACCATGGGGCAGCCCCTGCCAGGCTGCTGGGCAGGGACAAGGAGGCAATGAGGCCCCAGGGCTGCAAGGGTCACTTGTGTCCTCCTCATGGCCTCATGGCCAGGGACAGCAGCCATGGCCAAAGTGCTGCACAAGTTGGCTCTGTCAGGGCCTTGCAGCTCCTGCACATCCCTCTGCCCTCTCCAGCCCAGGCTGTCCTACGCTGTCCATGCCCTGCGCCTCTGTCCCTGCAGGCTGTCGTCATCCCCCGGCTGCCCCACCTCGCTGGCCCTTCCTTTGCTGACAGCTCTGCGTCCTGCCTGCCTCTGCCTTGGCACACAGAGCCTTGGGCTTGATACCAGAAGGGTTAATTCAATTTTTACTGTGCCTGTGAATTTAAGCAGGAAAACAAAGCATGCCAGGTCTGCTTTCCCATCGAGGATGGTTGGAAGAGAAAAAGAAAACCATCTGGCTCAAGGGTGCAGTGGCAGAAAAAATAAGGACTGAATCTGGGGTCTTGGGGTGGGTTTTATGGTAATGGGTAAATTGTAATACACATGAAGCCACTGTAGATAAACAACACACTTGTAGAATCATGAGTCCGTGTAAGGTTAGGAGTTATCCCCTCTTGGACCTCAGGCCTGAATAAATGATGCCCTCTTTAACACCAAATTAGTGTTGAAGAGTCTTCTTTGTATATTTCAGAGATTTGGTGGCAGCAGGGCCACACAGAACCAAGGAGTCCACTGTGACACTACAGGGCATCATAGAACCAAGGGTCCATTGTGACACAGCAGGTACGCATGAAACCACAGACGCCATTTTTACACTTTGAGGCCTTGCAGAACCGAAGAACCGTAGTGACACAGTGGGGCTAAATGGAACCAATGGAAACTATTGTGACACTGCAGGGTCTCGTGGAATCATGGAGACTATTATGACACTGCAGGCCTCATTGAACAAAAGGACCATTGTGACACTTTGCAGACCCCTGGAACCAAGGAATCCATTGTGACACTACCAGACCTCATGGAAGCAAGGAACCATTGTGACACTATGGGGCCATGTTGGGCCAAGGGGCAATTGTGGCACTGTGTGGCACAATGGAAAACAAGGAGACCACTGTGACACTCTGGGGCCTCATAGAACCAATGGGGCCATTTTGACACTGCAGAGCCTCATGGAACCAAGGAGAGCATTGTGACACTGCACAGCTTCACAGAATCAAGGAACCACTGTGTCACTGTGGAGGCCAATGGAACCAAGTGGTGCATTGTGGCACTGTTGGGTCCCATGGAACCAAGGAGCCATTGTGACAGTGTAGGGTGTCATGGAACTAAGGGGCCACTGTGACACTGTGGGAGTTGATGGAAACAAGGAATCCATTGTGACTTGTAGGGACCCCATGGAACCAATGATCCACTGGGATAATGTGGAGCCAAGCAGTCCATTGTAATACTGTAGAGCCTCATGGAATCAAGGAAATCATTGTGGCACTACGGAGCCCCATGGAGCCAAAAGGCCATTGTGACACTCATGGAACAATGGAATCCACTGTGACACTGTGGGGCCTTATGGAATGAAGGTGACCATTGTGACACTGCAGAGTGCCATGGAACCAATAGAATCAATTGTGACACTTCAGGGCCTTGTGGAAGCAAGGGGATCATTGTGACACTGTGAGGCCTTGTATAGCCAAGGGCCAGTGTGGCACTGCAGGGCTTCATGGAACCAAGGGGCCATTTTGACACTGTGGAACCAAGGAGACCATTGGGACACTGTGGGGCTTGACTGAACTGAGGAGAATATTGTGACACAGCAAGACCTTATGGAAACAAGGATCCATTGTGACAGCTGGGGTCTCATGTCACCAGGAGTCCAGCTGTGACACTGCAAAGCCAAGGAGGTCATTGTGACACTACAGGCCCCATGGAACCAAGGTGACCATTGTGACGCTAGGGGCATCATGGAACCAAGGGGCCATTGTGACATTGGTACCAAAAAATCAGTAAAAATAACAGAAACTCCTTAACACCAATGTAGCATTTGGAAGCAGCATTCTTGATTCGGCCAGATGCACAAGGAGATATATCCTCTGAAATACCATGCATGCTGAGTGCAGGAAAGTTCCTGTTGACAGACTGTATTTTATATACATATTCATTGATTGTCCCAGAAAAAACATACATGTGATAATAATTTCTCCAAAATCATTAACATCTTTTCCCTCCCATTTACACACGCATTTTTCTGCCCTTGGGGGTCACTTTGGGGGTCCCTGGTGGTTGGTGACCCCAAAGTCACACCTGACTGCCTGGTGAACTGGTAAAAATTGCCACAACTAGAGCTGGTCGCTTTCTAGTTCTCCTTCTTCCACAATGGGCATTGTGCAGATCCATGGGCCAGTGGTTTCTGAAGAATAAGCAATGTGTGAGCTCCCCAGGTGCAGATGGTTTTTCATCTGATAACATCTTCCTCATTACAGGAGGTGAAACTATAATATATTTTCTGTTTGTAACCCACCATCCCTCTTGATTCATAGTGGCTTTTATTGCATTTGCTAAACAGTGACTTTTGCAGGGTCCCACTCACCACCTACTCGATTTGGGGAGTCCCACTCCATCTTACCCTCCCTTCTCCCCATTCCCATCTACCCCATTCCCATCCTCTGCTCACCCCGTAGCTCCTCATCCTGCAGCCTGGGGTGCTCCCAGCACCACCAGTGCCACCAGTACAGCCCCAGCTATCCCCACGCGCCCCATCCCCAGCACTGGGCAGTGCCCACAGCCCCAAAGCAGCCTTGCTGTGCCCTGGTTGTCCCCAAAGCAGCCTTGCTGTGCCCTGGGTGTCCCCAAAGCAGCCTTGCTGTGCCCTGGGTGTCCCCAAAGCAGCCTCACCCCAAGCGGCACTGGCAGCAGCAGTCCGCAGCAGTGTGGAGCTCGGGGGACATCAGCCGTGCCGGGCAGGGCCGAGCCCCACGGGAATTCCCTTGGAGCTTTCCTGAGCACAGAGGCCTGAGAGACCTTTCCAGGACAGACTCAGGCCAAGGAACCCTTGAGTCCCTCAGCCCCACATCGGTGTCTGCTGGAATTCAATCCCCCTCCCCATCCCACACCAGCCCTGCATTTCCCTCCTCCAGCCTTGGTCTCCAGCACAGCCATGGAGGCTCTTTTGGCTCTGCACTTTTCCTGCAGCCACCAAGGCCAGCTGAGCTCTGCCTTTCCCACACTCAGCCCTGCCCAGCACAGGCAATGCCCAGCAATTCCTTGTCTGCTCCCGGCCTTGCTGGCACCCCCGGCAGCAGCTCCATGGCCCCTTTGTGCCCCGCTGCCCCAGCCATGGTGCCACAGCCCCCTGTGCAGCCCAGCCCAGGCCAGGAGCATTCCGGGTGGGAACAGCCCCTGTGCCGTGGTGCCCACAGCAGCCCCTGGCGCTCTGTGCCCCCATGGCCTCCCTGCTGGGCAGCCTCTCCAAGCTCCTGCACAGCCCGTGGCACCTGTGGGCCTTCCCAGCCAGCCCTGCCCCAGGCTCTGCCGGGCTCGGGGCCAGCAGAGAGGCCGAGCAGGGCTGGCCATTGCCGGGAACAGGCCCTGAGCCCCACAGCAGGATGGAGCTGGGGCACAGCCAAACTCACCCGCAAACCTGGGCTGAGCAGCCAGGGCTGGCAACGGCTGGGGACAGAGGCTGGGCTGACAAATGTCCTGGGCTCCCTCCCTGCTCTGTCCGTGCCACCAAGGGCACAGAGCAGCCTCCTCTCTCGGCCACTTGCCTCTTTTCCATCCCTTCCCCAGGCCCTGGCTCTGCCCCACAAGCCCTGGGCTCAGTCCTGCCCCTGCACACTCACACAGGCTGAGATGGACACTGATGGTTTCTCTGGCAGCTTCTCTCAGCCCAGCCCAGCTCCCTCCAAGCTCTGCCAGCTGCCCTGAGCTCTCTGCAGCACCAAGGGCCTCTCCCCAGCACAGCCCAGCTGCCTCTGGCCCCACAGCCCTGCTCAGGCCAGGCTGCTCTGGGCAGTGGCCCCACGGCCTCAGCCCCTCTGAAGGGCACAGCAGCAGCTGGAGCTGCCAGAGGACTCAGCCCCAGCCATGGGGGAACGTGCTTGGCCAAAGGAAAAGGAGGCTCCCTCTTGATGCCTGATGATTTTTGCCTTTTATTTTTCATATACCATTTTATACATTTTCATACCTCTTCTATACCTTCTGTATCCTCTATCCCCTTAACCTACATACTTGTAATTTTTGTAGTCTGATGTTCTTCCTTAGATTTAAGGTTCTGCAAGGCAGAAAGCCTAAATATTTATAGTAAAAGGCCAGAGAGCCCTATGCTATCAAAAACTCTCTAGGACATATTTCGTAAACGGGGCTCTAGCCTCACACTGGTGGGTTTCTTTGGAATAGGGGGATATTACTTCTTTTGTTAATTTTCCTGTTGGGGAATTCTAGGCTGATATGCTAATTTGAAAAGTCTATAAAAATTTTATACACATTATATGTGTGTGCATCTCAGCATGTTCCACCTTGGAAGATCTGTGCACCTAGGTTCCTATTAAAATACCGAGGTAAAACCATTTCATCCCTTTAATCATGTCTCCCTCATAATTCTAAGACCAACTGAAAGGCAGCACTGTGTGCCCTGCTCTCCTGTCCAGGAGATGCTGAGAGCTCTGCAGCCCCTCCTGCCATCCCATCTGCCCAGATCAGCACAACAGCCCTGGCCTTGTGGCCATCAGGAGCTGTTCCTGCTCCAGGCCCAGGGCTCATCCCAAAGCTGGGGCAGCCAGAAAGCTGTGCCCATTGCTGTTCATTCCTGCTCTGATGAGGATGCATCCTCAGCAACTTGGAGGCTCCCTGAGGAATTTTACTACTCCAGAGGTTTCTTCTGTCTTCAGCTCGTCAGTTCAGGCTCCTTATCATTTCAAAACATCCTAAGAGGACAATCCTCTGGGAATCATTTATGTCTTCAATTCTTTTGTGGTTAATTAGACCAACTCCAGAAGTGTATTCAAAAGAAATACACTATATATAAAAACAATGAAGACAGGCTCTTGGTCCTGTTTAGTTTTCTTTTCGTGTTCATACATTGTTATCAGCAATCTCCATCTGATATTGATCCCTAACATCCCCTAATGCAGTCTGAATAGATATGAACATCAAGACCCTTTATAGCTGACAATCAGACTCTGTCCCTAACCCCCTCCCCACCATTTCCCTCATCCAAGCCCTGGGACTCAGAGCAGCCTTGTGCAAATCTCAGCTTCCTCCACTCCAGGCTGCACCTGCAGCTTTCAGCTCCTTGGCACAAACTCCCAGCTGCTTTCCTTGGAGAAGGAGCTGCCTGAGACACAGAGGGATGTTCACTTATTGTCAGCAAACAGTAGCAAGGGAATGCAGAGCTCCATAAAAGACAGAAGTCCAGCCCAAGGAGTGCTGGGCAATGGAGTCACAGCCAGGGGTGTCCCCAGGGCTCAGGATTGGGGCCACTTCAGTTAAATCTCTTTATTGCTGATCTGGATGAGGGCACCGAGGGCACCCTCAGTCAGTTGCCAGGTGACCCCAAGCTGGGTGGGAGTGTGGCTGTGCTGGAGGGCAGGAAGCTCTGCAGAGGGTTCTGGACAGGCTGCAGCCATGGG
Organism: Lichenostomus cassidix; assembly: GCF_008360975.1. Taxonomy (NCBI): domain Eukaryota; kingdom Metazoa; phylum Chordata; class Aves; order Passeriformes; family Meliphagidae; genus Lichenostomus; species Lichenostomus cassidix. Next base: position 2,548,341 of record NW_028147597.1, read on the forward strand.
CCCAGGACAATTGGATGAGGTTCAGCAAGGCCAAGGGCAGCGTCCTGCCCTGGGGTCACAACCACACCAAATCCCTGGCTGTGCCCTGGCCCTGATCCCCACAGCCTGTCCTGTTTGCTTCATGCCTCCATTGCCAGGGACTTTGTGGGACAAGGGAGCTCTGCTCTGGGGATGGAGGGAGGTGCAAGTGCAACCACTGGAGTGGGAACCACAAGTGATCAGGTTTGTGTCCTTTGGGGTCAGGAACTGGTGAGACTCAGAGGCACAGAAAGATTTCTCTTCATGGCCAATAGACAAAAGTTGAACAGGATACAATTTAATAACCATCACAGCTCTTCCCTCAGCTCTGTGTGATATCCCAGTAGCATCCGATGAGTCTACCATCCACAAGGGATTTCTGTAGAAAAGCAATTTTTAACAAAGTTGATGCTGTGATAGATATAAACACAATTAAGGTGTTGTATCAATATATGCTACTTGGACTGGAGGTAAAATAGCTCAAACAACGCCCTATTTGCAAGGCTGTCAGTGGTGGATGGAGAAGGGAGGTCAGGCTGCCTTTTGTGTTGAGGAAATGCTGAAACCAGCCTGACTCATTCTGTCTCCTCCTTCCTGGCTGAACATCCCTCTTTCCCCTCCCACCCATTGTCTTTTGTCTCCCACCAGCACCCTGGTGAAGAGCCTGGCTCTGTGTTCTCCATCACCTCCTCGCTGGCACTGCCAGGCTGGGATGAGGAGCCCCTCAGCCTTCCCTTCTCTGGGCTGGACAAGCCCAGCTCCCTCAGCCTCTCCTCACAGCCAAAGGGCTCCAGCCCCACCTTGGAGGCTCTTCACTGACCCTGCTGCAGCTGCCAGACATCTTTCCTGCCCTGGGGAACACAAAGCAGGCCACAGTGACCTGGAGAATCCACGTCCTTGATGTCCTTCCTGGTCACACAGCCCCAGCCCCTTGTCCCCGTGTTTGGCTCTGGGGTTGATTTGTGGAACATCCTTTTGGGAGGCCGCAGCTCTGGGGGAAAAAAGGACCTGGGGGGACAGAGGACTCCACTCAGCAGGGGCAGCATGGGGGACTTCCCTGGGGGTGACTGTGAGAGGGGGCTGGGATGAAATGACCTCTACAGTGACCCTACACAGCCCCCTGTGATGTCACACAGGGTGGCTCTGTGATGTCACAAAGCTACCCTGTGATGCCACACAGCCACCTCAATGTCACAGTCTACCCTGGGATGTCACAGTCACCTCTATGGTGTTGTAGATGCTCGACAACCTCAGATAACACACTCTGTGATGTCATGTCCTCTCTGTGACCTCACATGACCCATTCTGTGATGTCACACCCTCCCTTTCTGACATCACAGCTGCTCTGTGGCTCTATGACACAGCCACAGTGGTGCTGCTATGACACAGCCCCCTCTGGGACATCACAGCTGGTGTGTGAACTCACAGCCCTCTCTGGAATGTCCCCCAGTGTCACCTTTGGGGCAGGATGGACAGGTGGCCTCCAGGCACATTTGGCCCCCTCTGCCTGCAGCCCTCAGTACCCAGAGGTGCTCAGCAGCTCCTGCAGGCTGCAGAACCTCCATGTCACCCCTGACAGCCACAAGTGTCTGTCCTTGTCCTGGCAGATCTGGCACCACTTGGAATCCTGGCTGGAGTGAAACTGTGGAGTGACCGCAGGGCTCAGCAGGGCAGGGACCCCCCGGGAGCCCCCAAACCCCTCCTGCCCCGTGGGTGCCCACAGCAGCCCCAGGGCTGTGCCTGTCCCCATGGCACTGTCCCCATGGCACTGTCCCATGGTACTGTCCCATGGCACTGTCCCCGTAGGTGCCAGGGCTGTGTTTCCTTAATGGGGACAGGGCCCTGTGAAGTTCGAGCCACTCCAAACCCCAGGGGGTGCCGTGGGGGTCTCACCTGGACACAGACACTCAGCAGGGAACTGTCCAAGGCCTGGGGGCTGTGGCACAGCAGGGACAGTCTCGGGACACCCCCAGCCACCTCCAGCTCGGTCACAGCGAACCTGGCACTGCCAAGGGCAGGGATGGCCCTGGTCACCCTCAGGGACACAATGGGCACCCCCTTTGCCCACCCCCTTTGCCCACCCCTCACCACAGTGTCCCCAAGCCTCGCAGGTCCCGTGGTGCCCAGGGGGTGGGATGGGGACCTGCCCCTTCTGGGGTGATTCTGCCACCTCCCTTTCCCTGTCACCTCTGGCTCGGGGCTGCTCAGGCGTCCTGGCACCCCCTAATGGCCCCGTGGCACTGGTTTGCCACGTCCCCCAGGAGCCGGGAGAGGTCACCTCCCTGCAGAAGGAGCACTGGGCATCCTCCCTCAGCCGGGAGTGGCCATGGAGGAGAGTCACAAAGGAACGAGCCTCCCGCAGCGTGGGGAACTCCCTGTCCTGTGCCAGGCGGGGGAACAGCCCCATGTCTCCCCGAGTCCCCCGGGGTCCCCAAACCCCCTCAGCTCACCAGCACCGAGCTGTCTGCCGTGGGGAGGGTGAGGAGCTGGTTCTTCTCTGGGCTGCCCTCCAGGCTGACCACCTTCTCAGTGCTGATGGCAGCGATGTCATGGAAGTCACACAAGTGCTGGCGCTTCTGTGGGGACACGGCCAGGGTGACACCACCATCACCCATGTCCCCACACCATGGGACCCGAATACAGGCACCACCAGCATCTTGGAGCCACTGAGGTGCGGGAGGCAGAGGTTGCTGATGGGGTATAACGAGGGAGATGTCAGGCTGTCCCCATGGATTTCAGGCTGTCCCCATGGGTGTCACACTGTCCTCATGGGTGTCAGGGTGTCCAATGGCTGCCAGGCTGTTCCCAGTGATGCCAGCCTGTCCCATGGGTGCCACACTGTCCCCCCGGCCCCAGCTCACCTGACGTGGCTGTCAGGGGCTCTGCTGCTCCTCCTTGGCAATGGGCAGCATGTCCAGCACTGCCAAGCTCAGCCCCACAGCCACACAGCCCCAAATGAAATCCCTGTGGGACTGGGCAGGGCACAAGGCTTGGGGGTTTCTCCCATCTCCTGCTGTGCCAGGACACCTGAGGCACCCCAAGACCCCCTGCCATGTGCTCATATCATCCTCATGTCCCAGTGCCCATGTGAGTCACATCCTGCCCTGGGCTCTGGTTTCCTGCTGCTTCCCTGGCTCTGTCCCTGGGCCATGTCCCCCCCAGGGGACACAGTGACCCCATCTGGGCATCCTGGGGTGCCCCATGCCCACTGTGGGATGGCCACGAGCAGCTCCAGGTGAGCCAGGTAAGAGGATCCACATCCCCCAGGCACTGGTGGGTGCTGGAGGACCTCGTGCCCAAAGCAAGGACCCTGAGCCATTGTTGGGATTCAGAGCTCACAGCCAGGACCCCCTGTTGAGAACAAGCACAGAACCCCAAGCCCAGAACCAGGACCCCCAGGGAACAGATGCTGCAGAGGGTGTTGGATCAAATTCCTGTGACCCCAGAATATTGGGATTAGTGCAGCTGTAGCTCTGCCCAAGAGAGCTCTTCATCCACTTTCTCTCTTTTCCTCCCTCTGGCCATGCAGGGAGCTCATGACTTCAGTGTGTGACTCGTGTGTGCAAAGAGCAAATCTCGACAGAATTGGGGCAGGGAGGGTTTGGGAGCATCTTGGGATCTGTGCTGGGCACAGAACGTGTTTTCCATTGGTCTGAGACTGTCTGCTGTGGAAAGTGGATTTAATATCCAGCAGATTTTTTGTTTCTCAAATGGAGCTGTGCCTTCCTTTGGTTCAGTTTGCTGACAATAAATGAACATCCCTCTGTGTCTCAGGCAGCTCCTTCTCCAAGGAAAGCAGCTGGGAGTTTGTGCCAAGGAGCTGGAAGCTGCAGGTGCAGCCTGGAGTGGAGGAAGCTGAGATTTGCACAAAGCTGCTTTGAGTCCCAGGGTTTGAGGGAGGGAAATGATGGGGAGGGGGTTAGGGACAGAGTCTAGTTGATAGTCAGGCATAAAGGGTCTTAATTTTCATATCCATTCAGACTGAATTATTAGGTCCTCTGGATCAATATCAATTGGAAATTGTTGATACCAACCTATAAACAGGAAAAGAAATCTGAAAAGGACAAATCAATTTGCTCTGCATTGTCTTTAAATGTGGTTATCTCACTTGGAATACACCTCTGAAATCTCTATAATTAACCACAAAAGAATTGAAGACTTAATTAAATAATTTCCAGAGCCTTGTCTTGTTAGTGTGTTTTGAAATGTTAATGAGCCTTTCTCACTGAATTCCTGACGTGAAGAGCTGAAGACCGAACAAGCCTCTGGAGTAGTAAAATTCCTCAGGGAGCCTCCAAGTTGCTGAGGATGCATCCTCATCAGAGCAGGAATGAACAGCAATGGGCACAGCTTTCTGGCTGCCCCAGCTTTGGGATGAGCCCTGGGCCTGGAGCAGGAACAGCTCCTGATGGCCACAAGGCCAGGGCTGTTGTGCTGATCTGGGGAGATGGGATAGCAGGAGGGGCTGCAGAGCTCTCAGCATCTCCTGGACAGGAGAGCAGGGCACACAGTGCTGCCTTTCAGTTGGTCTTAGAATTATGAGGGCGACATGATTAAAGGGATGAAATGGTTTTACCTCGGTATTTTAATAGGAACCTAGGTGCACAGCTCTTCCAAGGTGGAACCTGCTGAGATGCTGTCCCGGGTTAATGATAAGACTCTCTCTCCTCCGAGAGCAAAGGGCCCCGACACCCCCTCCCCCACCCACAACAGAACCTCTCAGATGAAAGTGAAGAAAAAACTATTTATTTAACAAAACCACGCAGAGTGCCCTGCAAGGCACAGGGGAAGGGGAAAAAACAAGGTGAAAGACAGTTATTCAACCTGATTAAAAAGTCCTTTTCTCAGACGCAGTCCCTCTCCTCCTCGCCCCCCACCCGGGGCCGGGTGGAGCTCCCCGGAGAGCTCTGCTGTCCTCTGGCCCTCCTGGGTCTCCGGGTGGCAAAGCAGATCGAAGAGAAGGGGTCCAAACGAGGAAAAAGAAGAAGAATGGAAAAAACGGGAACAGAGCTCACTCCGACCCCCGTCCAGCACGCAGTCTCTGCCGGGCGACGAATCCTCCCCCGGAGCGAGGCTTGGAGAAAATGTTTTCAAAACAACCCGCGTTTCTCTCTGCGGCTGGGTGCAGTTAAAGAGACAGGACCACACATTTTTACACATTTTTTCTTTCTTGGGCATATAAGCCAACGATAGGGGATAAAGGATTATCATATCATCAATCCAAGACAGATGCATACACCGTATAATGTGGATAAAATTTTTGCAGACTTTGCAAATAGGAATGTCTGTCTAAAATCCCCCAATAAGAAATGTAATAAAAGAAGTAAGGTCCCTCTAATCTAAAGACCTGCCACCCCCCCCCAAATGAGGCTAGGGCCCTGTTTACAAAATATGTTCTAGAGAGTTTTTGATAGCATAGGCCTCTCTGGCCTTTTACTGTTTGTGTTTGATCTTTCTGCCTTGCAGAACCTTAAATCTAAGGAAGAACATCAGACTACAAAAATTACAAGTGTGTCAGTAAAGGGGATAGAGGTATATAAAGGTATATGAAAGGCATAAAAATATATAAAAGGGAATATAAAAAATAAAAGGCAAAAATCATCAGGCATCAACAGGGAGCCTCCTTTTCCTTTGGCCAAGCACGTTCCCCCATGGCTGGGGCTGAGTCCTCTGGCAGCTCCAGCTGCTGCTGTGCCCTTCAGAGGGGCTGAGGCCGTGGGGCCACTGCCCAGAGCAGCCTGGCCTGAGCAGGGCTGTGTGGCCAGAGGCAGCTGGGCTGTGCTGGGGAGAGGCCCTTGGTGCTGCAGAGAGCTCAGGGCAGCTGGCAGAGCTTGGAGGGAGCTGGGCTGGGCTGAGAGAAGCTGCCAGAGAAACCATCAGTGTCCATCTCAGCCTGTGTGAGCGTGCAGGGGCAGGACTGAGCCCAGGGCTTGTGGGGCAGAGCCAGGGCCTGGGGAAGGCATGGAAAACAGGCAAGTGGCCGAGAGAGGAGGCTGCTCTGTGCCCTTGGTGGCACGGACAGAGCAGGGAGGGGGCCCAGGACATTTGTCCGCCCAGCCTCTGTCCCCAGCCGTTGCCAGCCCTGGCTGCTCAGCCCAGGTTTGCGGGTGAGTCTGGCTGTGCCCCAGCTCCATCCTGCTGCGGGGCTCAGGGCCTGTTCCCGGCAATGGCCAGCCCTGCCCGGCCTCTCTGCTGGCCCCGAGCCCAGCAGAGCCTGGGGCAGGGCTGGCTGGGAAGGCCCACAGGTGCCATGGGCTGTGCAGGAGCTTGGAGAGGCTGCCCAGCAGGGAGGCCATGGGGGCACAGAGCGCCAGGGGCTGCTGTGGGCACCACGGCACAGGGGCTGTTCCCACCCAGAATGCTCCTGGCCTGGGCTGGGCTGCACAGGGGGCTGTGGCACCATGGCTGGGGCAGCAGGGCACAAAGGGCACATGGAGCTGCTGCCGGGGGTGACAGCAAGGCCAGCAGCAGACAAGGAATTGCTGGGCATTGCCTGTGCTGGGCAGGGCTGAGTGTGGGAAAGGCAGAGCTCAGCTGGCCTTGGTGGCTGCAGGAAAAGTGCAGAGCCAAAAGAGCCTCCATGGCTGTGCTGGAGACCAAGGCTGGAGGAGGGAAATGCAGGGCTGCTGTGGGATGGGGAGGGGGATTGAGTTCCAGCAGACAGCAATGTGGGGCTGAGGGACTCAAGGGTTCCTTGGCCTGAGTCTGTCCTGGAAAGGTCTCTCAGGCCTCTGTGCTCAGGAAAGCTCCAAGCGAATTCCCGTGGGGCTCAGCCCTGCCCGGCACGGCTGATGTCCCCCGAGCTCCACACTGCTCCGGACTGGTGCTGCCAGTGCTGCTCGGGGTGAGGCTGCTTTGGGGATACCCAGGGCACAGCAAGGCTGCTTTGGGGCTGAAGGCACTGCCCGGTGCTGGGGATGCGGCAAGTGGGGATAGCTGGGGCTGTACTGGTGGCACTGGTGGTGCTGGGAGCACCCCAGGCTGCAGGTGAGGAGCTATGCGGTGAGCAGAGGATGGGAATGGGGTAAATGGGAATGGGGAGATGGGGGGGTAAGATGGAGTGGGACCCCCCAAACTGTGTAGAAGGTAAGTGGGACCCTGCAGAAATCAGTGTAAAGCAAATGCAATAAAAGCCACTATGAATCAAGAGGGATGGTGGGTTACAAACAGCAAATATATTATAGTTTCACCTTCTGTAACAAGGAAGATGTTACCAGATGAAAAACCATCTGCACCTGGGGAGCTCACACATTGCTTGTTCTTCAGAAACCACTGGCCCATGGATCTGTACAATTTCCATAGTGCAAGAAGAACTGGAAAGCGACCAGCTCCAGTTGTGGCAATTTTTACCAATTCACCAGGCAGTCAGGTGTGACTTTGGGGTCACCAACCTCCAGGGACCCCCAAAGTGACCCCCAAGGACAGAAAAATATATGTGTAAATGGGAGGGAAAATATGTTAATGATTTTGGGCAAATTATTATCATATGTATGTTTTTTCTGGGACAATCAATGAATATGTATATAAAATAGAATCTGTAAACAGGAATTTTCCTGCACTCAGCATGCATGGTATTTCAGAGGAGATATTGCTTTGTGCATCTGGCCAAATAAAGAATGCTGCTTCCAAATCCTCCATTGGTGTTTAGGAGTTTCTGGAGTTTTTGCCGATTTTTTGGTAACAGTGTCACAATGGCCCCTTGGTTCCATGATGCCCCTAGCGTCACAATGGTCACCTTGGTTCCAAGGGCCCTGTAGTGCCACAATGACCTCCTTGGCTTTGCAGTGTCACAACTGGACTCCTGGTGACATGAGACCTCCTTGGCTTTGCAGTGTCACAACTGGACTCCTGGTGACATGAGACTCCAACTGTCACAATGGATCCTTGTTTCCATAAGGTCTTGCTGTGTCACAATATTCTCCTCAGTTCAGTCAGGCCCCACAGTGTCCCAATGGTCTCCTTGGCTCCACAGTGTCACAATGGCCCCTTGGTTCCATGAAGCCCTGCAGTGCCACACTGGCCCTTGGCTATACAAGGCCTCACAGTGCCACAATGATCCCCTTGCTTCCACAAGGCCCTGAAGTGTCACAATTGATTCTCTTGGTTCCATGGCACTCTGCAGTGTCACAATGGTCTCCTTCATTCCATAAGGCCCCACAGTGTCACAGTGGATTCCATTGTTCCATGAGTGTCACAATGGCCTTTTGGCTCCACGGGGCTCTGTAGTGCCACAATGATTTCCTTGATTCCATGAGACTCTACAGCATTACAATGGACTGCTTGGCTCCACATTATCCCAGTGGATCATTGGTTCCATGGGGTCCCTACAAGTCACAATGGATTCCTTGTTTCCAGCAACCCCCACAGTGTCACAGTGGTTCCTTAGTTCCATGACACCCTACACTGTCACAATGGCTCCTTGGTTCCATGGGACCCAACAGTGCCACAATGTACCACTTGGTTCCATTGGCTTCCACAATGACACAGTGGTTCCTTGATTCTGTGCAGCTGTGCAGTGTCACAATGCTCTCCTTGGTTCCATCAGGCTGTGCAGTGTCAAAATGGCCCCATGGGTTCTATGAGGCCCCAGAGTGTCATAGTGGTCTCCTTGGTTTCCATGGTGCCACACAGTGCCACAATTGTCCCTTGGCCCAACATGGCCTCACAGTGTCACAATGGTTCCTTGCTTCCATGAGGTCTGGTAGTGTCACAATGGACTCCTTGGTTCAATGAAGCCTGCAGTGTCAAAATGCTCTCCATGATTCCACGAGGCCCTGCAGTGTCACAAGAGACCATTGGTTCCATTGAACCCCAGAGTGTCACAATGGCATTTTGGTTCTGCAAGGCCTCAAAGTGTAAAAATGGCCTCTGTGGTTTCATGAGTACCTGCTGTGTCACAATGGACCCTTGGTTCCATGATGCCGTGTAGTGTCACAATGGTCTCCTTGGTTCTGCAGTATAAGAATGTCGCCTTGGTCCCTCGGAGCCTCACAGTGTCACTATTGTGCCCTTGGTTCCATGAGGCCCAGCAGTATCAGATTGGCCCCTTCATTCCATGGAGAACTCAGTGTCACTATGGTCCCCTTGGTTCCACAGGGCTTCCCAGTGTAACAATGGTCCCTTGGTTCCATGAGGTTCCTCAGTGTCACAATGGTTTCCGTGTATCCTCAGTGTCACCATGGATCCTTTGTTCCATGAGGTTCCATAGTGTAACATGGTCACCTTGATTCCATGAGGTTTCCCACTGTCACAGTGGAGTCCTTGTTCTGTGAGGCCCTGATGTGTCCCAATGGACCCATGGTTCCAGGAGGTTCCATAGTGTCACCATGGTCTCCTTGGATCTGCAGTATAACAATGGACCATTGGTTCCATGCAGCCCTGATGTGTAACAATGGCTTTTTGGTTCCATGCAGCCCCACAGTGTCACAATGGCCCCTTGGTTCCATGGCACTTTTCTCTGTCACAATGTACTTTTTTTTTGGTTCCATAAAGTTTTTCGGTGTCATAATGGTCTCCCTGGATCTGCAGTGTCACAATAGACAGTTGGTTCCATGGAGGCAATTGTCACACATTGTCACAATTGTCTCTTTGGTTCCATGACACTCCATAGTGTCACAATGGAACTTGATTCCTTGGTTCTGTGTGGCCCTTCTGCCACCAAATCTCTGAAATATGAGAATAAGACTCCTTAACACTAATTTGGTGTTAAAGAGGACATCATTTATTCAGATCTGAGGTCCAGTGGGGGAATAACTCCTAACCTTACATGGACTCCTGATTCTACAAGTCTGTTGTTTACCTACAGTGACTACATGTGTATTACAATTTATCCATTACCATAAAACCCACCCAAGTTCCCAGACTCAGTCCTTATTTTTTCTATCACTGCACCCTTGAGCCAGATGTTTTCTTTTCTCTTCCAACCATCCTTGCTGGGAAAGCAGACCTTGCATGCTTTTTTTCCCTGCTATAAGTTCACAGGCCCAAGAAAAATTGAATTAACCCTTCTGGTATCAAGCCCAAGGCTCTGTGTGCCAAGGCAGAGGCAGGCAGGACGCAGAGCTGTCAGCAAAGGAAGGGCCAGCGAGGTGGGGCAGCCGGGGGATGACGACAGCCTGCAGGGACAGAGGCACAGGGCATGGACAGCGTAGGACACCCTGGGCTGGAGAGGGCAGAGGGATGTGCAGGAGCTGCAAGGCCCTGACAGAGCCAACCTGTGCAGCACTTTGGCCATGGCTGCTGTCCCTGGCCCTGAGGCCATGAGGAGGACACAAGTGACCCTTGCAGCCCTGGGGCCTCATTGCCTCCTTGTCCCTGCCCAGCAGCCTGGCAGGGGCTGCCCCATGGTCCTGCCCTTGGCATTGCACATCCCCACATGCCAGTGCCCCGGGAAGAGCCCTGAGCACTGAGGGAGGGACAGGATCTGCCTTGCCAGGGGCTGGGGCTCAGGCCTTGGCCCTTTGCATTCCTGAAACATATCCAGGTTTGCTCAGCATCAGAGACACCTTTGCCTTCTTTGTCCCAGTCTGTCATCACTGCCTCCAGTGTTCTGCTCTAACTGGAACCTGAGGACACTTTCTCAGTTGTGTCCCTAAGTGATACCTATTAAAAGTAAAAGAAACTTTGAGTGTGAATCTGAGTTCTTGAGAAGTTTTTTGAACATTCTCTCAGGGACTGAGTTTCATGTAAACAACACCAAATCCCTGAGAGGCTCATTAAAGTCCTTGTGCTGTTGCTGTGCTGCTGAGCTGGGCTGGGCTCCTGGCACAGAGGGAACTCCTGGCAACCAAGAAGAACTTCAAAAAGACGTTTCTCCTGATGAGCAGTTTCTCTCCCAGCCCAGCAGGGCTGAGGGTGCTGCCTGCAGGTACCTGAGAGGAGGGAAGCAGACAGAGGCTTAAAGCAACTGGAAGGACAATTCTGAGCTTATTCATGGAGAAATCTGCACAACCTCTGACACAGTAAGTCTCTGGCTGCAGGGATCTCCTAAAGCTGACAAATGACAGCACTGATATGACTGTAAGGATGGCTCTGCTGGTGTTTCTGGTTTGGGGAAGGATGTGCTGCAGAGCAGGGCTGCCCTGGGCACCGTCAGAGGGACAGGGCAGGACAGCTCCTGCTGCCAGGGATGGCTGCAGGCTGGGAAGGTGGGGGTGCAGCCAGGGGTGCCCAGGGCTGTCCTGCAGAGCAGCTCCTGCAGCCCTGAGGGCTCTTTGCCAGGGCAGGGGATCTGCCAGCTGCCCTGAGCAGCAGAGCTCTTGTGTCCCCTTGCAGCCAGCACAGCCCTCAACCCGGGGGCTCGGGGCCCTCAGTCCCCTCCTGGGCCGGCAGAGCAGCACCAGAGATGAAGGGCATCTCTCCTGCCATTGCCCATTCCCTGCTGACCAGGGCCTGAGGGCGACTGTCCTGCACTGCTGCTGCCTGCGAGGGGCTGTGCAGGGCTGGGCAGGGAAAGGCTTTTCCTCAGGGCTCGGCTGTCTCTCTCCTTGCCTTGCTCAGCTGCTCCTGGCATTGCTGACAGGCTCTCTGGCAATGGCAGTTGCAGCTGCAGGGTCAGGCGCAGCCCTTGGGGCTCCTCCTGTGCAGGGTGAGCACAGCAATGAGGTGTCCCAGCTCCCTCTGCCCTGGGCAGCTCTGGGCAGGGCAGGCTGGCAGGCTGGCAATGAAATGACTCTCCTGAAGCAGTTCCATGGCCAGGACCCTTGGTGTGTCCTCGGGGTGTCCATCCAAGCTGTGAGCTGCCTTCCAGGGGACACTGGGGGACAGGAGTGTCCTTGGCCAGGAGTGGGGCTGATAGTCTGAGAAAGGCTGAGCCATTTGGCTCTGCTGTGAGTCCCTCTGCTCTCAGCTGTGTCAGGGTGATTTTCAGGGGAACACAGGGACTGCCCTTGATCTCAGAAAGGGCAGCTGGGAGCAGATGGAGCAACAGAGCAGCTCCCCTCACCCTTCACTGAGTTACAGCCAATCCTCTCTCCTTGCACAGTTCTCTCTGTTCTCCCTGAGCACAGCAGGAAATCCTCTCAAACTGCCTCTGGCTGTCACTGTTCCTCAGCCCTGGGACAGGAGATGCTGCCAAGCTCCTCTGCCTTAGGGGCAGTTTGGTCTGATGAAGTCCAACCCAGGACTGGTCCCTGTCCCCTATTCCCATGACCCCACTGCTGCAGAGCAGAGCTGACTCCTCGGTGTCCATGGGCAGAGCCACTGTTTGTCACAGCAACAGGGCCAGATCCCAGCAGAGCTCCAGGCATGGGGCTGGAGGAAGAGCTCTGAGAAAAGGGAAATTGGGGGAAACAGAGTGGGAGGGGCAGGGCTGGGAGATACGGCCAGGACATTGCTCAGGAAAGTATTTTCTGACTTGTCACTGTCCTTTTCTCCATGAACAGGTTCCCATGTCGAGAGGCTCAAAATGTCCAACAGCAGCTCCATCAGCCACTTCCTCCTCCTGCCATTCGCAGACACACGGCAGCTGCAGCTCCTGCACTTCTGCCTCTTCCTGGGCATCTCCCTGGCTGCCCTCCTGGCCAACAGCCTCATCATCAGCGCCGTAGCCTGGAACCACCGCCTGCACACCCCCATGTTCTTCTTCCTGCTCAACCTGGCCCTGGCTGACCTGGGCTCCATCTGCACCACTGTCCCCAAAGCCATGCACAACTCCCTCTGGGACACCAGGGACATCTCCTACTCAGGATGTGTTGCACAGCTCTTTTTCTTTCTCTTCTTGATGGGTGCAGAGCTTTCCATCCTCACCATCATGAGCTATGACCGCTATGTGTCCATCTGCAAACCCCTGCACTATGGGACCCTCCTGAGCAGCAGAGCTTGTGCCCACATGGCAGCAGCTGCCTGGGCCAGTGGCTTTCTCAATGCTCTGCTGCACACAGTCAATACATTTTCCCTGCCCCTGTGCCATGGCAATGCCCTGGGCCAGTTCTTCTGTGAAATCCCACACATCCTCAAGCTCTCCTGCTCACACTCCTATCTCAGGAAACTTGGGCTCCTTGCTGTTAGTTTATCTTTAGCCTTTGGTTGTTTTGTGTTCATAGTTTTCTCCTATGTGGAGATCTTCAGGGCTGTGCTGAGGATCCCCTCTGAGCAGGGACGGCACAAAGCCTTTTCCACATGCCTCCCTCACCTGGTCGTGGTCTCCCTTTTCCTCAGCAGTGCCATGTTTGCCTACCTGAAGCCTCCCTCCATCTCCTCCCCATCCCTGGATCTGGCAGTGTCAGTTCTGTACTCAGTGGTGTCTCCAATACTGAACCCTCTCATCTACAGCCTGAGGAACCAGGAGCTCAAGGCTGCAGTGTGGAGACTGATGACTGGATGATTTCAGAAACATTAAACTGGTTGCCAAATTCTTGAAATCACTTGTTATATGAGTCATCTTTGATAGTACCTGTTGGTTTGGGTGTGGGGTTTTTTCCTTTGTTTTAGTTTTTTAACATCCACAAATACAGGTCGTTGTGCCATTTCTCATTTTGTTTGTATCCACCTTTGTGGTCTCCATAGTCTGTCAATGAGGAGCTGTGCTCTTGGCTTTAAACAAACTAAAGAATGTCCCAGCCAAGTTTTCACCAGAGATCCCCCTTTTGTTCCCTTCTGTGGAGCTGCAGCAGCAATGTCTGTGTGCAGAGCTGGGGCAGATCAGGGGTGGCACAGCAGCTGTGCCAAGGAGCAGCAGCACTTGGTGTTGCCAGTGCTGCTCCCGTGCCACTGCCCCGCTGCCCTGCTGCCCCTCGTGTTGCTGTAGGGCCTGAGTGCTCTCGGGGTCGCTGCCAGTGCTGGGGGTGGCAGTGCCGGGGCTGCAGCAGGGACAGGCCATGGGCACTGCTGGGGCACAGCTGACGCCTCAGGGCAGGGCCTGGGGGCTCGAGGCTCCTTGCCCAGGGTCTCTCCAGAACACGCCCAGGCCAATGCTGAGCAGAGAAAACCCCCGTGAGCAGCTGCAGGGTGGCCGTGGGCAGGCTGGGGGCAACCAGCATGGCTGGGGCTCTGCAAGGTCCCTGAGGGAGCCGGGAAGGAGCAGCAGAGCAGGGGCTGATCCATCCCCACTGCGCTGGACAGCCCAGGGCAGCGTCCCAGAGCGTCCTCATGGAGCTGCCAACAACATCCCCCCTTGGCAGCCCTGGCCTCTCCCCCAGCTCCCAGAGCTGCTTGATCCTTCCAGGCAGAGACACGGCAGTGTCGCTGTTGAGCAGCTAGCAGAGTAATGAAGGCACCAGTTCTCAGTGGCAAGAAGGAATGACCTTTATTGTTTTGATTTCATCACATATATAGAGTTCTCAAAAGTCACCCAGATTGGTCAGTCAGAAGCCTTCCTCCAGGCCTGATTGGCCAGGCCTGCACTGTCCAAGTTCTGGGACACTGTTCCAACAACATCGAAACTTTATCTTTATTTATAAAACACAAGAAAATTTCTCATGAGAAAAAGCTGTGCTAGCCACACGGCAGCACTGGCTCAGGAGCCCTGTTTGCATTGCACACAGCAGGCGTGAGCACCCCATGCTGTTGGTGTGGGGAGATGAACCTGAGTGAGCACAAATACCATCAGCCCTGGGGGCCAGCAAGGGCTGGGGATGGGAGGGAAACCACTCAGCTTTGTTGGGACCTCTGAAGTCAGCCAGAAAGTTTGTTCCCATGAGCTGTGAGTTTCCTGTCCCACTGCAGACATTGGTGCTCAGAGCTAGGGCTGCCTGGCAGCCACCCCCAAACAGCCCTGAGCATTTCCTTTGCTTCACCTTTGCTTTCTTTCCTCTCTCCTGCTCCACATTTCTTCCTCTTGCCCATCCCTGTTTGCCCTTTCCTCTCTGGCCCCACTCTCCATTTCAGTTCCTGACTTGGCACCATGGGAACATCCCTTGGGGAGCGGGATCATCCTACAAGTGCTTCATGAATTGTCTGCAGGGTCCTGCAGTGCCTCGTGCTGTTCCCTTGCCAGAGGCAGCACAGGCCAGGGGGCACATCTGGACTGCTGTGTGTGGCTGTGAGGCTCCCTGTTGTGGGGCAGTGAGGAGGAGCTGGAGAGGCTCTGCAGGGCTGACAGGATGGGCTTTGGGGCCTGTGGGGAGAAGCTGAGGGCCATGGGCTGCTGGACCTTCTCAAGAGGAAGCCCAGGGCTCATCCTGCAGCTGCTTCAAAGGTGCTTTCAGAGAATCACAGCATCAGTGAGGTTGGAAAAGACCTTTGAGATCAAGTCCAAACTGTTACCTAACACCACCTTGTCTGCCCTGAGCCTCCTCTTCTCCAGGATAAACAACCCCAGCTCTAAACTCAGCCACTCCTCACAGCACTTGTGTTCCAGACCCTTCCCCAGCATTGTTGCCCTTCTCTGGACATGCTCCAGCCCCTCAATGTCCTTCCTAAACTGGGGGCCCAGAACTGGACACAGCACTCGAGGTGAGGCCTCACCAGTGCCGAGTACAGGGGAAGAATCACTGCCCTGCTCCTGCTGGCCACACCATTCCTGATCCAGGCCAGCTGCCATTGGCCTCCTTGGCCACCTGGGCACACTGCTGGCTCATGTCCAGCCTGCTGTCCATCAGTGTCCCCAGGTCCCTTTCTGCCTGGCCACTGTCCAGCCACTCTGTCCCCAGCCTGTAGCACTGCAGGGGTTGTTGTTGCCAAAGTGCAGGACCTGGCACTTGGTCTTGTTAAATCTCACATTGTTGGATTTGGCCCCTGGATCCAGCCTGTCCAGGTCCCTCTGCAGAGCCCTCCTGCCCTCCAGCAGATCCACACTCACACCCAGCTTGGTGTCATCTGCCAATTTGCTGATGGTGGGCTCAATCCCTTCATCCAGATCATCAATAAAGTTATGAAATAAAACTGAGCCCAGCACTGATCCCTGGGGGTCACCAGTGGTCACTGGACATACACAGGATGTGGCAGCATCCCCCACCACTCTCTTGGTCTGCCTATGCCTGTCCAGCCAGTTCTTAACCTAGTGTAAGATCAAAGAATCGAGTTCTGTCTCAACATTTCCCATCAGAAACCACAGGTGCAGGACTTACACAGAGAAGGCTTTGTACCTCCCAGAGCTGGTACAGAACAAGTGCTTTGCCCCTGCCTGAGCTGGTACAGAACAAAGGCCTTGTGCTGCCAAAGCTGGTGTGTGACAAAGGCTTTGCTCCTGTCACCCTGACACCCATCATTCACTACTGTGAAAAACCTGCCTCCAAAGCTGACCATGCCTCGGACACTCCTCCCTTGGCCCTGCCAGGTGGAGTTTGGCAAATCTCCACAGGAATTAAGGGGGAGCAAAGGAGGGTGGCAAGGAGGGACCAGGTGTATGGACTAGCATGAAAGACAGCTCTGGAGTGACTGAACTCTGCAGATCTTCCCCACTGTGAGATCACATTGATCGACACAGAGGCAGAGGAATGCCTACTGCTCTGCCCCAGCAAAACTGCAGATGTGGCCAAGGAACAGTCACAACCTAAACCCCTTTTGGTCCAACTTGATTGGTGGCCCTTTAAGTACTTTAGGACTTAAAAAAGCAATTCCTAAAGATTTATTGGATCGTTTACCTTTAGATAAATTGAGCAAACTGGTAACCCAGTGGCGTGTGCCAAAACCATATTCCTTTTCCTTTGTGAAAGAAAGTTCACCTGTCGCAGCTTCTCCCCCCTTTTGTGGATGGTGCAGACAAGACATCAAAGTAAACTTTTTTCTCTAGTAGAGGGAAACTAGAATCTCCATTTCCTAGTGGTGGGCAGGGAAGTGGAGAATAGATTTATATTAAACAGCTCACTAAAACAGAAAAAGGAGATTTGTTAATCACAGCTATTGTGGGATTTTATTCTTGTAGTTTTAAGGATACTGAGAAAAGCTATACTGCTTGGGAGAAAGGTTTGTTTGCAGCAAGCCTGGCTTTCATTGAAATAGATGCACAGATTGAAGGAGCCTCAAAAAACCTTTCTATCCAAGAAACAGAGAGTCTGGATATCAGCCAAGATAAACCTGCCTCAGCCATCTGGGTGGCCCCTCCTTTTTCCCAACACCAAACAATAAATGCCTGGTTTATTGTTCCATCATTTTAACTCCTTTTTGCCTGAAAAGGGCAAGTTTTCTACTTTTGTTTTTGCAGGAGAACCCCGTGGGACTTTAAGATTTTTTTCAGAAGAAACATTAATAAGAATTGAAGACCTAAATCTGAAAATGGTCTACAAAATTTTGATTAGGTTGCTCGTACTTTTCTACATTGCACCTCCTACCCATAACCAAAATACTAATGAATGGCCTTGGTCTCAAGCCCTCATAGGATGACGAAGTTTACCATTCATCTGAATGGGTCTGAGAAAAAAATGAGTGGGTCTGGGTTAAAAATGTGTGGGTTAGAACCCTGCCCGGTTTCATTGATGAAAAAATTCAAGTGGGATGCAGGAAAGTAGAACCTGGTTTTCATTACCATCTGTAATTGGAAACACCAGCCAACAACAAATGTTATTTAAACCAGAATGGTCTCTCAAAAAGGTTGCTCCCTTTTCCCCAGAGATGAATATCGAGAGTCCCGACTGGTGTTTTTAGGAACCAGACTGAGGGTTCTAAATAGCATTGATTCAGAAGAATTACTGAACAAATTGGCTACTTCAACTTTTGACCTGACAAAAATGCAACAGCCTTTAAGAAGGCCTTTTTCCTGCAGAAATCCAAAAAATAATTTGGGATAGTGATAACAATTCTGAAAAGAACCTCCAACCTTGGTGGAAGTTGGTAAATCTCACCTATGATTCTGTTAATAACACTGTTACAGCTTATCTGTTAACCATTCACAATGCTTCAATAACTGATTTATCCTGTTTTCGCATTAGGCTTGAACCACAATGGAACTATATCCTTTCGAGCACAGAGCGTGAGCCCAAAAGGTGAATGATAAATGGCAAACAATAGACCTGGAATGCTGCATGGTGTGGGAACAACTAGGAATTATCTCTGAAAGTAACACCATCAGAACATGAGATTTTTTGTTTAGACACTGACCAAAGGTTTACCATTTTGAAGGAAATTAACTCTAAAACTGCAAAAATCTGTATTGGCAAAAGTTGTGTATGCTTAAGAACTGTTTGTAGTAATATCACAGTAGGAAATGTAATAGCTAATACCAGTAATCATACAAATGTTTGTGTTTGTAATTTTACTGAAATTATGGGATGTGACTTCTCTTACTCAGCTCCAGTCACTTCCCACCAAATTCTGAAATCTGGTATCACATTGATTCATATTGAGCAAGCTGCATGGCAAAAAGTAATGTAAAAATCTTTCCTGTCTTGTTTCCCTTCCTTCCCTTCTCTCCCCTTCTCCCTTCCATAGTGTTACCACCATGTGGTCCCAAACACAACTCATCCCGAAACCAGAAGACAACTCATCCAGAAGACAACTCATCCTGAAGAAGACAGCTCACCCAGAAGAAGACAACTGGTCCTGAAGATAAATGTTGAGCCACTGGGTGCTGTAAGGGTTGATCAAAGAATCGAGTTCTGTCTCAACATTTCTCATCAGAAACCACAGGTGCAGGACTTACACAGAGAATGCTTTGTACCTCCCAGAGCTGGTACAGAACGAGTGCTTTGCCCCTGCCTGAGCTGGTACAGAACAAAGGCCTTGTGCTGCCAAAGCTGGTGTGTGACGAAGGCTTTGCTCCTGTCGCCCTGACACCCATTATTCACTACTGTGAAAAACCTGCCTCCAAAGCTGACCATGCCTCGGACACTCCTCCCTTGGCCCTGCCAGGTGGAGTTTGGCAAATCTCCACAGGAATTAAGGGGAGCAAAGGAGGGTGGCAAGGAGGGACCAGGTGTATGGACTAGCATGAAAGACAGCTCTGGAGTGACTGAACTCTGCAGATCTTCCCCACTGTGAGATCACATTCATTGACACAGAGGCAGAGGAACACCTACTGCTCTGCCCCAGCAAAACTGCAGATGTTGCCAAGGAACAGTCACAACCTAAACCCCTTTCGGTCCAACTTGATTGGTGGCCCTTTAAGTACTTTAGGACTTAAAAAAGCAATTCCTAAAGATTTATTGGATGATTTATCTTTAGATAAATTGAGCAAACTGGTAACCCAGTGGCATGTGCCAAAACCACATTCCTTTTCCTCTGTGAAAGAAAGTTCACCTGTCACAGCTTCTGCCCCCTTTTGTGGATGGTGCAGACAAGACATCAAAGCAAACTTTTTTCTCTAGTAGAGGGAGACTAGAAATTCCATTTCCTAGTGGTGGGCAGGGAAGTGGAGAATAGATTTATATTAAACAGCTCACCGAAACAGAAAAAGGAGATTTGTTAATCACAGCTATTGTGGGATTTTATTCTTGTAGTTTTAAGGATACTGAGAAAAGCTATACTGCTTGGGAGAAAGGTTGGTTTGCAGCAAGCCTGGCTTTCATTGAAGTCGATGCACAGATTGAAGGAGCCTCAAAAAACCTTTCTATCCAAGAAATGGAGAGTCTGGATATCAGCCAAGACAAACCTGCCTCAGTCATCCGGGTGGCCCCTCCTTTTTCCCAACACCAAACAGTAAATGCCTGGTTTATTGTTCCTTCATTTTAATTCCTTTTTGCCTGAAACAGGCAAGTTTTCTACTTTTGTTTTTGCAGGAGAACCCCGTGGGACTTTAAGATTTTTTTCAGAAGAAACATTAATAAGAATTGAAGACCTAAATCTGAAAATGGTCTACAAAATTTTGATTAGGTTGCTCATACTTTTCTACATTGCACCTCCTACCCATAACCAAAATACTAATGAATGGCCTTGGTCTCAAGCCCTCATAGGATGACGAAGTTTACCATTCATCTGAATGGGTCTGAGAAAAAAATGAGTGGGTCTGGGATAAGAATGCGTGGGTTAGAACCCTGCCTGGTATCATTGATGAAAAAATTCAAGTGAGATGCAGGAAAGTAGAACCTGGTCTTCAATACTATTTGTAATTGGAAACACTAGCCAACAACAAATATTATTTAAACCAGAATGGTCTCTCAAAAAGGTTGCTCCCTTTTTCCTGGAGATGAATATTGAGAGACCTGACTGGTGTTTTTAGGAACTAGACTGGGGGTTCTAAATAGCATTGATTAGGAGGTATTATTGAATAAATTGGCTACTGCAACTTTTGATCTGACAAAAATGCAACAGCCTTTAAGAAGGCATTTTTCCTACAGAAATCCAAAAAATAATTTGGGCTAGTGCTAACAATTTTGAAAAGAACCTCCAATCTTGGTGGAAGTTGGTAAATTTTACCTATAATCATGTTAATAACACTGTTACAGCTTATGTATTAACTATTCACAATGCTTCAGTATCTTTGATTTATCCTGTTTTCACATTAGGCTTGAACCACAATGGAACTATTCTCTATCCTTTCGAGCATAGAGCATGGGCCCAAAATGTGAATGATAAATGGCAAATGATAGACCTGGAATGCTGCATTGTGCGGGAACAACTAGGAATTATCTGTGAAAATAACACCATCAGAACACGAGATTTTTGTTTAGACACTGACCAAAAAGTTTGCCATTTTGAACTTCATCCTGAAGTTAACCCTAAAACTGTAATAATCTGTATTGGCAAAGGTTGTGTGTGCTTATGAACTGTTTGTAGTAATATCACAGTAGAAAATGTAATAGCTTATACCAGTAATCATACAAATATTTGTAATTTTAGTGAAATCACGGGATGTGACTTCTCTTACTCAGCTGCAGTTGCTTCCCACCAAATTCTGAAATCTGATTTCACATTGATTCATATTGAGCAAGCTGCATGGCAAAAAGTAATGTAAAAATCTTTCCGATCTTGTTTCTCCTCCTTCCCTTCTCTCCCCTTCCCCCTTCCTTGGTGTTACCACCATGTGGTCCTGAAGACAACTCATCCAGAAGACACCTCATCATAAAGAAAGACAACTCACCCAGAAGACGACTCATCATGAAGAAGACAACTGGTCCTGAAGATAAATGTTGAGCCACCGGGTGGTGTAAGGGTCGATCCAAGAATCGAGTTCTGTCTCAACATTTCTCATCAGAAACTACAGGTGCAGGACTTACGCAGAGAATGCTTTGTGCCTACCCAAAGCTGGTACGGAGCGAATGCTTTGCCCCTGCCTGAGCTGATACAGAACAAAGCCCTTGTGCTGCCAAAGCGGGTATGTGACAAAGGCTTTGCACCCGTTGCCCTGACACCCATTGTGAAAAACCTGCCGACCATGCCTCGGACACTCCTCCCTTGACCCTGCCAAGTGGAGATTGGCAAATCTCCACAAGAATTAAGGGAGAGGAAAGGCAGGTGGCAAGGAGGGACCAGGAGTATGGACTAGCATAAAAGACAGCTCTGGAGTGACTGAACTCCGAAGATATTCCCCACCGAAAGATCACATCGATCTTTGCAGAGGCCAAGGAACGCTGACTGACCGGGACTCCAGGGACGCCGGACGTCTGTGGACCCGTGGTGGTAGCTATAGCCCCTTTCCTTCCCTTTCCTCCCCATCTTTTCCCAATTTTCTCTCTTTCTCTCTCTATCTCAGGCCGCTTTACAGGCCAAATGAATAAAGTTCCCCCTTGGATTGAAATTTAACTCCCTTGACTTGTTGGATTTTGTGTTTTCTTTTCTTTTTTGCACTCTGAGATCGTAGCTGGTATGAACCATCACGCATCTGCTCATGAGTGGACTGTGACACACAGCTGCCCAGTGATTTTATACAGCCTGCCTCTATGATGTCAGAGTCTGCCCTGTGATGTCACACAGCTGTCCCATGACCTCACAGCCCACTCTGTGATGCCATTCATCTGCCCTGTGATGTAACAGCCTGCTCTGTGATGTCATACAGGTGCTCTGTGATGTCATACAGGTGCTCTGTGATGTCATACAGGTGCTCTGTGATGTCATACAGGTACTCTGTGATGTCACAGTCCATGCTATGACATCACACAGCCTGTGGGAATGCTGGAATTCTCTTCTGCTCCTGGAGAACTTGGGGTGTCTGGCTGAGCAGGAAAGGTGACCCTGAGCCAGGAGCTTTCCTTTGCTGGCATAGAAAGACCTTCCCAGCACTGTGTCCTTGGCCAGGAAGGATTGTGCCACAAGAGCTGTCCCTGCCCTGCAGGGTTTGACATGGAAAGTCGTGGTGCCATTTAGCGTAGGAATGAGAATCACTCACTGTATGCAAATTCTGATTTTATTACAAAGCCATACAGTAGATATACTTTTCAGTGTGATAAGTTCTCTCTTAGTTGTTTTCTCAGCCTTTTCACAGTTTCTCAATACAGCTTGTTATTCTTCCCAGGGGAGAGAAGGAATCTGCTGATCTGCTTCAGATCCTGTGCTGATCAATACTTTTCTGCATCCTTTCAGGTTCTTTGGTTCCTCATGGGATCATGGGGGCCTCTTCCTCTGCAGCCCCACATCTGCCCCTTCTGTTTTTACTGAGGTTGTGGATAAAGCTAAGGAAACCATGACTTATTTTGGTTTACTTTTAACATTTTTAACTGTTTTTACCTGTTTTGAAAAGGACAAGACAGAGAATTAAAAAGGCTATTATTGCCAAACAACCTGTCCAATGAAAACCCAAACTCGTAAGTTTATTCCAGTGAACTGTGACAAACGAGGTTCACTCTCCTGTTAGGATTAAAAAAGGTTTAATAAAAGACAATAGGGGACAGATAAAAGCAAAAGGTCAGCGCTGGGTGCTTTGGCATTCAGCCAGAAAAGCACCCCTGGAATGGACAGAGACACCCTTTCCATACCCTTCAGCCTAATGCATATTCATAAACAGTTACACATATTCCTATTTCTCTCCAAACTCTTTTGCACGTTCTGGGAACTGATCCGCCTCCTGGCAGCATGCGCAGTCGTCTGTCACTGATCTGTTCTCACTCCCAGATTGTGGTTCCTGCAGCGCCAGGAGCTGATAGTTGCAGTGTCAGAGGCAGGGTCCGGCCGGGGGATGGGATCCAGTTCAAGCAGACACTTCAAGCATTCGAATCCAACCAGAACAGCTATTTTACTGCTATTAAACTCAGCTGGGACTAGAAAGAAAGACCTTAGTCATCATTGCACAGCAACTTTTCCCAGCCAGGCTACCTCTGTAAGAAAAGAATTCAAACAATCCACAGAGTATCCATTGGGATCTTTGCGAAAAGCCAACATGATGACATGGATTGATCACAGGGACATTGGGGACACTGGGGACATTGGGGATGTTGGGGACATTAATGGGACATTGGGGACACATTGGGGGATTTGGGGACATTAGGGACGTTGGGGGAAATTTGGGATAACATTGGGGGAATTTTGGGAGTTAAATGGGAAAATTTGGGGGAAATTTTGGGGAAAAATTTGGGAGAAGTGGCAGAAATTTTGGGGAAGTTTGAGGGGAAAATTTTGGAGGAAATTGGGGAAATTTTGGGGAGGTTTTGGGGCAAATTGGGGGAAACTGGGGAAATTTTGTGTGAGTTTGGGGAAATTTTGGGAAGTTTGGGAGAAAATTTTGGGGAAAATTGGGGAATGTTTCGGGATGTTTTTAAAGAAAATGGGAGAAATTTTGGGGGAAATTTTGGGGGAAATTTTGGGAAAATTTGAGGAAGTTTGGGTAAATTTTTGGGGAAAATTGGGGGAAATATTGGGGAAGTTTGGGGAGAAATTTGAGGGGAAATAGGGGGAGAATGGGGGAAATTTTTTTGGGAAAATGGGGGAAGTTTGGGGGGAAATGTTGGGAAAATTTGAGGGAAATTGGGGGAAAATTTTGGGGAAATTTTGGGGGAAAATTTGAGGGAAATTTTTGGGAAAGTTGGGAGAAAACTTGGGGAAATTGGGGGAAATGAGGGAAATTTGGGGGAAATTTTGGGGAGATTTCAGGGAAGTTTGGGGGAAATTTTGGGAAAATTGGGGAGATTTTGGGGAATTGGGGGAAAATATTGGGGAAGTTTGGGAGAAAATTTTGGGGAAAAAATTGGGAAAAATTGGGGAAATTGAGGGGGAAGTTCAGAGAAAAAATTTGGGAAAATTTGAGAGAAATTGGGGAATTTGGGGGAAGTTTGGGGGGAAATTTTGGGTGAAAATTTTGGGAAAATTTGAGGGAAATTGTGGAAATTTTTGAGAAATTTTGGAGAAAACTTGGGAGAAATTGGGGACATTTTAGGGAAATTTGGAGAACTATGGGGGAAATTTGAGGGGAAATATGGGGAGAAATTTTGGGGGAAAATTGGGGTGAAATCTGAGGGAAATTGGGGAAATTTTGGGGAAGTTTGGGGGAAAATTTCAGAGAGAAATGGGAAGAACTGAAGGAAATTTCTGGGAAAATTCGGGGGAAATTTTGGAGAAATTTCGGGAAAGCTTTGGGGAAATTTGGATGAAAATTTGGGGAAAAATGGGGTAAGTTTGGGGATTTTTTAAAGAAAATTGTGGGAATTTTAGGGAAAATTTGGGGGGAATTTTTGGGAAAATTTGGGAAATTTCAAGGAAGCTTGGGGAAAATTTTAGGGAAGTTTGGGGGAAAATTTGGGGAATTTGGAGGGAAATTTTGGGGAAGTTTGGGAGAAAACTTTGGAAAAAATTGGGAAAGTTTGGGGGAATTTTGAAGGAAAATTCTGAGAAAATTTGGGGGAATTGTTCGGGAAAATTTGGGGGAAATGGGAAAAATGCAAATAGAATGGGGAAAAAGGAGGAAAATTTGGGGAATTTTTGGGGGGAAATGGGAAAAATTGGGGGAAAATGGAGGAAAATGGGGAAAATTGGGGAAATTGGACTAAAAGGAAAATTTGGGGGAAAACTAGGGAAAAAGTGAGAAAAATGGGAAATAAATGTGGAAATTGGGGGGAAATGGGGAAAATTGGAAAAATTCAGGAAAATTGGGGAAATTTTGGGGAAAAAGGGAAGTAAATTGGGGGGAAATGGGGGAAATAGAAGAAAATGGGAAAAATTTGGGGAAATTGGGGGCAAAAGAATAGATTAGGGAAAAATTGGGAAAATCTGGGGGAAATTGGGGAAAATGGGGATAAATTGGGAAAATTTGGGGGGAAATTGGGTAGTTTTGGGGGGAAGGGACATTTGGGGACATTGGGGGTATTGGGGACACTTTGGTGTCACTTTGATGGAACTTTGGAGCCATTTAGTGACAATTTGGTGCCATTTGGTGACTTCTAGTGGCATTTGGTGACAATTTGGTGCCATTTGGTGTCATTTAGTGTCCCTTTAGTGCCACTTGATGCCATTTCGGTGCCATTTGATGTCACTTGGTGCCACTTTTTGCCACTTTGGTGCCACTTGAGGTCCCTTTAGTGCCACTTTGGTGCCATTTTTGACCTTTTTGTTGCCATTTAGTGCCACTTTGGTGCCATTTGATGCCATTTAGTGTCACTTGAGTGACTTTTAGTGACATGTAGCGCCGCTCTGGTGCCATTTAATGCCTTTTTTTGTCACTTTGGTGTGATTTAGTGTCACTTTGGCGCCATCTGGTGCCATCTAGTGTCACTTTAATGCCACTTTAGTGCTATTTGGTGCCTTCTAGTGTCACTAATGCCATTTAGTGCCATTTCAGTGCCATTCAGTGTCACTTTGGTCTCATTTGGTGCCATTTTAGCGACATTTTAGTGCCATTTAGTGCAATTTAGTGCCACATTGATGCCCTTTGGTGCAATTTAGTGCCACTTTGTGTCACTTGGTGCCATTTAGTGTCACTTTAATGCCACTTAGTGCCATTTGGTGTCACTTGATGACCCCTGGTGTCACTCTGGTGCCATTTAGTGCCACTTTAGTCCCATTTGATGTCACTTTGATGCCATTTGGTGTCATTTTAGTGCCATTTGGTGCCACTTTGGTGCCATTTATTAACTCCTGGTGTCACTTCAGTGCCATTTAGTGCCACTTTAATACCATTCAGTGCCATTTGAGGCCATTTAGTGTCACTCGGGTGCCATTTAGTGCTAATTTGGTGCCATTTGATGTCACTTTGGTGTCACTTTTTGCCATTTTAGTGCCACTTCGGTGCCATTTTTGCTCCTTTAGTCCCATTTAGTGCAACTTAGTGTCACTTTGGTGCCATTTAATGTCACTTTGGTCCCATTTGGGGCCATTTGAGGTCACTTTAATGCCATTTTAAAAAAATTAATGCATTTTTATCTGTTTAATGCAATTTGGTGCCACTTTGGTGCCATTTGATGCCATTTTGATGCCATTTAGTGCCACTTCAATGCCACTTTGTTGCTGTTTTTTGCCACTTCAATGAAACTTTTTCCCACTTTGGTGCCATTTAGTGTCACTTTAGTCCCATTTGGTGCCATTTTTGGTCACTTTAATGCAGTTTTTTGTCATTTCAATGCCATTTTCCCCATTTTTGTGCCATTTTGATGTCACCTGCTGTCTCTTCACTGACCTGCAGCAATCCGTTCTGCAGTCATTGTCACCTGTGCTGGTCGGCGATGTCACTGTGTGCCCAGGGGCTGCTTGGTGTCATTTAGTGACATTTGGTGTCATTTAGTGCCATTTGGTGTCACTTTGGTCCCATTTAGTGCCATTTAGCGCCACTTTGACACCATTTAGTGTCATTTGATGTGACTTTGGTGCCATTTAGTGTCACTTTGGCTCCTTCTGGTGCCATCTAGTGTCACTTTAATGCCATTTAGAGCCATTTAGAGCCATTTAGTGCCACTTAATGTCACTTTGTGCCACTTGAGTGCCGTTTAGTGCCATTTAATGTCACTTTAGTGTAATTTTTTGCCATTTGTTGCCATTTAGTGCCACTTTGGTGCCATTTAGTGTCACTCTGGTGTCATTTACTGCCATTTGCTGTCATTTGGTGTCATTTCGATGCCATTTGATGCCATTTTGATGCCATTTGGTGCAATTTTTTGTCACTTTAATGCCACTTTCCTCCACTTTGGTGCCATTTTGATGCCACCTGATGCTACCCTGATGCCACCCTGATGTCACCCTGTCCCCTCTCAGTGACCTACAGCATTTCGTTCTGCTGCGATTGTCACCTGCACTGATTGCTGATGATGTCACTCTGATGACGTCACTGATGTCACTCTGAAGACATTACTCTGATGACGTCACCCTGTCCCCTCAGTGACCTGTGCAGCAATCCATTCTGCTGCAATTGTCACCTGAGCTGGTCGCTGATGTCACTGTGTGCCCAGGGGCTCTTTGGTGTTGTTGGAATACATATCAGGTTAAAAATTTTGTATAACTTTAGTCAAAGGTTTTGTTTGTCTTTACCCCGAGAAAAGGAATTTTAGGTTTCTTTCAGGACATTGTTCTGCCAGATGAGGTCTGGTGGACTCAGCATATCAACAGATTGGGAGTGACCCCAGAGATAACCAGAGAGATAAAGACTATGAACAGAACATCCACTGGGACATTGTGGTTATCAACAGGACATGGTGGATATCACAAACAGCTACCCCAGAGCACCTCCAGCAGGGCTGAAGACATCCTGGCCTGGAAAAAGGACTGATGAGAAAAACTGAAGAATGAAGAATCTAATTAGCATCAGAGGTGAGGAGATTCAGATCCAATGGGAAACTGAATACTGGGGGTTTGCTCAACTTTAGACCAAAGAACACTGACCCAATGCTTTCCTATGTATTTTTACTGTATAAAATATCTGAAAAATCGAGTAAAAGCTATGTATCCTGGAATGATTCTCTCTGCACACCTGGGCTATGTGTGGATGAGATGATTTCTGTGGTACATCCAGGCCAGAACAACATCCTGGCCAGATAATAAAGTAATGCCTTGACTCTCTAACATTAAAATGTTGTTGGAGAGTTTTTGTATTTTTTCCCACAGATTTGGTGATAATTTTTGGCGACCATGAAGGGACGAAGCTGTTGATCACTCCACGGACTCCGGGAACGTGAGTGTCTCCCCAGCGCGCTCGGAGATTTCATCCAGAGAGACCTCATGGTCCCTGGAGTCCAGTGAGTCCAACACAAGATCCCGTGGTTTTGTTTAAGGCATTACTTTGGGGTAAAATACAAGGGTGACAGTTTAATTAGATACTGAAAAAAATCACTAGATATGCATTCATGTTGTCTCAGTTTCTTAGTTTGAGTTTAGGCGCCGAATCCCTGTGTTTCCGAGTTAAAGTCTCGGTTGCCTTGGTTACGAGTTCAAGTCTCAGTGTCATCTCCCTGTGTTTCCAAGTTCGAGTATTGGTTGCATTTGTTCCCAGTTCGAGTCTGGGTTGTCTCAGTCCCGAGTTAGAGTCTCGGTGCCCGGTGGTTCTGAGTTGGAGTCTCGGTTTATGTTGCTTCCAAGTTAGAGTCTCGGTGTCCAGCCACCGCGCAGTTTCGGGTTTGAGTCCCGATGCCTAGTTAAAACGCAATTGCAGAGTATTTTGGCGTTAAAGTCTCCTGTTTGCATTAAAATCCAATTGCAAAGTATTTTGGAGTTCAAGTCTCCTGCCTAGGTTACTGTGAAAAGCTTTTTTTGAACAGAGTTTGCTCCAGTGCTTTTGAATTTCTGAATGTATGCATGTACTGTGTGTGTGCAAATTACCAGTTAACTTCTGTGTTTTACCGGTATAAAAATCCATGCAGGGACACCCACGGAATATAAATAACTTGCTGAGTGTTGAAACATTCTCAATGATTGTGGCTTAAGTGGCCACAGGCTCTGCCTTTGGCTTTACTCAGAATCAGAATTCAGCCAAGTTCAAAGGAGAAGATAAGCCCATTTGAAATCCTGTATGGAAGACCTTACCAAACCATGATGGTTCCTGGGGAAAATCATGTAATGGGTGATCATCATTTGAAAGAGTATGCAATTTCCTTGGAAAAACACTTTCATCGCTGCATCAGTTTGTCGTTTTAGCCTCACCAGTTCCATTGGATATTCAAGTGCACCCTCATCAGCCAGGAGATTGGGTTCACGTCCGGTCGTGAAGAACCCCTTCAGCCCAAGTGGAAAAGACCCTATCAAGTTCTATTGACTACTCATACAGCAGTAAAAACAACTGGTGGAGACTCCTGGATCCATTACTCGTGAATCAAACTCGTGAAGCAAGGGTCTGGAACACAAGTGCTGTGAGGAGTGGCTGAGTTTGGAGCTGGGGTTGTTTATCCTGGAGAAGAGGAGGCTCAGGGGAGACAAGGAGCTGTTAGGTCACAGGTTGGACTTGATGATCTCAAAAGTCTTATCCATCCTCCTTGATTCTGTGATTCTCTGAAAGCACCCTTGAAGCAGCTGCAGGATGAGCCCTGGGCCTCCTCTTCAGAAGGTCCAGCAGCCCATGGCCCTCAGCTTCTCCCCACAGGCCCCAAAGCCCATCCTGTCAGTCCTGCAGAGCCTCTCCAGCTCCTCCTCACTGCCCCACAACAGGGAGCCTCACAGCCACACACAGCAGTCCAGATGTGCCCCCTGGCCTGTGCTGCCTCTGGCAAGGGAACAGCACGAGGCACTGCAGGACCCTGCAGACAATTCATGAAGCACTTGTAGGATGATCCTGCTCACCAAGGGATGTTCCCATGGTGCCAAGTCAGGAACTGAAATGGGGAGTGGGGCCAGAGAGGAAAAGGCAAACAGGGATGGGCTGTTTGCAGGAGAGGGGACAGGGATGGGCAAGTGGAAGAAATGTGGAGCAGGGAAGAGGAAAGAAAGCAAAGGTGAAGCAAAGGAAATGCTCAGGGCTGTTTGGGGGTGGCTGCCAGGCAGCCCTGGCTCTGAGCAACAACGTCTGCAGTGGGACAGCAAACTCACAGCTCATGTGAACAAACTCTCTGGCTGATTTCAGAGGTCACAACAAAGCTGAGTGGTTTCCCTCCCATCCCCAGCCCTTGCTGGCCCCCAGGGCTGATGGTGTTTGTGCTCACTCAGGTTCATCTCCCCACACCAACAGCATGGGGTGCTCACGCCTGCTGTGTGCAATGCAAACAGGGCTCCTGAGCCAGTGCTGCCGTGTCTCTGCCTGGAAGGATCAAGCAGCTCTGGGAGCTGGGGGAGAGGCCAGGGCTGCCAAGGGGGGATGTTGTTGGCAGCTCCATGAGGACGCTCTGGGACGCTGCCCTGGGCTGTCCAGCGCAGTGGGGATGGATCAGCCCCTGCTCTGCTGCTCCTTCCCGGCTCCCCCAGGCACCTTGCAGAGCCCCAGCCATGCTGTTTGCCCCCAGCCTGCCCACGGCCACCCTGCAGCTGCTCACGGGGGTTTTCTCTGCTCAGCATTGGCCTGGGCGTGTTCTGGAGAGAGCCTGGGCAAGGAGCCTCGAGTCCCCAGGCCCTGCCCTGAGGCGTCAGCTGTGCCCCAGCAGGGAACTGAGGGGGATCTCTGGTGAAAACTTGGCTGGAAAATCCTTTAGTTTGGTGAAAGCCACTGAGAGCACAGCTCCTCATTGACACAGTCTGTGGCCACAGTAAATGTGGAGAGAAACTAAATGAGAAATGACACAAAAAATGACTTTTCTTTGTGGACAAAATTAAAAAAATAAAACTAAGAAAGAACTAAACAAGAAACAATCCAAGTACTATCAAAGATGACTCATATAACAAGTGATTTGAAGAATTTGGCAACCAGTTTAATGTTTCTGAAATTGTCCAGTCATGAGTCTCCACAATGCAGCCTTGAGCTCCTGGTTCCTCAGGCTGTAGATGAGAGGGTTCAGTACTGGAGGCACCACTGAGTACAGAACTGACGCTGCCAGATCCAGGGATGGGGAGGAGATGGAGGAAGGCTTCAGGTAGGCAAATGCTGCAGTGCTGATAAACAGGGAGACCACAGCCAGGTGAGGGAGGCATGTGGAAAAGGCTTTGTGCCGTCCCTGCTCAGAGGGGATCCTCAGCACAGCCCTGAAGATCTGCACATAGGAGAAAACAATGAACACAAAACACCCAAATGACAAAGAGGCACTAAAAGCAAGGAGCCCAATTTCCCTGAGTTTGGAGTATGAGCAGGAGAGCTTGAGGATCTGTGGGATTTCACAGAAGAACTGGCCCAGGGCATTGCCATGGCACAGGGGCAGGGAAAATGTATTGGCTGTGTGCAGCAGAGCATTGAGAAAGGCACTGGCCCAGGCAGCTGCTGCCATGTGGGCACAAGCTCTGCTGCCCAGGAGGGTCCCATAGTGCAGGGGTTTGCAGATGGACACATAGCGGTCATAGCTCATGATGGTGAGGAGGGAAAACTCTGCTGAAATGAAAAAGACAAGCAGGAATAGCTGAGCAGCACATCCTGAGTAGGAGATGTCCCTGGTGTCCCAGAGGGAATTGTGCATGGTTTTGGGGACAGTGGTACAGATGGAGCCCAGGTCAGTGAGGGCCAGGTTGAGCAGGAAGAAGAACATGGGGGTGTGCAGGCGGTGGTTCCAGGCTACGGCGCTGATGATGAGGCTGTTGGCCAGGAGGGCAGCCAGGGAGATGCCCAGGAAGAGGCAGAAGTGCAGGAGCTGCAGCTGCCGTGTGTCTGCGAATGGCAGGAGGAGGAAGTGGCTGATGGAGCTGCTGTTGGACATTTTGATCCTCTGGCAATAGAGACCTGTTCATGGAGGAGAGAATGACAATTCAGGGTAGACTTTCCGGGGCAATATCCAAGCCCTTTCTCCCAGCCCTGCCCCTCCCACTCTGTCACCCAATTTCCCTTTTCTCAGAGCTCTTCCTCCAGCCCCATGCCTGGAGCTCTGCTGGGATCTGGCCCTGTTGCTGTCACAAGCAGTGGCTCTGCCCATGGACACCGAGGAGTCAGCTCTGCTCTGCAGCAGTGGGTCATGGGAATGGGGGACAGGGACCAGTCCTGGGTTGGACTTCATCAGACCAAACTGCCCCTAAGGCAGAGGAGCTTGGCAGCATCTCCTGTCCCAGGGCTAAGGAACAGTGACAGCCAAAGGCAGTTTGAGAGGATTTCCTGCTGTGCTCAGGGAGAACAGAGAGAACTGTGCAAGGCAAGAGGATTGGCTGTAACTCAGTGAAGGGTGAGGGGAGCTGCTCTGCTGCTCCATCTGTTCCCAGCTGCCCTTTCTGAGATCAAGGGCACTCACTGTGTTCCCCTGAAAATCACCCTGACACAGCTGAG
Organism: Lichenostomus cassidix; assembly: GCF_008360975.1. Classification (NCBI taxonomy): domain Eukaryota; kingdom Metazoa; phylum Chordata; class Aves; order Passeriformes; family Meliphagidae; genus Lichenostomus; species Lichenostomus cassidix. Next base: position 2,580,340 of record NW_028147597.1, read on the forward strand.
AGCAGAGGGACTCACAGCAGAGCCAAATGGCTCAGCCTTTCTCAGAGTCTCAGCCCCACTGCTGGCCAAGGACACTCCTGTCCCCCAGTGTCCCCTGGAAGGCAGCTCACAGCTTGGATGGACACCCCGAGGACACAGCAAGGGTCCTGGCCATGGAACTGCTTGAGGAGAGTCATTTCATTGCCAGCCTGCCAGCCTGCCCTGCCCAGAGCTGCCCAGGGCAGAGGGAGCTGGGACACCTCATTGCTGTGCTCACCCTGCACAGGAGGAGCCCCAAGGGCTGCGCCTGACCCTGCAGCTGCAACTGCCATTGCCAGAGAGCCTGTCAGCAATGCCAGGAGCACCTGATCAAGGCAAGGAGAGAGACAGCCCAGCCCTGAGGAAAAGCCTTTCCCTGCCCAGCCCTGCACAGCCCCTCGCAGGCAGCAGCAGTGCAGGACAGTCGCCCTCAGGCCCTGGTCAGCAGGGAATGGGCAATGGCAGGAGAGATGCTCTTCATCTCTGGTGCTGCTCTGCCGGCCCAGGAGGGGACTGAGGGCCCCGAGCCCCCGGGCTGAGGGCTGTGCTGGCTGCCAGGGGACACAAGAGCTCTGCTGCTCAGGGCAGCTGGCAGATCCCCTGCCCTGGCAAAGAGCCCTCAGGGCTGCAGGAGCTGCTCTGCAGGACAGCCCTGGGCACCCCTGGCTGCACCCCCACCTTCCCAGCCTGCAGCCATCCCTGGCAGCAGGAGCTGTCCTGCCCTGTCCCTCTGACGGTGCCCAGGGCAGCCCCGCTCTGCAGCACATCCTCCCCCAAACCAGAAACACCAGCAGAGCCATCCTTACAGTCATATCAGTGCTGTCATGTGTCAGCTTTAGAAGATCCCTGCAGCCAGAGACTTACTGTGTCAGAAGCTGTGAAGATTTCTCCATGAATAAGCTCAGAATTTTCCTTCCTGTTGCTTTAAGCCTCTGTCTGCTTCACTCCTCTCAGGTACTTGCAGGCAGCACCCTCAGCCCTGCTGGGCTGGGAGAGAAACTGCTCCTCAGGAGAAATGTCTTTTTGAAGCTCTTCTTGGTTGCCAGGAGTTCCCTCTGTGCCAGGAGCCCAGCCCAGCTCAGCAGCACAGCAACAGCACAAAGAACTTTAATGAGCCTCTTGGGGATTTGGGGTTGTTTACATCAGACACAGTCCCTGAGAGAGTGTTCAAAAAACTTCTCAAGAACTCAAAGTCAGATTTAAACTCCAAAGTTTCTTTTACTTTTAATGGGTCCCACTGAGTGACACGACTAAGAAAGTATCCCCAGCTTCCAGTTAGAGCAGAACACTAGAGGCAGTGATGACAGCTGGGGACAAACAAGGCAAAGGTGTCTCTGATGCTGAGCAAACCTAGATGTGTTTCAGGAATGCAAAGGGCCAAGGCCTGAGCCCCAGCCCCTGGCAAGGCAGATCCTGTCCCTCCCTCAGTGCTCAGGGCTCTTCCCGGGGCACTGGCATGTGGGGATGTGCAATGCCAAGGGCAGGACCATGGGGCAGCCCCTGCCAGGCTGCTGGGCAGGGACAAGGAGGCAATGAGGCCCCAGGGCTGCAAGGGTCACTTGTGTCCTCCTCATGGCCTCAGGGCCAGGGACAGCAGCCATGGCCAAAGTGCTGCACAAGTTGGCTCTGTCAGGGCCTTGCAGCTCCTGCACATCCCTCTGCCCTCTCCAGCCCAGGCTGTCCTACGCTGTCCATGCCCTGCGCCTCTGTCCCTTCAGGCTGTCGTCATCCCCCGGCTGCCCCACCTCGCTGGCCCTTCCTTTGCTGACAGCTCTGCGTCCTGCCTGCCTCTGCCTTGGCACACAGAGCCTTGGGCTTGATACCAGAAGGGTTAATTCAATTTTTACTCTGCCTGTGAACTTATAGCAGGGAAACAAATCATGCAGGGTCTGCTTTCCCAGCGAGGATGGTTGGAAGAGAAAAAGAAAACATCTGGCTTCAGGGTGCAGTGATAGAAAAAATAAGGACTGAATCTAGGAACTTGGGATGGCTTTTATGGTAATGGATAAATTGTAATACACATGTGGCCACTGTAGATAAACAACACACTTGTAGAATCATGAGTCCATGTAAGGTTAGGATTTATCCCCTCTTGGACCTCAGGCCTGAATAAATTATGCCCTCTTTAACACCAAATTAGTGTTAAGAAGTCTTCTTTGGATATTTCAGAGATTTGGTGGCCGCAGGGCCACACAGAACCAAGGAGACCACTGTGGCACTACAGGGCATCATGGAACCAAGGGTCCATTGTGACACAGCAGGTACTCATGAAACCACGGAGGCCATTTTTACACTTTGAGGCCTTGCAGAACCAAAGAACCATTGTGACACAGTGGGGCTCAATGGAACCAATGGAAACTATTGTGACACTGCAGGGCCTTGTGGAATCATTGAGACTATTGTGACACTGCAGGCCTCATTGAACAAAAGGACCATTGTGACACTTTGCAGCCCCATGGAACCAAGGAATCCATTTTGACACTACCAGACCTCATGGAAGCAAGGAACCATGTTGACACTATGGGGCCATGTTGGGCCAAGGGGCAATTGTGGCACTGTGTGGCACCATGGAAAGCAAGGAGACCACTGTGACACTCTGGGGCCTCATAGAACCAATGGGGCCATTTTGACACAGCAGAGCCTCATGGAACCAAGGAGAGCATTGTGACACTGCACAGCCTCATGGAACCAAGGAGAGCATTGTCACACTGCACAGCTTCACAGAATCAAGGAACCACTGTGTCACTGTGGAGGCCAAAGGAACCAAGTGGTGCATTGTGGCACTGTTGGGTCCCATGGAACCAAGGAGCCATTGTGACAGTGTAGGGTGTCATGGAACTAAGGGGCCACTGTGACACTGTGGGGGTTGATGGAAACAAGGAATCCATTGTGACTTGTAGGGACCCCATGGAACCAATGATCCACTGGGATAATGTGGAGCCAAACAGTCCATTGTAATACTGTAGAGCCTCATGGAATCAAGGAAATCATTGTGACACTACGGAGCCCCATGGAGCCAAAAGGCCATTGTGACACTCATGGAACAATGGAATCCACTGTGACACTGTGGGGCCTTATGGAATGAAGGAGACCATTGTGACACTGCAGAGTGCCATGAAGCCAATAGAATCAATTGTGACACTTCAGGGCCTTGTGGAAGCAAGGGGATCATTGTGGCACTGTGAGGCCTTGTATAGCCAAGGGTCAGTGTGGCACTGCAGGGCTTCATGGAACCAAGGGGCCATTTTGACACTGTGGAGCCAAGGAGACCATTGGGACACTGTGGGGCCTGACTGAACTGAGGAGAATATTGTGACACAGCAAGACCTTATGGAAACAAGGATCCATTGTGACACTTGGGGTCTCTCACCAGGAGTCCAGTTGTGACACTGTGAAGCCAAGGAGGTCATTGTGACACTACAGGGCCCATGGAACTAAGGCGATCATTGTGATGCTACAGGGCATCATGGAACCAAGGGGCCATTGTGTCTCTGCTACCAAAGAATCAATAAAAATAACAGAAACTCCTTAACACCAATGTAGCATTTAGAAGCACCATTCTTGATTTGGCCAGATGCACAAGGGGATATCTCCTCTGAAATATCATGCATGCTGAGTGTAGGAATGTTCCTGTTTACAGACTGTATTTTACATACATATTCATTGATTGTCCCAGAAAAAACATACATATGATAATAATTCCTCAAAAATCTTTAACATATTTTCCCTCCCATTTACACATGCATTTTTCTGCCCTTGGGGGTCACTTTGGTGGTCCCTGGTGGTTGGTGACCCTAAAGTCACACCTGACTCCCTGTTGAATTGGTAAAAATTGCCACAACTGGAGCTGGTCACTTTCCAGTTCTTCTTGCACTATGGGCATTGTGCAGATCCATGGGCCAGTGGTTTCTGAAGAACAAACAATGTGTGAGCTCCCCAGGTGATGATGATTTTTCATCTGGTAATAACTTCCTCATTACAGAAGGTGAAACTATAATATATTTTCTGTTTGTAACCCACCATCCCTCTTGATTCATAGTGGCTTTTAATGTATTTGCTAACCACTGATTTCTGCAGGCTCCCACTCGCCTCCTACTCCGTTTGGGGAGTCCCTCTCCATCTTACCCCACCTATCTCCCCATTCCCATCTACCAGCCCCACTCCCTGCTCACCCTATAGCTCCTCACCTGCAGCCTGGGGTGCTCCCAGCACCACCATTGCCACCAGTACAGCCCCAGCTATCCCCACTCGCCCCATCCCCAGTGCTGGGCATTGCCCACAGCCCCAAAGCAGCCTTGCTGTGCCCTGGGTGTCCCTAAAGCAGCCTTGCTGTGCCCTGGGTGTCCCCAAAGCAGCCTTGCTGTGCCCTGGGTGTCCCCAAAGCAGCCTCACCCCGAGCGGCACTGGCAGTACCAGTCCGGAGCAGTGTGGAGCTCGGGGGACATCAGCCGTGCCGGGCAGGGCCAAGCCCCGCGGGAATTCCCTTGGAGCTTTCCTGAGCACAGAGACCTGAGAGACCTTTCCAGGACAGACTCAGGCCAAGGAGCCCTTGAGTCCCTCAGCCCCACATCGGTGTCTGCTGGAATTCAATCCCCCTCCCCATCCCACAGCAGCTCTGCATTTCCCTCCTCCAGCCACCAAGGGCACAGAGCAGCCTCCTCTCTCGGCCACTTGCCTGTTTTCCATGCCTTCCCCAGGCCCTGGCTCTGCCCCACAAGCCCTGGGCTCAGTCCTGCCCCTGCACGCTCACACAGGCTGAGATGGACACTGATGGTTTCTCTGGCAGCTTCTCTCAGCCCAGCCCAGCTCCCTCCAAGCTCTGCCAGCTGCCCTGAGCTCTCTGCAGCACCAAGGGCCTCTCCTCAGCACAGCCCAGCCGCCTCTGGCCCCACAGCCCTGCTCAGGCCAGGCTGCTCTGGGCAGTGGCCCCACGGCCTCAGCCCCTCTGAAGGGCACAGCAGCAGCTGGAGCTGCCAGAGGACTCAGCCCCAGCCATGGGGGAACGGGCTTGGCCAAAGGAAAAGGAGGCTTCCTCTTGATGCCTGATGATTTTTGCCTTTTATTTTTCATATACCCTTTTAGACGTTTTTATACCTGTTCCATACCTTCTGTATCCTTGTTGCAGTGAACTAGCTTTGAATTTATAATTTCTGTTCCAGAATTTTCCTCCAGCTAAAACATCCCATTGGTTAAAAGTCATGTACCGTCCCCTGCAATACTGTTACTGGTTTGTAAGCCTGCCCTTCACCCTAAGACCCTTCCTGATAGGTCCTCTGGGTCTGGACACGCCCCGTGCTCGCCGCCCTTTTAACACCGTGCAGAACCGGGCTCGGGGCTTCTGGGTTTCCGGATTCTAGGCTACCCTATCCCTTACCTTGTCCTCCACCCCCGTTCCTATAATAAACCCTCTAGAATCCCAAACGCAGGAGTCTACGCCTCTTTCGTATTTACCGCTTTCCTAAAGCGCTACTGTTCTCCTGGAAGCCGCACTCGCCTGATTGCTTCATCGCGGCTGCGCGCCCGGGCCTTGTTCAGCGCTGCCAGCCGCCTTTCCGTTGCTGCTTTTGGGGCAGCTGGCAGTCTTTCGGGGGTCAAAGCAGCATATCCTCTATCCCCTTAACCTACATACTTGTAATTTTTGTAGTCTGATATTCTTCCTCAGATTTAACATTCTGCAAGGCAGAAAGCCTAAATATTTATAGTAAAAGGCCAGAGAGCCCTATGCCATCAAAAACTCTCTAGAACATATTTAATAAACGGCGCCCTAGCCTCATACTGGTGGGTTTCTTTAGAATTTAGAAATTACTTCTTTTGTTAATTTTCCTATTGGGGAATTCTAGACTGATAGGCTAATTTGAAAGGTCTATAAAAATTTTATACACATTATATGGTGTGTGCATCTCAGCAGGTTCCACCTTGGAAGAGCTGTGCACCTAGTTTCTTATTAAAATACCGAGGTAAAACCATTTCATCCCTTTAATCATGTCGCCTTCATAATTCTAAGACCAACTGAAAGGCAGCACTGTGTGCCCTGCTCTCCTGTCCAGGAGATGCTGAGAGCTCTGCAGCCCCTCCTGCCATCCCATCTGCCCAGATCAGCACAACAGCCCTGGCCTTGTGGCCAGCAGGAGCTGTTCCTGCTCCAGGCCCAGGGCTCATCCCAAAGCTGGGGCAGACAGAAAGCTGTGCCCATTGCTGTTCATTCCTGCTCTGATGAGGATGCATCCTCAGCAACTTGGAGGCTCCCCGAGGAATTTTACTTCTCCAGAGGCTTGTTCGGTCTTCAGCTCTTCACTTCAGGAATTCAGCGAGAAAGGCTCATTAACATTTCAAAACACCCTAACAAGACAAGGCTCTGGGAATTATTTAATTAAGTCTTCAATTCTTCTGTGGTTAATTATAGAGATTTCAGAAGGGTATTTGAAGTGAATACACTATATTTAAAGACAATGCAGAGCAAATTGATTTGTCCTTTTTAGTTTTCTGTTCCTGTTTATAGGTTGGTATCAACAATTTCCAATTGATATTGATCCAGAGAACCTCCTAATGCAGTCTGAATAGATATGAACATCAAGACCCTTTATGGCTGACAATCAATCAGACTCTGTCCCTAACTCCCTCCCCACCACTTTCCCCACCCAAGCCCTGGGACTCAGAGCAGCCTTGTGCAAATCTCAGCTTCCTCCACTCCAGGCTTCACCTGCAGCTTTCAGCTCCTTGGCACAAAATCCCAGCTGCTTTTCTTGCTGAAGGAGCTGCCTGAGACACAGAGGGATGTTCATTTATTGTAAGAAAAAAAAGAAAAAATCCAAAAAACAAACAAAAAAACCCAAATAAACCAAAACAAACGAATAAAAACGTCTGCTATATATTAAATCCACTTTTCACAGCAGACAGTCTCAGACCAATGGAAAACACATTCTGTGCCCAGCACACATCCCAAGATCCCCCAAACCCTCCCTGCCCCAATTCTGCCCAGATTTGCTCTTTGCACACACAAGTCACACACTGAAGTCATGAGCTCCCTGCATGGCCAGAGGGAGGAAAAGAGAGAAAGTGCATGAAGAGCTCTCTTGGGCAGAGCTACAGCTGCACTAATCCCAATATTCTGGGGTCACAGGAACTTGATCCAACACCCTCTGCAGCATCTGTTCCCTGGGGGTCCTGGTTCTGGGCTTGGGGTTCTGTGCTTGTTCTCAACAGGGGCTCCTGGCTGTCAGCTCTGAATCCCAACAATGGCTCAGGGTCCTTGCTTTGGGCATGAGATCCTCCAGCACCCACCAGAGCCTGGGGGATGTGGATCCTCTTACCTGGCTCACCTGGAGCTGCTCGTGGCCATCCCACAGTGGACACAGGGCACCCCAGGATGCCCAGATGGGGTCACTGTGTCCCCTGGGGGGGACATGGCCCAGGGACAGAGCCAGGGAAGCAGCAGCAAACCAGAGCCCAGGGCAGGATGTGACTCACGTGGGCACTGGGACATGAAGAGGATACCAGCACAGACCAGGGGTCTTGGGGTGCCTCAGGTGTCCTGGCACAGCAGGAGATTGGAGAAACCCCCAAGCCTTGTTCCCTGCCCAGTCCCACAGGGATTTCCTCAGGGGCTGCATGGCTGTGGGGCTGAGCCTGGCAGTGCTGGACATGCTGCCCATTGCCAAGGAAGAGCAGCAGAGGCCTGGACAAATCTGCAGTCACAGCAGGTGAGCTGGGAGCTGGGCGGACATTGTGGCACCCATGGGACAGCTTGGCATCGCTGGGGACAGCCTGGGAGCCGCTGGACAGCCTGGTACCCATGAGGACAGAGTGGCATCCTTGGGGAGAGCCTGACACCTGTCAGGACAGCCTGGAACCCATAGGGACAGCCTGGCATCACTAGGGACAGCCTGGCATCACTGGGGCCTGTCTGACAGCCACTGGACAGCCTGGCACCCAAGGGGACAGCTGTGCATCCATCTGGACAGTCTGGCAGTATGGGGACATTGTGACAGCTATGGGGCAGCCTTGCATCTATCAGGACAGCCTGGCACCCATGAGGACTGTGTGACATCCTTGGAGACAGGCTGGCGTCCATCAGGACAGTCTGGCATCCACTGGGACAGCATGAAACCCATGGGGACATTCTGACATCCCTGGACACAGCCCGTCATCCCTGGGGACTGTCTGACATCCCTGGTGACACCCTGCCAGCCACCCCTGCCTCCTGTCCCAGGCAGCTCCGAGGTGCTGGCAGGGGTCCCACAGCGTGGGGACATGGGTGACGGTGGTGTCACCCTGGCGGTGTCCCCACAGAAGTGCCAGCACTTGTGTGACTTCCCCGACATTGCCACCATCAGCAGCCCAGAGGAGAACCAGCTCCTCACCCTCCCCAGGGTGGACAGCCAGGTGCTGGTGAGCTGGGGGAGTTTGGGGACCCCGGGGGACTCGGGGGGACATAGGGCTGTCCCCACGCCTGGCACAGGACAGGGAGTTCCCCACGCTGCAGGAGGCTCGTTCCTTCGTGGCTCTCCTCCATGGCCACTCCCGGCTGAGGGAGGATGCCCAGCACTCCTTCTGCAGGGAGGTGACCTCTCCTGGCTCCTGGGGTACATGGCAAACCAGTGCCACGGGGCCATCAGGGGGTGCCAGGACCCCTGAGCAGCCCCGAGCCAGAGGTGACAGGGGAAGAGAGGTGACAGAATCACCCCGGGAGGGGCAGGTCCCCATCCCATCCCCCGGCCACCACGGGACCTGCGGGGCTTGGGGACACCGTGGTGAGGGATGGGCAAAGGGGGTGGGCAAAGGGCGTGACCATTGTGTCCCTGAGGGTGACCAGGGCCATCCCTGTCCTTGGCAGCACCGAGTTTGCTGTGACCGAGCTGGAGGTGGCTGGGGGTGCCCTGGGGGTGTCCCTGCTGTGCCACAGCCCCCAGGCCTTGGACAGTTCCCCGCTGAGTGTCTATGTCCAGGTGAGACCCCCATGGCACCCCCGGGGGTTTGGCGTGGCAAGGACCTCACAGGGCCTTGTCCCCATTAAGGAAACACAGCCCTGGCACCCACGGGGACAGTGCCATGGGGACAGTGCCACGGGGACAGGCACAGCCCTGGGGCTGCTGTGGGCACCCGTGGGGCAGGAGGGGTTTGGGGGCTCCCGGGGGGTCCCTGCCCTGCTGAGCCCTTCAGTCACTCCACAGCCGAGCTCTGGCCAGGATTCCAAGCAGTGCCAGATCTGCCAAGACAAGGACAGACACTTGTGGCTGTCTGGGGTGGCATGGAGGTTCTGCAGCCTGTGGGAGCTGCTGGGCACCTCTGGGCACTGGGGGCTGCAGGCAGAGGGGCTCAAATGTGCCTGGAGGCCACCTGTCCATCCTGCCCCAAAGGTGACACTGGGGGACATTCCAGAGAGGGGCTGTGAGGTCACAGACCAGCTGTGATGTCCCAGAGAGGCTGTGTGATGTCCCAGAGGGGGCTGTGTCATAGCAGCACCACTGTGGCTGTGTCATAGAGCCACAGAGCAGCTGTGATGTCAGAAAGGGAGCATGTGACATCACCAAATGGGTCATGTGAGGTCACAGAGGGGCCATGACATCACAGAGTGTGTTATCTGAGGTTGTCGAGCATCTACAACATCATAGAGGTGACTGTGACATCCCAGGGCAGACTGTGACATTGAGGTGGCTGTGTGGCATCACAGGGTGGTGGTGTGACATCACAGAGCCACCGTGTGTGACATCACAGGGGGCTGTGTAGGGTCACTGGGGAGGTCCCTCCACCCAACCCCCTCTCACAGTCCCTCCCCAGGGAAGTCCCCCATGCTGCCCCTGCACAGTGGGTTCCCCTGTCCCCCTGGGTCCCTTTTCCCCCCAGTGCTGTACCTTTCCCAGAGGATGTTCCACAAATCAACCCCCAGAGCCAAACACAGGGACAAGGGGCTGGGGCTGTGTGACCAGGAAGGACATCAAGGAAGTGGACTCTCCAGGTCACTGTGGCCTGGTTTGTGCTCCCCAGGGAAGGAAAGATGTCTGGCAGCTGCAGCAGGGTCAGTGAAGAGCCTCCAAGGTGGGGCTGGAGCCCTTTGGCTGTGAGGAGAGGCTGAGGGAGCTGGGCTTGTCCAGCCCAGAGAAGGGAAGGCTGAGGGGCTCCTCATCCCAGCCTGGCAGTGCCAGCGAGGAGGTGATGGAGAACACAGAGCCAGGCTCTTCACCAGGGTGCTGGTGGGAGACAAAAGACAATGGGTGGAAGGAGAAAGAGGGGATGTTCAGCCAGGAAGGAGGAGAAAGAATGAGTCAGGCTGGTTTCAGCATTTCCTCAACACAAAAGGCAGCCTGACCTCCCTTCTCCATCCACCACTGACAGCTTCGCAGATACAGCATTGTCTGAGGTCTTTTACCCCCAGTCCAGGAAGGGGTTAAAAGATACAAGAGGTTAAAAGATCATGACACAACATCTTAAACATGTTTATATCTATCATAGAATCATCTTGGTGTAAAATTGATTTTCTACAGAAATTCCTTGTAGATGGTGGACTCATTGGAGGCTACTGGGACATCGCACAGAGCTGAGGGAAGAGCTGTGATGGTTATTAAATTGTATCCTGTTCAACTTTTGTCTGCAGGCCATGAAGAGAAACTTTCTGTGCCTCTGAGTCTCACCAGTTCCTGACCCCAAAGGACACAAACCTGATCACTTGTGGTTCCCACTCCAGTGGTTCCACTTGCACCTCCCTCCATCCCCAGACCAGAGCTCCCTTGTCCCACAAAGTCCCTGGCAATGGAGGGATGAAGCAAACAGGACAGGCTGTGGGGATCAGGGCCAGGGCACGGCCAGGGATTTGGTGTGGTTGTGACCCCAGAGCAGGACACTGCCCTTGGCCTTGCTGAACCTCATCCAATTGTCCTGGCCCATGGCTGCAGCCTGTCCAGATCCCTCTGCAGAGCTTCCTGCCCTCCAGCACAGCCACACTCCCACCCAGCCTGGGGTCACCTGGGGACTGACTGAGGGTGCCCTCGGTGCCTCATCCAGATCAGCAATAAAGAGATTTAACTGAAGTGGCCCCAGTCCTGAGCCCTGGGGACACCCCTGGATGTGACTCCATTGCCCAGCACTCCTTGGGCCTGGCCATGCAGACAAACTTTGACCCAGGGAACAGATGCTGCAGAGGGTGTTGGATCAAGTTCCTGTGACCCCAGAATATTGGGATTAGTGCAGCTGTAGCTCTGCCCAAGAGAGCTCTTCATGCACTTTCTCTCTTTTCCTCCCTCTGGCCATGCAGGGAGCTCATGACTTCAGTGTGTGACTCGTGTGTGCAAAGAGCAAATCTGGGCAGAATTGGTGCAGGGAGGGTTTGGGGCATCTTGAGATCTGTGCTGGGCACAGAATGTGTTTTCCATTGGTCTGAGACTGTCTGTTGTGGAAATTGGATTTAATATACAATGGAGGAATGCATTTGCATTTTATGGAGCTGTGCCTTCCTTTGGTTTTTTCGCTGACAATAAATGAACATCCCTCTGTGTCTCAGGCAGCTCCTTCTCCATGGAGAGCAGCTGGGAGTTTGTGCCAAGGAGCTGAAAGCTGCAGGTGCAGCCTGGAGTGGAGGAAGCTGAGATTTGCACAAGGCTGCTCTGAGTCCCAGGGCTTGGGTGGGGAAAGTGGTGGGGAGGGAGTTAGGGACAGAGTCTGATTGATTGTCAGCCATAAAGGGTCTTGATTTTCATATCTATTCAGACTGCGTTAGGAGGTGCTCTGGATCAATATCAATTGGAAATTGTTGATACCAACCTACAAAAAGGAAAAGAAAACTAAAAAGGACAAATCAATTTGCTCTACATTGCGTTTTCATATAGCGTATTCACTTTAAATACCCTTCTGAAATCTCTATAATTAACCACAGAAGAACTGAAGACTTAATTAAATAATTCCCAGAGCCTTGTCTTGTTAGGTTGTTTTGAAATGTTAATGAGCATTTCTCACTGAATTCCTGAATGGAAGAGCTGAAGACCGAACAAGCCTCTGGAGTAGTAAAATTCCTCAGGGAGCCTCCCAGTTGCTGAGGATGCATTTTCATCAGAGCAGGAATGAACAGCAATGGGCACAGCTTTCTGGCTGCCCCAGCTTTGGGATGAGCCCTGGGCCTGGAGCAAGAACAGCTCCTGATGGCCACAAGGCCAGGGCTGTTGTGCTGATCTGGGCAGATGGGATGGCAGGAGGGGCTGCAGAGCTCTCAGCATCTCCTGGACAGGAGAGCAGGGCACACAGTGCTGCCTTTCAGTTGGTCTTAGAATTATGAGGGTGACATGATTAAAGGGATGAAATGGTTTTACCTCAGTGTTTTAATAGGAACCTAGATGCACAGACCTTCCAAGGTGGAATCTGCTGAGATGCACACACCATATAATGTGTATAAAATTTTTATAGACTTTTCAATTTAGCATATCAGTCTAGAATTCCCCAATAGGAAAATTAACAAAAGGAGCAATATCCCCCTATTCTAAAGAAACCCACCAGTGTGAGGCTAGGGCTCTGTTTACAAAATATATCCTGGAGAGTTTTTGATAGCATAGGGCTCTCTGGCCTTTTACTATAAATATTTAGGCTTTCTGCCTTGCAGAACCTTAATCTAAGGAAGAATATCAGACTACAAAAATGACAAGTATGTAGGTTAAGGGGATAGAGGATACAGAAGGTATATAAGAGGTATAAAAATGTATAAAAGGGTATATGACAAATAAAAGGCAAAAATCAGCAGGCATCAAGAG